>NC_137050.1:20095202-20315202 GCF_032717465.1 Coenobita brevimanus
TACCAGTATAGGCTCGCGGCGGGTGTGATTCCTCCCTTGGGAAAGGGGGGGGGGTCTCTAGTGTTGTTATCTTGGCCTTTAGAAGGCGGAGCGATAATGTTTTAGCGTGCCTGCCTCTGTGTGTGTGTGTGTGTGTGTGTGTGTGTGTGTGTGTATCTGTTCCCATTATATCTTATGAACGGCTTGACCTGTCAACATGGAACCTTCAGGGTATCAAGTTATGACCAAAATCTTGACAGAGTTCGAAAATGGTCACTAGAGGTCAAGTCATGGTCACCAAAATGGCTGCCAAAGGTCAACGAGTTTTTATCGCCTGCCTTTAGCACCATAATATCTCATGAACGGCTTGAGCTATCAACATGGAACCATCAGGGTACCAAGATATGGCTTAAATCTTGGACTTGGCCAACAGCAGATTCTGGTGGGTGATTAGCATTCGGATCCCAAATGTTTTTCTTTCATTGTTGATGTTGTTACTGCTGCTGCTGTTTTCAATGTCTTTTATTGTGATTCAGAAATAAAGCATGACTGCAGGTAGACACATGGCAAGGCTAAAAAAATATAGCAGCAGTACGGTGACGATCATGAATCACCGTGGGTTTATCCCTCACTGGTGTTTTATCCGATTCCCCTCCATTTCTCGTCGCCCTTACTTTTTATGGACCGAACACCAGGGAGCTCAGTGTAGCCCCATCATACATTTTCTGCGTAAACACCTCGGAGTTATAGGAGTATCCTCTTTGGCAGTACCACCTCAGAGTTAGCAGCTGGTCCTCACACTCCTGCACGTCCTCTTCCACCGAGTCCAGCAGTGAGGACAAAAGAACAGACACTCGTGAACCACGTAAGTCGTCACCCATGTACAGTTTCCATAGAAAATTTAAGTTTTCCTCACCGGACATAGGCAACACCTCGGACAATAATGTTAAGTACCCAGCTGAGAAGAGTAGCAAATGATGATAACGAAAGAGCAATCAGAACTATAGGACAGCAAGCCACCTCCTGTCGTGATTCACACGGCATTAGATTTCTCCATCCGACAAGCCACCGGGCTACCAGCTGATCTCAACGGCCAGCCCAGCTATGATAATCAGTTTGGTTTAGGAAAGTAACCTCATGAACCGTGACGTTTGAAGTCATATGTGGAATTATTATCATACTGTGACACAGCACTGTGATCTTGAAACCAGCAACTTACTTGGACTCCTTTTTCTCCCATAAAACGGAAGTGCTCCTCGCATATCACACACACACACACACACACACACACACACACACACACACACAGGTTACGAAAATGAGGGTTGCTTTGAAACCTTTCAGCCATCGTTTCTAAATATACAGACGTAAAATTTAAAGATAGGTTTTGTGGCGATTGTATGTTTTCCTGATGGCCGCTGTGCTGCTCATCCGTGAATATAGCACACCTGGTCATTTAGTCTAGCTTAATATTTACCCGTTCAAATTAGCCTCAGAGAAAAGTTTTAGGTTAAATTAAACAGCTAGGAAGCACGCAGGCTCAGTATTACCAAAGCGCTGGGCATTTTTCACTAATAAGTATGATACAGGAGGGGTAACTCAGCGGAAACCCGTGTAATTACTGCACTAAGGAAAGTTAAATATTACCTACAATTACCTCGCGTTTTACATATGCAAATTTCTACGTGTGGGGATATCACGTAATATGGAACGGGTGCGTTTTAGAGGTGATACTAATGGTTGAGGTGGTGTGCCAGGTGTGGTGGTGGTGGCGGTGGTGATGGTGGTGGTGTGGCGCATGAGCAGGGATTGGTTGTGGTTGTGGTGTGGTATTGTGGTAGTGGATGTAGGAGTAGGCAGTGATGGTGTGTTAAGTGTGGTGGTAATGTAGATGGTGGTATGGTAGGTGCGTAGAGGTTGGTTTTGGTGGCGTGGTAGGTACGTAGGGGTTGGTTTTGGTGGTGTGTTGGGTGCGTAGGGATTGGTTTTGGTGGCGTGGTAGGTGCGTAGAGGTTGGTTTTGGTGGCGTGGTAGGTGCGTAGGGGTTGATTTTGGTGGTGTGGTAGGTGCGTAAAGATTGGTTGTGGTTTTAGTGTGGTAGGCGTGGTAGTTGTGTAGTAATGGGTGTGGGAGTAGATTGTCGATGTGGTGGGTACTTTGTGGTGTGATACTATGGTTGTAATGATAGATGCGGTGGTAGTGTGGCACTGTATGTAGGGGTGGTGGTGTGGCAGATGTAGTGGAAGAGATATGCAGGTGCGTTGGGGTTGGTACGTTGGTGGTAGTGAATATGGGAGTAAATTGGGGTTTGTGTGGTAGGTGAGTTAATGTAAGTGTGGTGGTGTGGTAGGTATGTTCAGGTTGGTTGTGACGGTTCGTGATGGTGGTGTGGTGGTATATGGTGGGAGTAGGTTGCGGTGGTGTTGAAAGTGTGGTGAAGGTGGTGTGGCACGTGTGTTGAGGTAGACAGTGGTGGTGTTGGTAGGTGTGTTGGAGTAGGTGGTGGTAGTATGTGGTAGTAGTATGAGAGTGAAAAGTGATGGTATGGCACGTATGTAAGTAAATGGTGATGGTGGTAAGGAAGGTGTGTAGAGGCAGTTGAGGGTGGTGTGGTATGTGTATAGTGGTCAATGGTGGTAGTGTAGTACATGTGGGGAAACAAGTGATAGAGGTAATGACTTGAGGTGGTGGTGAATAAGTAAGGATTGTGTAGTGATTGTGGTGGTAATGATGATTAAGCTGATAGTGAAATAGGAAGGGTTGAGAAGTACACTTATCTAGATAAGAGAAGAATAGTGCAGAACTACTAATGACTGTGCCAGAGATTGTGATGAATACAGGATGTGGTGGTTGGTGGTGATGGTGGCGGTGAAAGTATGTGTACTGGTGGTAAAAGTACTGTGTGCCACAGATGTGGAGATGTGTTTGGCAGTAGCGGTGAAAGATGTTGTGGTACTGGCAGTTGTTATGGTAATGAAAAAACCATCATCATTATTTTCATCATCATCATTATCATAATCATTACCGTATCATCACATAGTAACGATTGGTAATCCGTTACAGAATGTTAATCTCTCCAGATTTTTCCCACCTCGACCAATTGGTTGCTTTTTTTACCACATAGCAGCTAGATCTCCGTCATCTCTTCCACCTGACATACTGAGTGTTGGCCTGTTTCACTAGTGCCCGGCAAAAATGCTTTCTTTTCCCTCTCATATGGTTTACTGCCAACCTCTTCTCTCGCTTCATCACGTGGTTGCCAGTCTGGTTTCAGTGTTTTCTATTAAATGTTTACAAAAGACATGACTTACTTATGGCCATTTCTGCCCTTTGAATTTAATGCAACGGTTATAATTCCTTCTAATCACGTCAGCTTAGAAGGTGAGAAAGTAGAGAAAAAAAAGCTGTTGTGGTGAAAGTTGTTGTTATGAAAGAGGTAATGACAACGTTTGCTGAGTTGCTGGTAATAGCGGTAATGGTACAGGCTAATGAAGATAATTCCTAGCCCTTTAACCACGGAGTTTCTTGCTTGAGCCGATTAAGAAAAAAAAAGTATATACCCTGTTGTCTAGTTATGACCAGAATAATATTCTTTTAAAAAATTACATCGTAATGAGAGATTATTAGTAACAGTTTGTCTGTCATTGAGAATACGGATCCATATTAGTAACTGGTTGAGTTACTAAAAATAGCAGTGATGCGGTATACATTGTGTGGCGATATTGAAGGTTATAGAGGCAGTGGTAATAATGACAGTTGATATGATGGTTGTGATAGACATTAACGCGGTGGTGGTGTAGATAGCGTAATAGTTATCGTAGAGATAGCGTGGGCAGAGAGATGTAGAGGTGCTGATAATAGTAGTGGTGTGATGAGAGAGAGTACCGGTGGGGGGGGGGAGCTAGGATTTCAATTGAACTGAGAGGAAGGATGGGACTGGAATGTATTGGTGTTGTGATGAAGAAGGATATACTGAGATGGTTTGGGCATGTTGAGAGGATGGCGGATGACAGGTGGGTAGGGAAGGTGAGAAGTGTGAACGTCGTGTGTAAGGCTGCAAGAGGAAGTCGAAAAAATCCGTGGGACGAAGTCATAGAGTGTAACGGCAGGGTTAAAGGACTAAGTAGGTTGGCTGCAAGAAATCAAGCAGCGTGGAGAGCCGCCATTAGGTTACCGAGGCCGACGCATGCAGACATGTTGGAGCCGTTATAAACGATATGGTACGATACGATGCGATTCTTTTGCAGATGAAAAATGTATTATATATGAATAATGTCACGATCATTATATTTGTAAAGGTGTTAATGTGTGTCCACCGCAAGTGAGTTCCTTCAGAAGAACTAGCGCTTCTGTGACACAAAAGACCAGATGATGATGATGATGATGATTATTATTATTATTATTTGTTGTTAGTACTGTATGGCAGGGTTGTTATTATATAGATAGCTTGGTAAAAATTATATAAGTAACATGACAGTGAAAATGGAGGTAACGTGGTAGAGTGGTTATAATATAGGCTGCCTGATTGTTAAAACAGGCTTCATCCTCGAATCTTCATCGTTTCCAGCTACACGAGTTTGGTTTCAGTCATCTCGCAACAACGGAATGACTGAATGTACGAAGAATCTGTTTACAAAGCCAAAGGCGCAACGTGGAACCGGCGCGAACGGTGCCGAATAATTTTTAAATTTCAAGTGTCTATTTTGTATGGTAAAGATGATCAGTTTTCAGCGATTCATGTTTTCCATCCTCCCTCCAGTAGTTGTTTCAGCCACACACAGCTGGCTCAAAAACTATGCATCTGGTTGCAGCTTTTTGCACCATTGCACGCAGAATGGTATATCGATGCCAGTGATATACATTTTGTTGATGAAAGCATGCGATATTTGACTTCTCCAATGAAGGTCGTTTTCCAACCGCTCCTAACTCTGTCCAGAGCCAATGAGTAGCTGCTTCGACGCCGGACAACCCCCGCTCGACGGATTCCGCGCAGTGTACTGACAGTGAGGATAATTATTAGAGGCTAAAACTCCCATTTAGAAAATTTCAGTATGCCCATCTGTGACCCAGTTGCACCCATTCTATTCGCCCCTGTGTAGAGTACAACTCTTATGTGTGGGAAGGCACCCCATACACAGCTCTTCTCAGCAGGGTGGAGTCAAACGCTTTTCGTCTCATTAACTCTCCTCCTCTTACTGGCTCCCTTCAACCTCTGTCTCTTCGGCGCACTGTTGCATCTTTCTCTCTTTTTCTATCGCCACTTCAGTGGATCTCTTTTCTGTCGCTACTTCAGTAGTCACTGTTCCTCTGAACCGTCTGCTTGGATCCCCCCACCACTACGGCTGGTGCATAGCACCCATCTAGCAACAACCCCTCATCCCTTTTATGTCCGACTCTGTAATGCAAGAATTGACCGCTACTCGCAGTCCTTCGTGTATGCAACAGGTCAACTCTGGAACTCTCTCTCTCTCTCTGGCTGTTTTTCATACTGCTTACGATATCCAGTCTTTCAAAAGCAGTGTTTCCAGGCATTTCGAAATGAATGGGTCTTGAATTTGGTTCTCTGTAATCTTGTTTTTGTTTTTTCTTGGAGGGATTAGTTTGCAGGCTCCTGGCCTGTGGTTCCTTATTCCTTGCGTAAAAAAAAAAAAATAAATAAAAAATAATAGTCCTTTTTCTAGTTTCGGCTGCGCTGCAGATAGACACACAGACAGACAGACACACACACGGCTAGAATTATAGTACATTAGACAAGTGTTTTGTAGCTCTGTCTTGTCACACAGAACTTGCCCAGTTGAGAGCCGTATCTGAACTTCATATGCCCTGTGGAGACGCGTGATACTCCACGGAAATTTCCCACCACATTTTCCTTCTAATGTAACACCAGTGGGGACAGTTATTAAGGGTCAAAACACCCCTTTAGGAAATTTCAGTCGACATGAAAATAAATCAAGCCCATCTGCCAGATTTCATCGAAATCGTTTTTCCAGTTTTGGCTGTGCTACACACACACACACACACACACACACACACACACACACACACACACACACACACACACACACACACACACACACACACACACACACACACACACACACACACACACACACACACACACACACACACACACACACACACACACATTGTATATTAGGTAAGTAGTGTGATCGTAAAAATATGGGTGGCGTAGTAGAAAAGTTATTGTATACGTAGCGTGATAATGTATAGATAACGTGATCAAGTGTTTACTATATAGGTAGCGTGAAAGTCATTGTAGAGATAGCGTGATCAGGTAATTATTTTATAGGTAGCGTGATACTGAATGCAGAGATAGCGTGATAGTTATTATATAAGAAGCGCGATATATACTTAATGTAGAGGTAGCGTTATATAGTAGTTAGTACTGTATATAGGTAGCGTGATAAAGTAGTTGTTATATAGTTAGCGTGATAATGTAGAGATAGCGTGATTAAATAGTTATTATGTAGTTTGCGTGATGAATTAGTTATTATACAGGTAGTAGTTATTATACATGTAGCGTGATGTAGTAGTTATTATATAGGTAGCGTGACAGTCCATATAGGTAGCGTGGGCAGAGACAAGAGCAGTGATGGTGGTGGTGGAGGGCAGCGCACCTGTCTGCTCCCTCACCTGCCAATTACTTCTCATCACTGCCCCCAACACCTGCTATTATACACATACTCCCCCCCCCCTCCTCCCACACCGCCCTCCTTTCCTTTTTCTCTTCCGTCTTTTTGCCCGTCCCCATATGATTTTTATATTTTCCTTCCTTATTCTTGTTTCCCCTTTTCTTAAGTTCCGTCTCTCCTTCCTTATCCTTTTCATCTTTCCTATTTTCTCCCCATTATTAGCGTCCCCAAGTCCTTATATTAATACTCACGGTTGTCCTTCCTTCAATTTTTCCCTTCCTTCTCTGAAACCCTTCCTTCTTTCATATCCTTCCTTCCTTCTTTTTGCCTGTCTCTGTTTTCAGTCTCTGCTCTTCCTCTTTCCTTCCGTTCTTCTTGTCGCCTTTTTTTTTTTTTACTTTTCCTCATTTTGTACTTGCATTTGTGTTGTCTCTTGCATTAAACCTCTAATCTTTTCCTTCCTGATTGCCTTTCCTGCCTAGTTCCCATCATGCTGCTTTCATTTTTCTCCCCGCTGAACGTCCCAACACCTGCTGTTCCTTGTAAAACGTCTTTTCCGGCGAGGTACGAGCGAAGCCATTTAAATCCGAAAGCATTGAAATGCCGCCTTATACCCCGAGGATGCCTTAAGTATATTGATGGATGTCTACCTACCAAGTTTCGTGCCTTTACGACAAACAATCTGGCCTGTGGCCTTCTTTTAAAGACTTTCGACATGCTGCACTTGGCGCGTGTCACGTGCGCCGCCTGGGTGTGATGAAACCTGTCAAACACTAATCTTTAAGAATTGGATTATCTTATGGTGCAAACCACACAGTGATTAGTCCTGTGGTCGCTAAGATATAAGCTTCTCAAAAGCGTTACGGTCGGGCTGGGTCTAGCCGAGCCGGGTTGGACTGGTCCGGGTCGGGCCGCTCAAAGTGAGAAAATCCCGCTATTTGACAAGAGACTCGCGAGGGCATCGCCCTCGCTCGTAACAAACACACTCGCTTCTTTTTATTCTTTCCTTCCCTTTGTCTCAGTATTCCTTTATGTTTTTGTTTGTATCTTTTCTTCATTCTCTCTTCATTATTTTCTGTTCCTTGCTCCTTTGATGTTTGGCTCCTTGCTTTTCTCCCATCTATCTCTCCTTCCTGCTTTTCCTTTCATCCAATTTTCCTTCCTCTTTGTTTCCTTTCTCATTCTTCTTCATTTCTTTGTTTATTTCCTTTTCTTCGGGTATTATTTTCCTTCCTTTTCTCCTTTCCCCACCCGTCCTTCTTTCTTTCTTTCCCCCTTCCCTCACCCTCCCTTGTTTCCTTCTTTCCCCCTTCCCTCACCCTCCCTTCTTTCGTTCTTTCCCCGTTCCCTCACCCTCCATTCTTTCGTTCTTTCCCCCTTCCCTCACCTACCTTTCTTTCGTTCTTTCCCTTTTCTCTTACCCTCCCTTCTTTCGTTCGTTCCCACTTCCCTCACCCTCCCGTCTTTCGTTCTTTCCCCTTTCCCTCACCTTCACTTCTTTCGTTGTTTCCCCCCCTACAGTACCCTTCCCAACACCTGCTATTGTACACACCCTCTCACCCTTTCTTTCTTCTTTCATTCTGTTCCTTCCTGTTGTGTCTTCTTTCATGATCTCGCCCTTTATATTATTCCTCTTTTATTTTTTATTTCTATATTGTCTCCTATGCTCTCTTTATTCCTGTCTTTCCTGCTTTACCACCCTTCCTTCCTTTCGTCAATCCTTCCTTCCTTCCTTTTTCATTTATCCTCCTCTTTAGCGACTCCAGAACATGCTCTTCTAATTCTTCATTTTCTCCCATCATATCTGTCCGTCCTTTTTTCCCGTCACACATTTCTGCCTTCCCTTGCTTCCTTCTTTCTTTCTAATTTTTTCACCTCGTTAACATCTCCGACGTCTGGCATTATACCCACCTTTACGTCTTCTCTTCCTTCCTTTCCCTTCCTTCATTTTTTTCTGTTCTCTCTCTTTTTGTTTTTCCTCTTTTCCTTCGTGCTTCACCTTCTTTCCTTCTGGATTTTTCACCTTCCCTCTCTTTTATTTATTCTCTTCCGGCTTTTGTATTTTCCTTCCTCCATCGGCGCCCACAACAGTCGATATTACCCCCACCTTACCATCCTTTACTTCCGTCCTGCCTTCATTCCTTCTATAGTCTGTTCCTCTCGTCCTTCATTCTCGTTTTCCCATCCTCGCCTGTTGACTGCCTCTTTCTGTTGTCTCTTTCATCTGTCTCCTGTCCTTCCTTCCTTCCTTCTCTGTCTCCATTCATCCATCTGTTTCCCACATTTCGCTTTCTGTCACATTTCATTGCCTCGTCTTTCACTGTCCATCCTTTCTTCCATCATCCTTTCAGTGTATTTCATTCATTTTTTCTCTTTTCCCACTTTTTTTTTTTACATTATTTCTTTCTTCCATTTCTTCCTTCTTTCTTTCCTTTCTTCCTTCCTTATCGTCTTATTTCCATTTTTTCTTCCTTCACTCACCTTTATTCATTTTTTTTTTTCTCCTCTCTTCTTTTCCTCCTGTTCCCCTTCCTTCATTGATTAACTCATTCACTCAGCTGTATTCTCGACCCCTTCCTTTCTCTCCATCTCCTCCTCACAGTCTCTCATCATCCTGTTGCCACCACTCCTCACTTCCGCCCTCCTTCATTCTCCTTCCTCTTCCCATTCTGTCTCCATTTCATCTGTTTCCCTTCTTCCATTTCGACACTCTCTCTCTCTCTCTCTCTCTCTCTCTCTCTCTCTCTCTCCCTGTTTATATATTTCCTTATCTGTGTCTCTATCTCTCTCAGTTCATAACCTCTCTATATCTGTGTGCGCGAGGCCACTTTGCATACATAGCATCCTCAGTCTTCACACACACACACACACACACACACACACACACACAGTATAGCCTAATATCCCGGTGACCTTGCAGTGTCCTGATATTAACTTCCGCTCTCTCTCTCTCTCTCTCTCTCTCTCTCTCTCTCCGCTAAATAAAGCATATGTCGTTAAATTCTCACAGCGGACGCAAATGAAGCAAGCCATTGAAGCATAAAGAGTAATTAATAATCACAAGCGAGAGAGAACTAAGCTAGTTTAACCCATGATTTGTAAGCAATTACCCCTGCCAAGAGGTGCATTAACAAGCTGGTCGTGTTTATTGTGTCTTTACGTAGGCAAGTGTTGTAAATAAGGCTGAATTAACATCTGCACTACAGTGAGGTCTGTTGTCGCATCGGAGCTTGGTTGCATGGGTTTATTGTTTGTGTGTGTGTGTGTGTGTGTGTGTGTGTGTGTGTGTGTGTGTGTGTGTGTGTGTGTGTGTACGCGCGCTCGTAACCAATAGTTTCGATCCCATTTGGACCAAACTTAGTGGAAGGGTTAAGGGTCAAACATAGATGAATTGATTCGATTTTAAGAATAATAGGTCAGAGACCAGGATCACCGAGTAAGGTCAGCACATATAGTTTTTATTCGAGTTAGACCAAACTGAGTGGATGTAGTGATTCGACTTTTTAAAGTCTGTCAAAGATCAAGGTCACTGGACAAGGGCAAAGGTTTGTCCCTTTGACCGATTGTAATGTGCGGATGTCTCACTTTCTGAGTGCTCCTTAATAATGTATACGTATTATCGTCAGGTGATTATATTCAGCTTTAGAGAGAACTCTCTTATTTTCTGTTAGCACCTTCATCATGACGAAGTTATCTTTGTTGCCTTTTCTTTCCCATTAAACAGTCATATTATGTGTTCGGTGTCACCGTTTTATTGTGAACCACAATTAGGTTGTGTTCTCAAGCACAATTTGTCCTCCAGTAGACTCTGGTCTATTAGACCGGTCTTCGAATTGATTGTGGTCCAACGTAGATTGCGGCTCACCGTCTGATAATTATGATCCCCATATAATTGTTCCCCAATTAGACTGTGGCTTGTATTAGACTGTACCCCTCCTTAATGGACTGTGGCCCTGTTAGATTTGAACACCCCATCATATTTTGACCATTAAAATCTCAGTTATCCTCCTTAGTACGAGAGGGCCTTAATAAAATGAGTAAAATCTTCTGGATGTTCACAGGAATGAAAATTAAAAGACCTAAGGATACTGAAGGGATAAATAGAGAATGTTTCTAACACTTCACTCCTGAAGTATCGTGTTGTGATGTAATAGAAAAGTTTGCTAGCAAATTAACAAGATATAACTGGCGGAATCAGTGAAAACTGCTCTGGCCCTATGACACGAGAAGTTTCCCCTATGCTCTATAAATCGTTTGTTGGTGAGTGGTCTCATCCATGGATTATTTAATTTTTGTTGCCATCAGACTGTTAATTAGTTAAAGAGGAGCCCCTTCAAATTTAAGGGGTTAACAATAACAATGTGTGACTTGTCCAGAACAGAGTATAATCACCTGGTGGCAGCAACATTAAGCATTGGAAGACGTCATCTTTGTGAAATTGTAAACAGCATCCCTTCCCCTTCTCTCCCCCGCCCCCCACACTTTCCAAGAGAAACTACAGGTAGAGAATGCTGCTGCTGCTGCTGGTGTAGTTATACTTGATGATAATGGTAGTGTTGATGGTGGTGGTGGTGCAGTCCCAGGCATATAAGAACGTGAGTCTAGTAGACCGAAAGACATCGACTTTAGGAGGTCGGCTTCATCGTGATGCCGCCACCGTGTCCAGATGAGGAACCCATCCGAATGGAGACTCAACCCAACCCGACGAAGGAACAACCTGGGCGTGCAAACGACTCTTAACCTACCTCACCACCAGAAAGGAGGGTATTGGAGAGGGAAAGGAGTTAAATGTCACCGTAGTAAAGAGATTAATAATATCCCCCATTCTTTCTAAGGTAAATCAGAAGTGGAAGAAAGTAGAAACAGTGTACAAGACGTAAACTTAGTGAAGGGAATAATAACAGCCATTCTCCCTTACACGTAAGTGTGTGTGTGTGTGTGTGTGTGTGTGTGTGTGTGTGTGTGTGTGTGTGTGTGTGTGTGTGTGTGTGAGGCACCTCATTAACGGAGTCAGGGAGTGGAGTGTATCGATCAGTCTTAAATTCATGAAAGGTTGATGTTACGCACGATGGAATACGAAGCGCTTTAATTGTCCCGCCTGCTAGAGAGGTATCAGGCACTAAGGTCAGGGGTGTGGGCTTGGTGTATCTATTTATTTATCTATCTGCCCGTCTGTTTAAATACCTCTCCGTCTATCAGTGTATTGACGTATCTGTGTCGACATTCTCTCTCTCTCTCTCTCTCTCTCTCTCTCTCTCTCTCTCTCTCTCTCTCTCTCTCTCTCCCTCTCTCTCACACACACACACACACACACACACACACACACACACACACACACACACACACACACACACACACACACACACACACACACACACACACACACACACACACACACCTAGGGCTAAGGAAAAACATTGGATTTTCTACGTAAATATTCAGCCATTTCTTTCTTTCTGATATCTGTTGGATCACGTAAGTAAAATTTTAAGTCGCTCCAATTCCTTCCAGGTGTTACGCTAATGTGCCGTCCAGTACTCAGGGAAAAGTTTCAAGTTCTGTGTTCTTTGTCTAGCCGAACTTATTTCTCTCTCTTCCCCAAACAGGTGAGTGTGGTGGAGACAGGTAGAGATGCCGGACACTGTGCAGGTGAGAGAGAGAGAGAGAGAGAGAGAGAGAGAGAGAGAGAGAGAGAGAGAGAGAGAGAGATTAGGCATTGTGTATGTGTGTGTGTGTGTGTGTGATTATTTCTGAGCTCCAGTTTCTGTATCCAATATGTATACTAAATAAGCACCCGCCCACTTGGCATCTCAGTGGACCCCCCCCCCCCATTCTTAGCGCTCAGGACTCCACATCAAAGGTAAGTGATTTCCACCCTTATGAATATGCCAGAAGAAGTGTTGCACCAGGAAGTGTAGTAATTACATTGTTGTTTAGTGTCATGACCTTGAGCTGTTTCGGGTTATATTCCTTGTTAATATGCGTGTTAGTGTTTGCCTTACACGGTTATACAGGTAGATGAATACGTAAACACAGAGAGAGAGAGAGAGAGAGAGAGAGAGAGAGAGAGAGTTTCAAGGCAAGGTAATTCTTCATTCTCAGTAACTCGTGGAGGAAAACAAATCGTGAGTTCCCAGTTCCTCCGTATTATATATCTACCAATATTCTGTAAATCTTACCGAGCAGCTTGATGAAAAAATATTGTTTACTGAATAACTTCTGAAACAAGACTAGTATCCCCGGCAGCCTTACACTTGTATAACGAATATTTCAAACGCTGAGGAAAAAAGTGTATGAGAGATCCATTTACTGAAGGATTTACTTGAAAAAGAAATGCAGTTGGGAAACATTTTAGTGTTTGTGAGGCTTATTAATATTTCTTTCACCTTAACCCTTTTATTACTGGAATTCTCTGGGACGCTGAGGGAAATCGTCTGTCGCTAGGAGATATACATTATAAAAGGCGTTAGAACTGACGGAGATAAAAAAAAAAAAATCTAAACGATTGTGAAGCAAATGTGTTTTCTCCCACCTTAACTTTTTCACTCTGAGAGGTTCCCGCGAAGCTATTTCCATTAAATTGCTAGCAAAAATATAGTTACAAGGTCTTGACATACAGAAGAGAATGTTTCATGGTAGGAATAGCTCTAGTATGTATATCCATCTGAAGTAGAACGTTTATATTTTACTGAGAGTGAGTCATAAGAGCCGTAGGGTTAATTCATTCACCATTAATTCTCTTCCTGATCAGGACAATTCTGCCATATTCCATGTAATTTTAAACAACTATATTTACTTAAGAGCGAGGTATGAGCCCAAAAGTTTTAATGAAAGTTAGGAAATATTTACATCACAACTGAAACGAGTTGGTATTCCCTCCCGCCTTCTGTGAATGACGTGACGGACCAGCCCAGGAGGAAAAATATTTTGAAACTCGCATCGGCAGAGAGATTTAACAGGCCCCCCCTTTTATATATATATATATATATATATATATATATATATATATATATATATATATATATATATATATATATATTTTTCGATGTCTTAATTTTCAAGGCCTTATTCCTGTTTTTCAAGTTTTTGCATTTATTTATTTTTTTTTAGTTCATTGTATAAGTGCACGCCCTTTTTCAGTTGATCAGAAGTTGCGTTACATCGTCTCTATGTCGTGTCACAGCCTGGTGAAATTTTGATAACTTAACCCCTTCACTGCCACGACTTATTTTTCATATTTGTTCATAATTATTGGGGAGTACCTCAGATTCAAACAGGGTTAAGGAAGGTTATGGCCCGTATTCTTGTCGGTTAAGGAACTCCCTAACACCTCTTTCTAAGCGATTCATTCGCCCGTTTGTTTGTTTGTCTGTTAGCAAAATTACTCAAAAACTAAAAGAGAGATTTGGACCAAATTTAGTGGGCAGATACACCATGTCCCTGAAAACAATCGATTAACTTTTGGGACCGATCCGGATGTATTACAGATTCTGGATCCGGAAAACTTTTTTTGCAAAACCCTAATCAGTGATGAGAAAACCTAACCCATTACGAAGAGTGGTGTGAAAATGACGTTGCCCTTGTCGGATAAATGCGCTCCGCTGAGTGCTCCCCTGTTTTGCCTGTTACTTTAATTTCCTCATGTATGTTACTGATGGAAAGTGTGTTATCATTATACGACATAGAGTGTGAGAGTATTTAGACCTTGTTGCCTCGTCATTAGCGATTTAGTTTCCCGTTTTGCTCATTTATGTAGTCTTGTACGTCACTGTTAGAAACTACGTAGATATTGTTAACTGGTGAATATGACATGCGACAAGGTGTTAAAATGTAATAGGGTAAATTCATCACTAAGGAAGGGATGTTACGAAGCCTCCTGTATCACCCAAAACACGGAACCTAATTAGATCTTCCTAAAGTTATTGGCAGTAATCATCATCATCATCATGTAATCCTATTTTGCCCCATGAGAAGCGCAGGAGTCCGAGGCTAGGCAAGTTGGTCCTGACATTTAAGATGAAAGTGACCAGCCTCACTCATCCCAGAATGGCATTACATGAGCATTAAACCCCAACCATCCCTTGGATATAAACCTACGCAGGCTCAGTCCGCCTTAATTACCCGCAAAACCACCAGGCGCCTTAGGTTAGTTATATGGTTACCCCCCAGCGTAGTAAAAGGTTTCCTTGTGTACAGGAAACCATTTGGCTTGTCACTCAGTGTAGAGTCGCCCATAGGCAGAAGGAAGAGGAAAGAAAGACAAAAGAGGAAGGAAGGAGAGAAGGAAGGAAGAGAGGAAAGGGCAGTCATCCTAGAGCAGCACTTCTCTAATAGTAACAACAACAACAACAGTGATAATAATAACTAGAGGGGCACTCAGAGGAGCGCAGCTCTCCGACAAGGGCAACGTAATTTTCACACCACTCTTCGTAATGGGTTAGGTTTTCTCATCATTGATTAAGGTTTCGCAAAAAGTGTTTTCCGGATCCAGAATCTGTAATACGATCCGGATCGGTCCTGCAAGGTAATCGAGTGTTCCCTGGGACATGGGCGATCTACCCACCAAATCTGGTCCAAATCTCTCTTTTAGTTTTTGAGTAATCCGTGTAACAGACAGACTAACAAAAACAATAAAAAAAGGGGTGAAAACATACTCTTCTTGTCGGAGAGAATAATGATACCACTACTACTATTACAACTACTATTACAACACCTACTACTACTACTACAACTGCTACCACTACTAAGTTGACTAGTATCATCAAGCTGTAGTTCCCGATGTGTAAAGAGACTGTTGACGGAGACAGCGTGACATTCCCTTCACTGAAAGCAAAGCCAAAACGTGGATGTATGTAAATTGGTTTTATGTGTGTTTGTTGAGGAGATGCACTGAGGTTTTTGTGATGATGATGATGACGACAGCGACAACGACGACGATGATGATGATGATGATGATGATGATGATTGTGTGTGTGTGTGTGTGTGTGTGTGTGTATTTCAGCACCATAAGCACCGCACCATCACCTACACCTCTCTCTCTCTCTCTCTCTCTCTCTCTCTCCATATAAACCGTACAACAGAAAGCAAATTATGTAAAAGAAAAAACGTGATTTATGCCCTCATATCCAGTACGTATTTTTTACCTTTGAAAAATATCCCCTGATTGATGTATGAAGCAGTGAGTCGAGTCGTTACGCCATTTTTTATTTTTCACTTCATTTCTCACTTTCACAACGATGGTGATTTTTTTCGACTTCACTCGTGCTGCTGCCTGGCGGTTTTATTCAGTTTATATAGGCCTTGCAGTAGTCTCCATCACCCTCTTTAGTGCGATACCTTCGGCACTATTATTATTATTATTATTATTATTATTATTATTATTATTATCATCGTTATTATTATTTTTTTATTATTGTTATTATTATTATTATTATTATTATTATTTATTTTATTATTCGTTGGAGAAGATTATGTATTCACCAGTTTGTTGCTTTGCCGGCATCGGAAGTTTCGGCAGGCATGTTGGTCAGTTCCGTAAGTTTGTCTGTCTGTCTCTACTCTACATGTGACAATTTTGCGCTAATTATTCTGAAAAACGTTCAGAAGGTAGTTATCCATAAACCCTGGAAGCCTATTGTTTTTCGTCAAAATCAAAGACCCTGGGCTGGGTGGGGGGTTAAAACCCCACAGTGGCCGTGGCTCCGGAAATCGTCGGGACACAGTGGCTGGCCCGCCCCGGGCACCATTTTTTCAAATTTCATAAATCTTTTCTGTTTTTTTATTACCAAATTAAAGAGAAACGTCTGGCGCACCTGCCAATACATTTTTTAGCGTCGTAAACCTATCCTGTGTTTGGCAATGAAGCGCAAAAAATTTCGCCAAATGACTGGCTGCACGCCGGTGAAAACTAAGCAGACACACTCGGATCCATCCGGCAAGGGCTTTACTGCCCACACGCCGGTGAAGACTAAGCAGGCAATCGGATCCATTCGCCAAAGGGGGAAGAGGGAGGGAAGAAAGTAGGGGGGAAGAAGGTAGGGGGGAAGAGGGGGGGAAAGAAAGTAGGGGGAATAGGGGGGAATGAGAGTGAGAAGAGGGGAGAAAGTAGAGGGGGGGGAAAGGGGGGAGAAGGGGAGAAGAGGGGGTAAGTGGGGGGAACAGGGAGGGGAAGAGAGGGGGAAAGAAGGGGAGAAGATGGGAGGGGAACGGGGGGGGGGAAGCTGGAGGAGGGAGGGTATCCATCCACAAGCGCTGTGCCTATTGTAGATTCATTTGTTTGTTTGTTTGTCCACAGGATATCTCCAAAAGTTCGTAATGGATTTCAATGAAATTATGAGGAAAGGTGGGCCATGGGCCAAGAAAGAATTGATTAAATTTTTGGGCGGATCCGGATCCGGATCCAGAGTATCCCGCACATTATCTCCAAAAGCTTTAGGTGACTTTCAATGAAATTTTGTGGACGGGTGGTCCATGGACCAAGAAAGAATTGTTTAAATTTGGGGGCGGATCCGGATCTTGTGTATCTCACACAGTATCTCCAAATGATCTCAATTAATTTCAATGAAATTTTATGGAAGAGTGAGCCATGGGTTAACAGTTGATTGAATTTGGGGGCGGATTCGGATCCTATGTATTCCACACATTATCTCCAGGGATCCGGATCCTTTTATGCCACTTCGCTTTGTCGTTCTTTCTCGCCTTCCATTATGTGTCAAGGTACGTCACCTCGTTCGGTTCCGCGTTGTCATTTCATTTTATGTCTCAATTCGTTTTACGATGCCATTTTTCACAACACTTTATGTGACACCGCTGATTATAGCTTTGAGAAACACCTGACACGAGACACTGCTCCCATGCACTGTATTATCTGTTGTTTCCATCAGCACTTGACACCACTACCATTACCGCATCCTCCTCGCGTCTGTCGCTGTCTCGGGTTTCACGCAGTCTTAGCTGAATAAAATCGTTTGGTGGTGACTGATATAGGATACTAGAGTTGTTCTGGCCATGTGACGGTATATAACATTCTCACGAAATGCATTTGCAGTTGAATGAATCCGTCTTGCGCCAGCTGGAAGAAATTGCTAGAATTATTCCAATTACGAGAGGGTTACTGGCGATAATATTAACTCTTTCAGGCTCCATTACTGAGCACTTGGCAGAGTAAAAGCATCTGACGATAGCTGGAAGAGAACTTGGAAAGTATCCCCGTCATGAAATAGTGGGGTCAAATAAAAAATATACATATAAAAAAATGAAAGAATGGAAAAAAAAAAAAAAACGAAAATCATTTGTATCATTTATGCTGTCTCATTAGTACTGGGGAAAAAATGGAATGAAATATTCTTGTCATTTGAGTTTCGACTAGCCAGATATTTTGTGTGTGTGTGTGTGTGTGTGTGTGTGTGTGTGTGTGATTTTTGCAGGGAGTTGGATTTTTCACCTTGAGGGAGTAATGTTTCCTAGCAAGTTAAGTGCAGTTCGTTATGAAATCATATCTAGGTGGAATTATATCCTGCTTTCATATCCGGGAACGACTTTGGTCTTTATTAGCCTTTTCATTCCTAGAACGTCTTTTGTTACACCCGTGCACGTGGAACGAGAGCAAGTGTTTTGTTTTCAACTGTGTGTGTGTGTGTGTGTGTGTGTGTGTGTGTGTGTGTGTGTGTGTGTGTGTGTGTGTGTGTGTGTGTGTGTGTGTGTGTGCGCGCGCGTTTAAACAAAGTAGTTTTTATCAGATTATAAGCAAACTTGGAGGAAGAGTACAGGGATTATAGAGAAGCGAATTGTTTTTGACACTTCTTTATTAGTGGTCACGGTCACAGGGCTAGGTCAGTCGTTGACCAAACAAAATGAACTCGGCAGTTATTAACCATTTTAGACCAAACTTAGAGGAATGGTTGACGGTAAGGCAGGAGTGAAGTGATCTAGTTTTGAGAACAATTAGTCAACGGTCAGGATCATAGGGCAAGAGTAAAGTTCAACCTGGTTGTGTGTGCGGTTATTAACAAAAAACCTCAATAAGTTTTGATTAGATTTCAACAAAGTTGGTGGAATGGTTGAGGGTTAGTTAGCAAGTAATTCTATTGTTTTTGAGAACAAGGGGCAGGATGATAAGGTAAGGTCAACACAAGCAGTGTTCACTCGATTGAACCAAACTTTCAGGAATGATTAAGGTTAATGCATGAACAGAGTAAGCAAGTTTTGAGAAGAATCAGTGAAAGGTCAGAGTCACAACGCACAGTCAAAGCTCGACTGTGAGTGTGATTGGTAACAAAGTAAAATAATTTTGATATTATTAGGATCAAACTTGGTGGGTGAGTTGAGGATCGTGCGGAAAGTTTACCTTAATGTTTTTTCAGAACAATAGGTCAAAGGTCAAGATCACATGGTAAAGTCAGCATAAACAGTTTTTATCCAGTGCTGACTAAACTTTGCAACTTGATGGAAGGGTTTAGATGAACTTCAGGAAAGACATTCGATTGAGAATAATCAGTCAGAGGTCAAGGTCGTAGGGAAAGAGGGTCTCTCATAGTCACTGTGCTAAGTCGTCAAACAATTTTGATCTGATGTGAACCAAGCTTGGCCAAAGGATTAAGGGTTATGCTGGAATGAAGTACTGCACTTTGTTTTGAAAGCTATCTGTCGAAGGTCACATTCACAGGGCGAAGTCAAGTATTCGGCCCTTATACCAGTTGGTGGGCGCAGATGTTGCACTTTATGAATGTTGCTTCTTGTGTTATTTGTGATGTTTTTTACGATTTTGTTCAGCTTAAAGACTTCTACATGGAGGATTTAGATATAGCCTTCAATTTCCCTTTCAATAAGTGTTTCTTAACCTGAACATCATCGACTAGACACACCTACTAAAAAATGCTTTATCGAACTAAACATGTTTTAATATCTAGATGGAAAGTTTGACATCCTTTTTTTTTTTTTTTTTTTTTTTTTTATACAGGTGTAAAAGAAAAGTCAAGTTGGTTAAGTCGCATACAGATGATAATTCACCGTGCCTCATTGATTTTTATCCAAGGTGAAAGTATATTTTGCATTAACATTTGAAATAATGTGATGTCATATACATTTCTAGACTATTTTCTTCACTTTATAAAAGACTAATCAAACTCGTGGGATTTGATATAGGCTTCATTAACGTCTTTTCCACTTGGAAGCTCTTAACGATAGAAAAAAAATGTAGCATATTCAGTATATATATATATATATATATATATATATATATATATATATATATATATATATATATATATATATATATATATATATATATATATATATATATATATATATATATATATATATATATATATATATATATATGCGATCCATGAGCTGAAAGAGGTTAATATCTAGTTACAATTTTTTGCTCAGTTATATCCAGGTGATAATTTGTCATGCAGTTTTATCGAGGTGCAGATAATACGCGTGTGATCACGGGGCGAGTATCAAACGTGTAAATAGCCTGAATATTTATTAGTGATGTGTCGCCGCGCTTCAGTAATGGTGATACTGAAAATTACCTCAGTGTGACACACACACACACACACACACACATATATATACTGAATATATATATATATATATATATATATATATATATATATATATATATATATATATATATATATATATATATGTGTATGTGTGTGTGTGTGTGTGTATAAAATAAAGAATCACAACAAGGATACTAAAGGTCAGTGTTTGCAACCCGTTCAACCTGAGAGGTCTCTACCAGGTTGAGAAAAATAATTTAGCTTTGGTTAGATTAAAAAAAAAAAAAAGTCCACTGGCTGGAAAGGTTAATCATATTTTTTTTAGTCATTTAAGTATATACAAATAAAAACATCGAGAGAGAGAGAGAGAGAGAGAGAGAGAGAGAGAGAGAGCGCTAATGGAGCATAACTCGGCCACGTTAACTACAGGGTCGACTTGCTATATATATACGACCCTCACATACTTAGGTTCGTATTCTGGACGGATTACTTGGCATTCCACTACCTCATGCTTGAAGATCTACTTTTTTTTATTCATACCTATATCTTTTATTATATATATATATATATATATATATATATATATATATATATATATATATATATATATATATATATATATATATATATATATATATATATATATATACTGTATCTCTCTCTCTCTCTCTCTCTCTCTCTCTCTCTCTCTCTCTCTTATATATATACTGTATCTCTCTCTCTCTCTCTCTCTGTATATATATATATATATATATATATATATATATATATATATATATATATATAAACACACACACACACACACATTACTAAGTAGGCTAGTTCACTACGGTAACGAATTTCTTTGTTACCCTCCATCTGACAAAATCACAGGAGGGTGTTGTTATCACTGAGATCAATAGGTGTCCCTCCCGTGGTAGAGCTGGACGGCAGGGCGGCTGGCCGGGCGTAGAGATTTCGTTTCCAGGCCAGAACTCGGAAGATATTCGCTATAGAGTAATGAAATTTCACATAATTATTTATCTTATGGTGAACTGGTGCCTTTTGATAGTAGAATGCTGTGTCAAGTTTTTTTTTTTTCTTTATAATGCTGAAAAAGTAAACAAAATTTTTCCAGAGATTTCAGTGCGACCTGCACAAGGAATCTGAGGGGCCTAAGTTATGTGTCCTCAGTGCGTTCTTCTTACGCCCACTTTTAAAAGAAAAGATGGGAGGGGGGGATGAGAGCCGGTATGAGCTTGGTTTGGTGTGTAGGGAGGTGAGGCGTATGTGTTTGGTCAGGTGGAGGGCGTATGTGTTTGGTGAGGTGGAGAATTGCAACAGTGTAGCGTTACCTATGTTTGTTCTTGCTATCACCAGATTATTTCAACCCCTTCACCTCGTTGACGTATTTTTTATTTTTCTTGTCACTTTTTCATAACTTTATTTAGCTACAGAGACTTGTGGGAGTGGGGAAGTGAGTTATGGCCTTCATTGATCCCTGCACTTCTACCGGTCAGTCCTAAGTTGAACAAAATAATCTGAAGGTAGTGATAATAAATAAAAATAATAGGTCATGGGATTGAAGTGGTTTTGGGGAAACGTCTTATGTGGTAAAGAAAGAGTTAATTCCCTTCTCCCCGAGAGAGGCATTGCCAGAGTGAAATATAATCGTTCAGTGGTAATAAAAAAAAAAAAAATGCAGATAACGTTCTCAAGTAGAAGGGATGAAGTTGTTTGTAACGTCTCCACCACCGGATATCTCTCTTGAGCTGAGGAAAATTGTGATGGGGGTGGCAAGAATAACCTAAGAAAATTTGTTGCAGCAGAGTATATGTTCTCTTTTGTGTCAAATAATTGTTCATTTTTAATATGGACATAGTAAGCGTAAATAATATACAAGGGAGTAATAGCGTGCCCTGTGAAGCTATGAGCTGGTAAGAAAGAGGTGGTGGTGCGCCTACCAAGCCGAACAGATTACGAACCTGTTATGTTTGTGTTCAGTATCAACTTGTCCCCAGGTTATGGGGATTTTATTCTGTTCCTGCTTGGTAGTTTAATCTTTTCAGCCAGATGACCTTTTCCTTCGTGCAACATTCAGATATTTATATTTGGGTAAAAGCCGAGCAAGCACGCCAATGATGACCGTATCTAACCCCTTCAGTTTCATAAGTTTTTCGTTAGGTGGATAAAATTGAGAGACAAGAAGTGAAGTAAAAATTATTTCCTCTGGCTGAATGAGTTACTCCTTTTAGTACCTTGATGTTTCTCATATATTAATATTATTGCCGACAGTTTTAATCAACTTAGGAGACACATCAAGTAGTAAGGAGTGAATTGTCTGCGCTAAACTTTCCCATATCATGACATCTTCCGTATATTATTATTCCTATCGCTAGACGGTTTTGCTCAGACTCAGGAGTGGTAGTGCACGGGTTGGAAATAATCTCACCAAGCCCATCCAGTACCACGACGTATCTGTGTTGTGTTCTTAGAACCTTTAGATGATTTTTAGCTGAGGAGACACTTTTGGTTATAAAACTCTTAGATATACAGCGTGGGCCAAGAGTCTGTTGGTCGTAGCAAGAATGTGTAAGGTGGATTTTGTCGTACTAAAGTGGTTGAGATAATTACGCCCCCCCCCCCCCGTTCTTTCCGTTTCTTGCAGGCCGAATAAAATTGACTGGCATCTCAAGGCGCGATAAGACAGACATTGTATTGATAGTGGATATTGTTGCTAAACCATATGCTGTTAGGTATCTCATAAGCTATTCAAGTCGTGTGAACACTGTCGTCTGGTGGTAGCAGGAATACATAAGACTTTTACGTATCGAAGGAGACTAGTTTACTGGCTTGGGAGAAACTTGTCTTCCTTCTCTTCTTCAAGTCCTGGGATTTGGAGCTGCGGTGAAGGTTGTTAACCGTACCGGTACCTGTGGTTAGTTATTAGCTTTATTTCACTTTGTTCTGATATATTCGTCTTTCAGATCCCCGTTATGTTTATTCTTCCATTATAAATAATTGCTTCTTCTCCCCTTCACATCTCTTCCCCCTCCCTCTCACGCCTTGTTTCCGTCATACTTTGTTTTCTCCCCGTCATCCTTCTTCTCTTCCCCTTCATCCTCTTCACTTTACCTTCCTGCCACCTCATCTACTCGCTCTTGCAACAGTTTCTCTCCTCCCCGTCACACTTCTCCTCGCATGTATTTTCTCCCCTTCGCACGTCTTCTTCCCGTCATATCTCTTCCTCACCCACTCTCCTCTCATCTCCAGCTCTTTGTCTTTAAACCTGAATCACATTCCCTTCCCAAACTCCCATGTGTCACCCGCATTCCTCTTCTTACCCAAAATCACTTCACATTACCCTCAGACCTCATCCCCTCCCCACATACTTCCTCAGTTCACCTTCAGGCATCTTCTCCCCAGGTCACCCAAACTTCTCTTCACCCCAAGTAAATTCTTGCCCTCGAACTTCTCCCCCCCCCCACCCACCCACCCAAAATGGCCTGGTCCCTCACCTCCTTGAACACCATCTGCCTTAAACCATTTCCAGACATTATACACGCACCCCGGCCGATCAGGGAAGGTAATCTGCATGGCGGGACGAACCAGGCAGAACGAGGGGGAGTGAGTGGGGAAGAGGGGAAGGGGAAGGTGGAGTAACTTGATATTAGGAAGAGTTAAGGAGGGAGAGGGGACTGAGGGACGTTAGACATATCTGTAAGGTAAGTTAAGTGGAAGGAAGAGAGAGGATGTGGGGTGATATAAAGCTGTGTTTGGCTAGGTCGGATGAGCTAACCTAAAACAAGGTAAATTTAAGCGAAAAGAGGGGAGGGGAAGTAGGGTGGTATTGTTAGGTTAGGTTAGGTCAGATAAGGTGCGATACTGTAAGGTAAGGTGAAGTTAGGTGATAGCCAGGTTGAAGAGGTAGGGTGAGATTGTCAGGCTATGATAGGGTAGATGAGGTAAGATAAGGCAAGGTTAAGTGAAATGAGGTAAAGATAAGATGACGAAGTGGAAGATGAGCCAAGATAAAGTACGGATTAATTGAAGTGAGGTTAGGTGGGACAAAGTTAGCTAAGATAAAGGAAGGGTGAGATGAGGCACGGTGAGGCCAGGCTGGTGGAGGTGAGGTGAACGAGGTGAGGTGCGATGCGATGAAGATAAGTCAGGGTAAAGATGAAAGTTAAGCCAAGGTAAAGGACGACAGGACAAATTCAGGTAAGATCTGGCGCGATGAGATTAGCTAAGATGAGGGGAGTTGAGGGAAAGTGAGGCAAGTAAAGGAGAGGCAAGATGGGATGAGGTGGGGTGAGGTGCGATGAAGGTAAGGCAAGGGAAGCCAAGGGAAGGCAAGCTCAGGCGAGGCGAAGCGAGGCATGATTTATGTCCCACACGCGAGCAACTCCAAAATCATGAGGAAAAAGTGGACCCCGAGAGCAAATACGAGTCTCAATTAAGGTGCCAAACTCCCCCGAACCGCCACCTCCCCTTCCTTCCACACCTGCGCTGCCACCGTAGTTAAAAACCGGTTGCGTAGTCGATGGTGGGTTTCCGTGTGTGGTTGGTAGTGGTGGCAGGGTTTTATATCGCACTTTCTTTTTCTTTTTACCTTTTTTTTTGGTGAGGGTAGTCTAGTTCTCTCGTGAGGGTAGTAAATTTGTTGTTTTTAGGGGATGATACGGTGCTTGGGTGGCTTGGAAGGATGTGTTAAAATCAACTCACGTGGTCGGCGTTGAGTTTCAGTACATACAGTATGTAGTGCATGTGGCTGCGTTCGGTGCTACTTCTGCCCCCTCCCTTTTTTCCTTTTTGCCTTCCTTCCCTTTGTGGGTTTTTATTAGAGAGAGAGAGTGTGCTTGGATGATGCTTGGGTTGTTAAGCTTGTTGAATATTGTGGTATGGTAATCGACGCTGGATGACAGAATCTGGTTGCTGGGTATGTTATCACTTTTTTGTATGGTGGTTGATATTTTGTTATTATTGATTTATTGGTATTCATTTACCTTTTTCTTATTTGTTTATTCTCAACTAATGCATTTTGGGATATTTAGAGTGTGTTAAAGGCTGATGTGGGTGTGTGTTAGGGTTCCTTATGAGAGGGTGCGTGGTTGGAAGATGGTTGGGTACACAGCGAGTGGGTAAGACTAGAGTGGTTATGGCTGAGTTGGTACGCCATGAGTGGGTAGGACTGCAGGTGGTGTGGCTAGGCAGGGTATGGCTTCAGTGGGTCTTTGGGGAGGGAATCCTTGTCTCTGTGATCTGAATTGAGGTGGGAGGGTAAGGTGGCCCAGTTGCGCTCTCTCTCTCTCTCTCTCTCTCTCTCTCTTGTTTTCTTTTGTGTGTGTGTGTGTGTGTGTGTGTGTGTGTGTGTGTGTGTGTACGCGCGCGCGCGATGGAAAATAGAAGGGTGTGAGCTTCAGAGCCTGACAGACTGAGAAAGAGAGAGAGAGAGAGAGATCCAACCTCGTTTCGTGTTACAGTCTCTAGTTCTCGTTCTCATTCCCGCTCGTGTGTGTGTGTGTGTGTGTGTGTGTGTGTGTGTGTGTGTGTGTGTGTGTGTGTGTGTGTGTGTTTAACATTTTGGCTCTTGTTCTGCTGAGAATGTCATGTGAAACTGTCATCCCCAGATCTGTGATACATTGAGTGGTTTTCATTCGATGTCCGTCTTTGATATCTGACACTCTAAAATTCGGTAACACGTTCAATTGCCAGTCATTTATTTCCTCTTGTATGATTAGTTCTTTCAGTTAGGATTTTCATGTATATGTTTGTGTCATCAGCGAAACCAGATACATTATACATTACAAAGTCAGTGTCAACAGTCCATAAAGCTTACAAATTTTAGATGCCATTGTGTGCAGCTCCCAAAGCTTTCTGGCCGAATTTTGTTCAAGGGTAGTCCAGTCGTCCCTGCGTTAGTTAATTCCGACAGATTGAAACAAAGTTACACATTTGTCCACCCGCCATCCAGTTAGCCTAGCAATCGCCCGTGTGCACGTGTTGAAAGTAAATGAGAGAGACACAGAAATGGGAGCTGAAAACAGTCACAGATTGTGGTTTGTTTTGTAAGTTCTGTGGATAATAAACTCCATGTCTTTTACTCCCTATGGGTAATATACATCGGTGTATATTACTCATAGGGAGACCATAGTCACTGAGGGTCATTGCCGAGCACAAACCTCGTCCATTGAATTGAAAGCTAAATTAAGAGTAGTGTACTGTAGAGCTTGTAGAGAATGTGGAGCCTGGTTGTGTAGTTAATTGGCTTGATCCATGTGTGCAGACGTCTCTAAAACAACCCGTTTTCTTCACTTCTGCTCGCTGGTCCGTATATACCATTTTCTCTATATATCCCTATGATTTCAGACTCAGAGAGAGAGAGAGAGAGAGAGAGAGAATATTTCGGTAGTAAATCAAGACTTAAAACAAGGAACAAGTCGTCTCCTCTGGTAAAACTTCTCTTCATCCTGGCTGCTCGACCGAGACTTAAAATTGCTAAAATCTCGACCAAAACTTGTCTGGGCAGGGAATTAAAAAGATCTTAGGCGAAAACTATTACACCCGTGGTCCTCGAGAGAGAGAGAGAGAGAGAGAGAGAGAGAGAGAGAGAGAGAGAGAGAGAGTTGCAGAATTATGAGAATTAAAGGCAGTCTGGAAGTGAGAAAGTTACACATACCGTGAGTGATAACATCTTTCACTGTTGTCAGCTAACGAGACCATATAAAATGGATTTTGTCATTACACAGTGTGAGAGAGGGAGAGAGAGAGAGAGAGAGAGAATCAATAATCCCTGAGCGATAATAAGCCTTTCAGTGAACATTCAAAAACGAATCCGGTGAATTAAATTTTTTACTTCACCTCACTTTCTCTACATCCTTCATCCTTTAGTAATGAAGACACCTGAGACGCGTCTTGGAGCCTTCAGAATAGAGCGATCCGTTCGGCTCATTTCGTTTTTTCCCTCCATCTCTCTCTTTCTTTTGACGTAATGACGAACTTGGCGAACGTAATTATTCGGGAACACAGTCTTCTTGAAACTTGTTACAGAATCTTCACCCTGAGCAGACGAAGTGTCGCGTGAGACGAACTGGATGAAAATGCGAATGAAATCTGAGAGGCATTTTATGGTCGCATTCGTCTTGGAAAGGATATGTGTGTAGGGGTAATTTAAAACATTCATTGCTATGCCTTGTGACCTATTTAATCCGTAGATTGTATGTTTTTTTTTTTTTTTTTTTTTTAATATTAGGGAAAGATTTCCATTATCTGGTCAGTTTCGTCTGTCGGCTACATGGACGTCAGTCATTAACAAAGTAGGGTCGTGTACTGAGTTCGACAGAATAAAGGCTAGAGACCTGTATTATAGTGTCATTGTATATATGTATTTATGACTGGGCCTGTGGAGCTATTGACAAGAATATCGTTCCACCTTTTAATGGAATAAATATGATTTTTTCTCACATCGTTGGTTGATGGTAACAACCATCATCTCACTTGGTGTAGTGCTCTCTACTTCAACTTTGACCTTTATGTTTCTTTTTTTGAGTCTGCCCTCCGCTCTTCCTACTTCTTCCATCTTTCCTGTCAGGTTTTATTACCCTTCTTTTCACTTGAAGTGGCCCTACACTGAGTGAGAAACCTAATGGTTTCCAGTAGTCTTGGCAACCATTTACAACGCTGGATGGTAACCATATAACCAAATAATAGGGAGATGTGTAGCCTACTGTGGTGCTCCTGTTAACTGGGTAGAGAGACTCGAATGCGGGGTCGATCCAGGAACCAAACCTCCACACGCTTCTTTTGTGCCTCGCTGTGGCAAGGCGCTGTCCATCGCAAGGAAATATCTGTTCGCAGCGCGGGACGGCCCAGCTGAGGCAGTTGCTTGTCTGCGGTTAATGGGTCTCATAGGCCAGACGGACCGGGGTTACTCAAAAACAGCAGCTCTTGCACATTAGCTTAAAGTATTTGTTGGGCTCTTAGGATCAAATAACTTTGTTCTAATCAGTATGCACTGTCTTTCTGTTGTATTGAATAGTATCGACAATTATGTTCGCTGCTGTACATCCCATGACTTCTTTTGCCAGGTGTTGATGTGAATGCGCTTAGTTTATTCAGGTTAACACAAGGCGATTTGGTCGAGCTGAGATCAGTCTGAGGGGTCAGTGTTTAGCAATATAAGTTTATGAAATGTTGATTCCTTTGTTTAGTAATGGGTATGTGTTTATAAAATTCCTGTTTTACACACACACACACACACACACACACACACACACACACACACACACACACACACACAAATCTATATCTATATCTATATCCATCTATCTATATAATTGTGTGTGTGTGTGTGTGTGTGGAGAGAGAGAGAGAGAGAGAGAGAGAGAGAGAGAGAGAGAGAGATTCATCTGTATAAAATTGTGTGTATATAAATGTTTGTGCGCCGTTGTGTATGTCACGGTCAGTGTCTGGGCCAGCAGTTGGCAACTCTTCATCAGGACAATTACGACCGGTTGGCAGCCCTGGAACACTGTAATTACCTCAAGAAATCAGACCTGCATCACCATAATTAGCAGCAGTTGGCCGCCCAGTTTCAGACCCTCATTAAGACCAGGAACACAAGTCTCTCTCTCACGCATACACAACTCCCCAGTTCTCGAAGAGCCGAACTTTCACCCACACGACTGTTTTCAAGAACCGGAGAAGGAGGAAGGTTTGGGAATTTCGACCCGCACTCCCTCAAACTTTCTTGGCCATGCTTCCTCTTCCGAATTAGTTACCTTGATTCCTCTTGATTTGGCTGATTTGTGATAATTGATTTTGAGTGTTTTATCATTTTTCTTTCTGCATATTTTTAAAGATGTATGGTGTATTAATGTTGCGTTCATATTTTCGTTGTTGTTCTTAGGGTAAAGGTTTGATTTAAACAATCACTTCACCCTTGCTAACCAGCCTACAACGCCCATCTTCTCAGGGTATGCTACCCGTGCCCTGCCCCTCCATCCATCCATCTCATCCCATCCCTTCCACTCTTTGTTCATCCCACCTGGACCTGCAACACCCGAAGCAGCATTATCTCTAAACAGTTGTAGTGATAGGGCTGATGTGAAGCATTTCGACTTGTTGTACCGGCGGTTATGATGATTGTCGGTGACTCCGATTGACGGTTATGCCAACGCGACGAGGGTACGCAGTCGACGAACGTGCCTGTTGATTTTAGTGAGTCGGGTATTTTTCGGTTGGTACTTCCACTTCAGAATTAATAATGTAGAAACCTCTGATGCAGTTCAAGCTTTGACTGTTTATTATTCATGCGTATTCTTATTTATTTTTTTGTTTTTCGTTCATCCCATCCTGTTCTCAGTTATCCCCTTCAGCACGGTGATTCTTTTATGTATTTTTCATGTTGCCACTGACGGGGTTCAGCTTGATTGATTTTGTGATTCATGAGTGTGATTCTTCTTGTGTCCTTGATCTTTTCCCGTCAATCAGTCTTCCTGTGAATTAGTGGGTTTTAGTTTCTGTCGTTTTTTTTTTTATTCGTGCATCTCGGAGTTCTGATATTTTTCGTTGTTCTCTCGGCATCGTGCCTCGTATTTGTCTTTTTTTTTTTTTTTTTTTCAGTTACGGTGTGCAGTACTCATCTAGATCCTGTTTTGTTCCGCCTGCTCTAGTTTTAATATTGTGCTCCTGTTGTATCGTGTTAGTTGTTTCTCTTCCATTGCCTAGACCCTGGAAACATTTTTACGCTGTTTATTTCTAAGCCTTGCATTCAGTTCCTCCATTCTTCTCGATTTTTTTTTTTTCATTTTTTTTTTTTCAGAATTCAGCTGCTATAATTTCTACCCAGTTTTTATGTTCATTCTCTGTTTCCTTCCTCTATTTTTTTTTCTAATCCTCTCATTTAATTTCTCCATCTTTCTTACTGTTTATGCATTTTTTGATATGCAGCTATTGTTTTCGTTTCCCTTATTTTTTTTATTGTTTACTTTCATTCTCTCTCTCTCTCTCTCTCTCTCTCTCTCTCTCTCTCTCTCTCTCTCTCTCTCTCTCTCTCTCTCTCTCTCTCTCTTTCTCTCTCTTTTTTGTTCCTGCCTTCACTCCATCTCATCTTTCTTCCTTCGGCGACTCTTTCACTTCCCCTTCTGTTTCTTCCCTCATTCCATCCTATCATCTCTTTCACTCACTGGCTTCGGCTTTAATATACTGTTCCTTCATTTTCATATACAATAACATTCACTGCATTTTTACTTCCTTTATTCTCGTGTCTTGTCTTTCCAGTTTTCTCTTCTTTTCTTCTCTTGTCTTCAGATTTTTTTTTTTTTTTTTAGCTCGTTGGTCATTTTTTTAAATCCTCTTTCACAGGTTTCTCTTTCTAATCTCCGTCAGTCTGCCAGTCAGTCTGTTACTCTCATTCTGTGCCTGTCTATCAGTCCTCTCCTCTTCACTTGTTTTCTTTCTATGTTGTCTCGTCTTTTCTCTTTATCTGTCTATCTGTCTGTCTATATCTGTCTATCTCTTCTGGTCTTTTCTCTTTATCTATCTATCTATCTGTGTCTATATCTGTCTATCTTTATCTGTCTATATCTGCCCATCTTTCTATCTTATCAGTCAGTCTATCTATGTATATCACTTGTCTTGCTCTCCTGTATCACTCCCATTCCCGTTCCCCTCTCTCAGTATGCTATCCTCCTTTCTCCCTTCCCTATTCCGATTCGCTTCCACTCTCCCTCTCTTCTCTCCAATCTCCTCGCCACTCTCCCACTTCCCTCCACCTGTATTCAGCACCTGGTCTCCCGCTTAGCCAGGTAATGGAGTGAGCATTATGGAGGTTGAGCAGGTGGGTTGACTGTGACACACACACACACACACACACACACACACACACACATTTTTTCAAGAATGAAATTTGACAACTTGCCACCGTGGAGTATATTACACTTGGGAAGGGTGTGTTGAATTTGAGGGGTGGAGCATGTTGGTGGTGTCTGATTTGCGTTTGGGTTGTGTCTGGAGTGTGTCTTGAGATGCATTTGGTGTGTATCTGGGGTATGTGTGAGGATCTGTCTCAAGGATGTTTCCATAGGCGAAGGACACATTTTGCAATGTGCTGGGTTGGTGAGTACGGCTGGGGTGGATGCGGCTATGAAAGGTGTCCTCTGTCTTGTTTTAGTCTATCCGTAGCACAGATCGAACGATAATATTTAGCCTAGGAAGGACTTCTAGTAGTAGGGTTTACTAAGGGATACATTTAATTCCTAAGTGGTAGGTGGGGGCGTTCACCAACCACTCACTTGATGTATTGCTGCTCTTGGGTGACTGCCCTTTCTTCTCTTCCTTCCTTCTTTCCTTCCTTCCTCTTTTTCTCTCCTTCATTCTTTTCTCTTTTGTCTACGGGTGACTCTAGGCTGAGTGACAAGCCAAATGGTTTCCTGTTCACCAGGAAATCATTTAGTACGCTGGGTGGTAAACATATAACCAAATTATGGCGCCTGGTGGTTTACTGGGCAATTAAGGCGCTCCAGTCGGATTGAGCCGGTGTAGGTTTGTATCCAAAGGGTCGTTGGGGTTTATTGCTCACGTAGTGCCACTCTGAGATGAGTGAGGCTGGTCACGCTTATATGTTTGTTTCAGATTTATCCAAGTCATTATCAGAGATAGATTTTAAGCCGAGTACAGTAATGTCGTGTCGCGGTAGCAAGAATGAAGTAAAGGCTACAGTAAGGAAGTAGAATCATCCGAGGGTTGCAGAGTTGACCGTAAAAAACGTCAGGGTTTTTAGGGGTTTGTTTTAGAGGAAATAAAAGTCGTCCGGCGGCAAGAAAATCGTCTGTACCACTTTCACTGTCCGAAGTGTTCCGTAAGCCAAATTTACATCTTTAGTCCGATGATAGTATTTTTCACTTTCTTGTCGCCACCAGACAGTTTTATGCATCTTAAGGGAGATTTTTCAGACTAGAGGGTATAGGTAAAGTCTTCCTTAACATTTTTATAAGAGATCTTTCCTGGATTAGGATAAAATCGTTTGGTAACGGCAAGAATAAGACCCGGAAAGCGTCATTGAATGGAAGAAATGGAATCGTGTGCTGGTAGAAAGAGTAGAATAATTAGCATGGTACAATTGTCTACTGATGAGAAGAGAAAATAAAACACATCATAGCACTGAAAGGAACAAATTATTCTTAGATATCTTTGTAGCCTATATTCTGACTTAATAGCCCCTTCGGCTCGAGTTCGTCTTATATATATATATATATATATATATATATATATATATATATATATATATATATATATATAGTGGTAGATGGGGGCGCTCACCATCCACTCACTCGATGTAGTGCTGCTCTCAGGTTTCTGCCCTTTCCTCTCCTCCATCTTTCTTTCCTTCCATCCTCTTGTGTCTTTCTTTCCTTCATTCTTTCCTCTCCCTTCTGCCTGTGGGTGACACAAGTCTACGCTGAGTGACAAGCCAAATGGTTTCCTGTACACCAGGAAACCATTTATTACGCTGGGTGGTAACCATATAACCAAATTATGGCGCCTGGTGGTTTAGTGGGTCATTATTGCTCTCCAATCGGATTGAGCCGGTGAAGGTTTATATCCAAGGTGTGGTTGGGGTTTATTGCTCACGTAATGTCACTCAGGGATGAGTGAGGCTGGTCACTCTCATCTTAAATGTCAGGACCAACTTGCCTAGCCCCGGGCTCCTACGCTTCTCATGGGGCAACGTAGGATGGATGATGGATGGATGGATATATATATATATATAGACCTTATTCTTGCTTCTCACTAGACCATATTATTCAGTTTGGGGGACCACTGTAGTTTAAGAGGGGTTAATGAAAGCTTTATCCCCATCCCCCTCCATTTTGAACATTCTCGAGCTGAATAAAATCGCCTGTAGTTAGCATGAATCATAATGAAGTAGTTAATCCGATTCCTTTAACCCTGGGATGAAATAGGAAAGGAAAGGAGGTCGAGTAAAAAAAAGAAAAGAAAAGAGAGAAGAACAGGAAAATAGATGTAAGAGGAAAGAAAAGAATAAATGAGGAGGTAAATTAAGTGTAGAAAGAAATTCGGGTTAAGGGGCAGCTCAGAAGAATAAGTGGAGAAGGAGTGAGAGGTAGTGAGCGAGTTGGAAGTGAGTGGAAGTGGAGAATACCGTGTGTGGAAGAAAATGAAATAAGAAAAAAAGGGAGGGCGGCAGTGGAGAGACTGAAGGAAGAAAAATGTACGAACTTATGAAGACAAAGGGAAAGGAAAAGGAAAAAAAAGAAGAAAAGAAACTAGTAATAGTAATAAACAACAACAACACCAACAACAACAATAATAATAATAATAATAATAATAATGGTAATAATGGTGATGATGATGATGATGATGATGATGATGATAGTTAATAATAATAATAATAATAATAATAGTGATAATAATATAATAATAATAATAATAATAATAATAATGATAATAATAATAATAATAATAATAATAATAATAATTGTACCAATCCCCATTATTCAGAAGAGACACCCAGTCGGGATAAAGGAGTTAGTAGCAATGACCATTAAACAAACGGAGGCTAAAGGAACATTACCTCTCGACTTAAAATGGCATCATGATCTTTTTAGCTCTCGGACTTTCATGACTCACAGAACGGAATGAAATTAGCTGAGATTATCTTAAAGATAATACTAGAGCTGTGTCGATCGTAACAGGGCTGACTTTTTAGTTACGGTGGTTTTCTCCGAGATGAATGGAAATAATTTGATATTAGCTGGAAAAGAATTAGAAATACTCATACTTACCTAGCATATTCATCGAGGTATTTTGTAACCTTATGTAGCGCCGGGTTTCTCGTGAAACGAATACAACCCTCTGACCTTAGCCGGATGAAGATGAAAAACCCAGACTCCTCGGCGAAAGGTGAAAACTTATCAGATGGCCACTCTCCACACAAACGGAGCCGACGTAGCCCTCAGGGAGACTGATCCCGATACCTGCTGTCCATCGGCTCAGAGTCAGTATATTGCTTTTGTTCGTTTGTTTATGTAATGACCACCGTGACACAAGATACCGAGACTTAAGTAGGTAATGTATGCCTTTTTTTTTTTTTTTTTTTTTTTTCAATTCTGATTCCGGTGCAATCCTTGACGCGACAGGATCAAGGGTGTCCTTCAATCACTAACGATTTTGGGATGACAGGTTAGAAAGGTGAAAGGCTCTGATGCTGCCCTTGTAGTATTTTTGTACTTGTTAATCAGGAAACAAAACAGAGGAAAGGAAAAATTTTCCTCCCCAAAAGTGGAAACAATTTGAATTTCGTATCAGGCATCCATCACTTCCTAAACAGACTCAAGTATATTCTCAGGTGAATATGTGATTAATATTTATATAACACAAGTTCAGTAGGTTTGTATATTTCATCCGCATGAGTAATTACAGCGCTGTGAATCAAGACACAGCCCTCAGGTAGATGGCATATGCCTTTTGTTCTCTTGTTTTTTTCTGCAGTATACTACGTGACTCATTCCTTGGAATTTTTACCGTTTCGCAAGACGAAACGCCATGTAAATGAGAGGAACGCGAGCTTCTCTTGTTCTTCTCCTTCTCTGTTGTCAGAGGAAACTTTGAAATAAATCTTCAATGCATTGAGGCCATTAATCCTACACCACCCTTATTCGCCTGTGTACTTTCTAAGCCCCTCTTCAGCCCCAACACAGTTCCACCTTATCACACACATTTCCCTGCCCCTCACTCCATTTCTTTAACCTTCACCCCGCCTCCACGCTTTTATTCTTGGACGATATTTTGAAATAAATTTTTACTGCACAGAAGTCACCTATCCTACGGTACAGGACCCATTTTCACAGGGTATATATACTTTGCTGACCCATCCCCACCGCTCACCAGCATTCCAGCCCATCCCACCCATTCCTTGCTTACCAAGCCCATTTCTTTAGCACTCCTTCAGTAGTTTCATAGCGTGATGCAGGTCATGTGGTCGACGAACACGCTTGTTACTCCCAATTAAGTTTGGAAATGAACTGCCCGACCCGACCGTCACGGTAATCAGAAGCTAATAACTTTGCTCCTGTGTGAAGTAGAGGTGAAATTCTGCATGTGATACAGTCATTCAGTAAACTTTATCAACTAGAAACTCACCAATAAACGCGTAGGAACCCCTTGGAATCTCGAGTTTTCCAAGGGTGTGTGTGTGTGTGTGTGTGTGTGTGTGTGTGTGTGTGTGTGTGTGTGTGTGCATAATTCATTCGCGTGAGTGATGATGCCACCGAGAACAAAGATGCAGCTAGGTATGTATAATTTTGAGCCTCGTATGGTCTAGACAACGAAAAGTATTGTATTCGAGCTAACGCCAGACGATTTTATTTAGCGGAGATATAGGAGCTTGGCAGTGATTTTACTTTCACTGTTGACTTTCTCGTCGCCGGGTCAACGCTAGCATTCTCTTACAGGTAACGCCAACCGAATTTATTAAGCGTAACGTGAGTTGTAGGAGCCTGAGAGTGCTCTCCTTGCTTTCTGGCTAGTCTGTTACGTGACCCACTGCTTGGGACTTTTACTCTGTGAATGAGATGACGAGAAGGAATACTTTTGTCAGCACTAATAAAAAAAAAATGGTGTCATCCTCCACCACTCTCGACACACACCCGGTGAAATGGCCCCCTGGCAGTGTAGGTTATGCATACTTTTACCTTCCACCACTCTGAGTTGTTCCTGTCTCACGCCGCGTCTTGGTTGGACGAGGGAGGATTTACATGGCCTATATTTTGCAGCACTCGGAGCGGCGCGTCTCATGTTATGACAAGGATTTTTTTTTTTCATCATGTTTTCTGGATAATGTGTGACGTGAGTCATCTGCCTGGATATTAAACCTAAAAGGAAGGAGAGCAGGGGAATGTTTGTCTTCCCTCTGCAGCGGGAAGCACAGTACAATTTTTGTTTCATGTCAGGCGTCCACCGTTCTCCAAGTGAACTAAGGTAAGAGAAACCCGAGATATTGCAAGTTACATACACCTTTACCTTCCGCTCAAGTTACTCATCCCTCACGGTTTGGCATGGTTTGATGAGATAGGATTTATTTAGCCTATATTTTGCAGACCTCGAAACAGCATGATTGCAATTTGATGTTGATTTTTTACACCTGTGAAGGCGGTAATCCAGACGGTGTAATGTTTTACTTGGCATGTTTATGTGAACACAGTAGCTCAGTTTTTATCCAGTTTTCATGAAACTCGATGGAAGCGCTAGCGGTAATCCAAGGGGTTGACCTTGTATTATAAAACAGTAGATCAAGGTCTTATGGCAAGGGCAACGTATGCAGTTCTTATCCGATGGAGATAAAATTTGGTGAAAGTTTTGAGGGTAAGGCAAAAACGAGGGAATTAGATTGTGAAAACAGTCAGAGGTCAAGGTCACCAGGAAAGATCAAAGTTCGTGTATGTCTGTGTGTGAACAGAATAACTAAAATAGTTTTGATCTGATTTGAACCAAACGGGGTGGAAGGGTTGAGGAACAGCCAAGGGGTTAACTTATTGTTAATGAGAAGTTAGGTTAAAGGTCAAGATCACACTGAAAGTTAATACAATTTTTATCTTATCTAAGCCAAACTTTGTGTTGTGGCCCAAAATAAAGTAAGGATGAGGGATGTTATTTAAGATCAGTCCATGAAAGGTCAGAGTCACGGGTCAGTGTCAGATGTTTGATGTTATTACTCAAAAAGTTTTGATTGGATTTAGACCACACATGGTGGAAGAACTGAGTTTACGCCCAGGGTGAAGAGATGTGATGTAAAAAACAATGGGCCAAGAGTCAAGGTCGCAGGAAATGGTCAAATCACACAGTATTTATCCGATTTATATAATACTTTGTTGACGGGTTGAGAGTCAGCCAAGAATGAAGTGACTCGATTTTTGGAACAGTCAGTCGAATTTAAGATCAAATAACAGAGCCCAATATTTGGCCATCATGCCATTTGTAGGGCGCGGGTGTTGCTATAACGTGAGTGCTTTTTCTTTGTGTGTGTGTGTGTGTGTGTGTGTGTGTGTTTTAATGGCAGTATGAGTTAGAGACTGGGATATTATAAAGGAAAGGAAAGAGAAGAAAGAATATTTAATCCATGTTAATTCTGAGGCCTGAAGTAAAACATAAAGACTCTCCAAGTAGACCCTGGCGAGGTAGTCCCGAGGTACTTAGGTTAGATATTCCTGTACCCTCCACCACACTGCATTACTGTATACCTGCCTCATCTCCTGTCTTGGCTGCCCGGGAGAGGATTTGCTTGTGCCTTATTCCGCAAAACTGAGAGTTGTGCATCCCAATTTGTCCTGGATTTTGGGCAAGGTCTCACAGTTTCTTCTCCTCGCTTGTACTGTGCGCTGGTAGGGTTGGAGGTTCTGTGGGGATAGGGGTGGGGTTGGAGGGATAGGGAGGTGATGCGTATGTAATATATTTGGGAGGGGGAAAGAGGTGATAAAGTAGGGATTTCTTTGTTGGGTGGTCAGTGTGTGTGTGTGTGGGGGGGGGGAAGACCAGAGATTGTGGGTGAGGGCGGATTAAAAAGCGCGGATTCAGAATGCGGTCCTTCTTGGAGGAGCACGTGAGAACGCATTGTCAAAAGAGCAGAGCTGTTGTTGAACTGCCTAGGATCTGATCAGGTGAAGCAGGGTGATTGTCGGTACGTAAGTGCTGCTTACTTACATGGTCAGTCAGTCAGTTGTAGTGAATCGAACCTGCTAAAAAGACAAAGAATTTCGTCCTTAAAAATAATCTAAAAACGGAATTACCATCCGTTCATATGAAAATAACATGAAATTTCTGATGAAATGTGATGAGGAAAACTTCTATTGATGGAATGTTAAAGAAATTATCAAAATTCTTCTATCAGTTATGCACTGTGCATGGCTTACGGAACGGACATTTCTGCCGTTAGTCTGTGAAGCTTTTCTCAGGTAAACTGGAGGACATTTATACAACAGTAATGCACCTTGATTTTGAATTCTCCATGCGCAGTGTTCTGAGGAAAATATTCCCAAATGCACTCACCAAATGCTGCAGATTCGATAGGCATGGGGAAAGATGCAAAATGTGGTATCGAGTCAGAAATATTAAAATAACAACAGTTACATAGGCCAGTGGCTAAATCTGTCTTTTAATCTCCATTAACTTGACCCCTGCATATGTCAAAGGTTGCTTTATTGATGCGTTTTGCATATTACTTTGTTGATAATAATTGTAGTCGTATCCCCAGAATTCCACCGGATAATATCCTTCTTCAAATTCTTACTTCCACTGACCGTTGAGAGCAATAGGTAACATACATTAACGTCTAGGTAACGGAGGAAGTGAGTACAAAACACTTATGATACAAAATTCAGCCGCTCTTTTAATATAAAAATACTTGCGCTTTCGTAAGAAAGAAAAAAAAGAACGCGCTAATGACATGGGGATCCTCGCTTTTGTAAAACTCCTATGGGCAGGTGGCCGTATTCTTGTGGCTTAGGAGACGCAGACACTTCAGGCATACCAATTTATGTATGTGCATGGAACGTTTATATTATCTTCATTGATAATTATGCAAATTGTTTGGAGGAGCATTAAATTATATTGAATAATAGCCCTTCTACTAAAAAGTGTTTATCTAAGTTACATAAAATCATCAAGTGTTAGCATGAAATAAATTCCAGTCAACATCTACAGCAGTGGAAAGATTCAGGCATACTGAGTGAAATACATGGTTGTGGAACAGGTCCTGGTAAGGCTTCTAAGGCTACGAGAATACATGACGATTTTCCGTAGGTGAAAGGTGTAGGATGTCGCTTCCATGTTAGCTTGTTCAACCCAAGGAAGCAAAATTATATATATATTTTTCTTACCACAGCCATATAATGATATCATGCTTAGAAAAGCCCCCTAGTAGCGAAAGGGTATTGGGAGGCAGTAACTAACCTCCCTCAGTTTGAAAAGTTAGTCCCATGTTGAACAAGATCACTTATAGAGCGCATACCTCCGCCAAAACAGCACAACTCCACCTTTTGACTTTGATTTTTAGCTTGGTTTGTCCCAAATTTAAGTCCTTGTTCCCCTAAATTTAAGCCCTTGTTCCTCTTTGGACTTCAGTCATTATTAAAGCTTGTTGCAATATCATCTAATAGTTTTTTGCTTTAGTGTTACACTCAGACCAGAATAGAAATAGAGGCAAAAGCATAACCTCCTTGGCAGAGACAATAACTTCGTCAGAGAATAGCAAGAATGAATTAATCGGTCGCTGCCCTCGGGAATATGTAGGTATAATACACAAAATGGTTCACCAGTAACAGGCGCTAACAAGCCTTTTAATTCCAGGAAAATGCAGGAAGGCTGGAGATGTGTCTCCCACATCTCGTCTCTCCCTGCCCCTTTGTCTTTACCCTGTCCACTATTCGTTAAAGTGTGGTGAAGTCTTGATGAGTCGGGAGAGTTTTGTTGGTGGAAAGTGAGTGCTTTGACTGACCTCCTCACATTATGAATTGTGGAGTGTGTCAGGTGGCTTTACCTTCCTGGATGTTAGTGCTCCCAGGAACCTCTGAATGCACTATAATGTCAAACGTCAATCTACACAAAAGCTGCTAACTCTTTCACGCTTTGCCTGTCAGTTCGTTATGTCCTGCCATAGTTTTTGATATAGAGAGGTGAAAGTTTGCAAGACTTGATATTGGCCGGAGACAGAGTTTTACGAAATGTATTTTTGTGCCAGGTGATCTGCAGAGGACGAGCCAGCCTCACCCCCTCCCTCCCTGACGTCCATCATTTTGTGTATGTTACTTTTGATAAGCTGCTGGGATTTTGCAGTTTGTTACAGCCCGGTGACAGGTTTTACCCACATTTTAGCTGTTATGTTTACACATCCTTGTAAGTTTCAGGTTGCTTCACTGGACATGAAGAATCTATGCATATTAATGTTTTTGATGTTAGAAATTGGAGCTCCGGTCGGCTGCCCTGGTAGTATGAATGTGCTGTGTGTAAAGACAGGTCGTTGCATGCATTCACAGCTACGCACCTATCTTTCTAAACTTATATTAAAGTATTTTGTATTTTTCAGTATTACTGAAAATAGATTGGTACACAGAAATGGATATTACTGTCTTTACTTTAGTGTCTGTGACCCTGGACGTAGGCCACATAGTCCATTTCCAAGGACCGGTAATAGTGCAGCACACCAGATGGCACCATCACTTACGCCACCATTAGGACACTGGTAGCGACCGTCTGTAATGTGCTGTGATCACTTAACGACATTTCTATGGAGCATTTTATTGTGCTGGGGTGCGGCTTATGGAAATGTGAAAAATACTATGACGAACTCTTAATCTTGAAAGTATTCCAGCAACAGTCGGAATTTGAAGCTGTGATCATTTATGACTAATCCTGCCCTACGTCCACTAGACGTCTATGTAGGTCTTTTTCATGCAGCGGTCACACGACTTCGCTCAGCTTTTGGGAAACATCTCGTGGTCAAACGGTTAGTAAGTCTCCATAAACTCCTTCAGACGGTGACGTAATTTTTATCTTTCTTGTTGCTAAAGTCTGATTCATTTATTTTGCCTTGTAGTAAGAGGTTGTTAACGTCTTTTAATTCATTGAGTACACGTGATTATTTGATCTTGCATCGGCTGGGCGACATTATGTACCGTTAGAGAAAACCCGCGTAGGGAAGGGGTTAATGGTCGCTGTTATACCCTGCAAAAAATGGGCTTAAAAAAATCTGAGCACATGCCAGGTACTTGAGAATGGGGCTATCCCAAGTAAGAGGGCGGGTAATGGTCTAAATAAATGATAAGCCGGCGTGTGGGCTTATCATTGATCATTACTGGGGAATGAGGGGTAATGAGGGGGCGGGCAGGAGGGAAGGAGAGGGGATGGGACGGAGAGGGAGGGTAATGTAGGAAAGGGGAACGAGGAAGAATGGGTAGGAGGGATGGAGAGGATGGGGAAGGTTGGAAGGCGGAGAGTAGTAGCGGGTGGAAAGATAGGGGAGTAGGTAGAGAAGGATGATAGTAGGAGGTGGGAAGGACGGGAGGGGGACAAGGAAGACTCTGTAGGAAGGCAGAGAGATGGTTGGGGGGGGGGGTGAGAATGGTGGAGGTGCGGTGGAGAGGGAGAGTTGGGTAGAGGTGAGGAGTGGGAAGGAGAGGAGATGGTTATTAAAGGGTGAGAGAACAAGATGCAGAGAGGTTGCCGAAATAAGAGGAAGTAAGGGAAAGAGAATGGGATGGGAAGTGGGAAGAGAGAAGGATGGGGAGATTGATGATTTTGGAGTAGCCAGGTGAAGTAGGGAGATGAAGGGAAAGGCTTATGAGAGAAGAGGAAGTAAGGTGGAGAGAATGGAATGGGAGAAAGGACAGAGAGCAAGGAAGGAGAGGTTCAGGTCAGAGTAGGCGGGGTAGAGAGAATGGGGCAGATGGAAGGAAGGAGAGGTGCAGATTAGAGTAAGTAGGGTAAAGAGAATAGGGTGGGAGGAAGGACAAATAAAATGAAGGAGTAGGGGAGGGGGTGAGGTAGGGAGTTGGTAGGCGATGTGGGGGCATAGGTGCAGTGGAATGGAGGTAGATTAGAAGTTGGGTAGAGAGGAGGGAGGGAGTGGGAGGAAAGAATGGACTGGGAGACAAGGCGGATAGAAGGAAAGGAATGGGGTGAGAGGTAGAGAATAAGAGGATGAAAGGTAGATAGAAAGGTAGTGAAAGTCAAATAACTGGTATGAAATGAGATGTTGGAAAGAAGATCTGTACGAGTTAAAGGTAAAAAACGAGTACGATGGCGGAGAAGAGTGTAAAAGAATGAAGATAAATAAAAAATAGCAACAACCGAGAGTATCATGAATTGCTATGGTATTCTTATGAAGTTGAACTGTATTTCTTATTTAAACGTATACATTTTTGCATTATCGCGGATGGAATTCTCAACAAGAAATTGAAGCATAAATGTACGAACTAAGAATGGGTAGTTAGGGAATAATGGGAGAGTGGATAGTAGGAACAGGTGCCAGACAGAATGAAACTACAAAGAAGAGAGTGAGCATTCAAAAGAAAGCATGGAATACAATTCCTGACAATAACACCTCTCTGCTTCTCAGTCCAACAGCTCTGAATTCGTACAAGAATGAACTCGTACAAGAATATTTGGAAAGATTGTTTTGTTGTGAAGATGTATCACTTCGTTTTGAAAATCATTGATTATTGTCCCCATAAAGAAGTTTTCGAAATTTATGTTCGCAGTAAAAAAAAAAAAAATGATAGGGATGAAGTGTACAGAGGGAAATTAGCGAGAGTTGAATGACGCTAGAGCAGAGGATGGAGAGGGATGCAGAGAAGAGGGAGAGGGAGAGTGAAAGGGGGATAGAGGAAAAAATGGGGAGACGGGAGAAGGAAAGGGAGAGGAGAGATGAAAAAGGAAAGAGGAGAGGATAAAGAAGAGAAAGAGGAGGGGGAGAGGAGGGAAGGAAAGAGAGAAAAGAAGAGAGGAAAAAGGAAAGAAATATAGAGAGGAAAAGACGGAAGAATGAGAGATGTATAAGACAGAATAGGAAATAGTGATAGAGATGAAGGTGAAGGTGAATGGCTATTAGCAAGTCACATGATCAGTGATCTTTCCTGTCAGAGGGTCAATGAGAGAGAGAGAGAGAGAGAGAGAGAGAGAGAGAATTGTGGGGTCATACATTTAACAGCCACACACCGCATCATCCGTGGTAGGAAATAAGACAGAAAATAAACACAACCAAACGGAGGGTGCATCGTGTATCAGAATTCCGTGATTTAAATACTCCCTTCGATTAACCATATTCATTTCAATTCATCAATCGTTAAAGGGAATAGCAGAGCCGCGTTTTCACCCCTTCACCACGACGACGCCTTTTGTCCTGCTCCTACCAACGTCAAGCGATATTGTTTAGCATTTGGGGGACAATGGACTGGAAGGGTTGCATATAGCCTTCATTAACCCCTTCATTTCGAGAGATTCTTCCAAGGCGCAACCTCTTGAATCCGGCTACGTCCTTTGCAGTTTTTGTTTTCTTCCTTGCTACCTCCAGAAGAGTTTAGTCCTTCTGGGGGAGACTTGGAGTGGGATGGGTTACCTATAGCCTGTCAACTCCCTCAGTATTAGAGATAAAGGAAACCCACGTATAAAGAAAGCCCCCCGATGGTAGCTTGATGAAAATAAAAGATACGTCATCGAAATAATAAGTTAAAATTATACTAAAAATAAAGAAAAATGTCCTGGGGCTGAAAGGGCTAAAAAACCAGTGAAAGACGGGATCATAGCACTGGAATGGAGAGAGACAAAGCCAAGCACTGGGCACAGACTGATGGAATCCCCTCAAACGCTACAGACAGGAGAGAGAGAGAGAGAGAGAGAGAGAGAGAGAGAGAGAGAATTGTGTGTGTGTGTGTGTGTGTGTGTGTGTGTGTGTGTGTGTGTGTGTGTAAGCATTGGAGGGATTGAATACTAACGTCTGGGTTCCAATTTGAGATTCCCCCATTCTACACCACGCATGGAATAACAACGACCTGCTCGGACCTCACCTCGCGTCGGATGGTGGAGAGAGACAGAGAGAGAGAGAGAGAGAGAGAGAGAGAGAGAGAGAGAGAGAGAGAGAGAGGTGAAAGGAATGTTATGCCAAACGAACACTATCAATACAGTATATTTCTAAAACGTCCTCAGACGCTTGGCTGTCGCGTTTATCATGAAATGGTTATGAGGCGGGAAGTATGGGGGGAGAGAGGTGGGTTTGGTGGGAGGGGGGAAGTAGCAGCGCCGAATTGACTCTCTCCATACCCTTGGCCCTATCTTTAACACTTTCATAATGACTTCATCCATATGGTATTTTTCATCCGCTATCCCAAGACTGTTCAGCTAGATTATGAGCAATAATTTGAACTCTAGGGGTAATTACCATAGTTATCTCTAGCACTTCCAGGTATCATTCCCTGGTTGAATTGGAAGCTCACTGTAGTTCGTTTATATTAACTTGGCTTAGATTTTCATTTTTGGAGCTTCTTTCACGTAACTCAGTGGAAAAAGGCCATTGCTACGGCACTACATCCCTTCCATAGCACTCTTCATGACCACCACCGTATTCTCATGTTCATCTTTTATTACAACTTAATTAGTCTTCAAGATGGATAGATGGAAGTATGAGTCAGGTTAAAGTGAAAAGAGTGTAGCACCTCTTGTTTGGCTTTATTAATATTGCACAAATAATCTTTTGTATGACATTCTGTACTTGTAATATGGACGTTGTTTCCATTAATAACATTAAGCTGAATACTGACGCTCCATATGCAAAAATAAACCGATAGGGAAATGGAGCTGAGGAGTCTTTTTGGCCTACGAAAATGTGATCCATAGATGCTGAGTAAAATAATGTTTAGAACGATCACCAATCAGGCGGTGGTTTGTCCAGGGAAATGGTGGAGGGTGGGGTGAAGGTGATGAGTTGTATTAAATGAATTATTTCCTGTATAATCTGCATGTAAAAATAATGGTTTTGTGTGTGTGTGTGTGTGTGTGTGTGTGTGTGTGTGTGTGTGTGTGTGTGTGTGTGTGTGTGTACCCATCTATGCCTTGTTAATCTTTTACAACGATTTCAGTTTTATTCCATCCCATCGCTACGGCATGTGTCACCTGCCTTGTATAAAAATTACCTGGCGGCAGCACTAGTTACATAGCAAAATGATAATGGTAGGGAAGAAGTTAAATGCTGGGAACATTATAGTATAGTTGGGAAATGGAAGTAGACAGGGGTTGTACATCCTCTCAAAAAATTTTCGGCGCCCCTTGCCCTGATACGCTTCGCAATGATCACTGTTACAGACGGCGAGAATACGTGGTGTGGTTGGTACCCCTGCACCTCTCTCCCTCTCCCACTGGATTTCATCATTAACAGACGAATTAACACACACCAGCAACACAGGCCAGGGATACCAACCACGCACCGTAATTCAGGAGTTGATTCAGAATGCCTCGTGTGGTGTGGCATAATGTATCGTGCCGTAAGGGTGCCGAAAATTTTTTTATAGCCTGTACATTATGAAAGTACGAGTAAATAGGGGTTGTACATTGTGGAAGTAGATAGGGGTTGTACATTGTGGAAGTAGGTAGGGGTTGTACATTCAGAGACATGTTCAGCTGCTTACTTTAGGCTTGTTTGGCAGACTTGCCCAACTGAAACCTAACATGTTCTTGATTAATCCAGACCGAATCTACTCTCTCTCTCTCTCTCTCTCTCTCTCTCTCTCTCTCTCTCTCTCTCTTTTTACTTCACATATAAGAATCCGAAAACGCTTGAAAAATAATGTAAAAGGACAGTTTAATAGTTCACTCCGTAAATCCCCCCCCTCAGCCCCCCGGCCCCCACCCCCTTCACTCTCCTCCCTCGCCTTCCTTTTTTTTGTGTGTTTTTTTTTTGTTTCCTTTAGATGTCACCACCTGTCGTCTCAGCTAACAAACGGCGGTACTGTAATGTATAGTGTGTGTGTGTGTGTGTGTGTGTGTGTGTGTGTGTGTGTGTGTGTGTGTGTGTGTGTGTGTGTTGTCAGAGAAATAGATAGCTAGATGGAAGCAAAGAGAGACAGTGAAAGCTTGAAAATTTGCTACATTGACAAGCAGAAGAACTGTGTGTGTGGGGGGGGGGTGAGCTAGAGGAAAACAGAGAGAGATTCTGTATGATTGAAAATTTAGTAGACTGACAACTTAACGAGTATATGTGTGTGTATGTTTGTTTTTGCGTGTGTGCATGTGATAGATACATAGAAAAACAGAAACAAAATGTGTATGTGTATGTGTGACCCTACGCAGTTCGGGGATGTACACGGTGCGAGCTCTTAAATCTATGGCAGCTGCGTGAGGCAAATGTGGGAGGAGGGGGAAGGCGCTCAAGTTAAATGTGTGGCTTAGGTTTAGGGTTTTATTGCGGTGGAAGAATTGATGTTGTAAATGAAGGAGTGTGTGTGTGTGTGTGTGTGTGTGTGTGTGTGTGTGTGTGTGTGTGTGTGTGTGTGTGTGTGTGTGTGGTGAGAGTGTGTGTGTGTGTGTGTGTGTGTGTGTGTGTGTGTGATTATAAGGATCATTAGCTCTTTACTGCCCATCACCGCTAATCTGTCTGTTTGGCTTGTCGTCTGTCTGTCTGTCTGGTGTCTGCATCTGCTCTCTCTCTCTCTCTCTCTCTCTCTCTCTCTCTCTCTCTCTCTCTCTCTCTCTCTCTCTCTCTCTCTCTCTCTCTCATCTATATCCATCCATTCATCATTTCACTGGCGCTGTATACCCACAAATCATCCAGTGTGACCTTACAAAAAAGACTTCGAAGCAATATTATCCCGGCCGCCACCACAGTCCTCTTCATTCACTGTCATTTCAGCCACTTTATCCTATCCGTCTGTGACTTACCTTTCGACTTTCACTTTATCCTTTCTTTCTCTGACTTGCATTTCCACCTCCACTTTACCTATCCTTCTTTGACATGCCTATCCACCCTTACTTCATCCAATCCCTCTCTGACGCACCTCTTTTTATTTTTATTTTTTTTCATCCTTCGCCTGTTTATCCCACCTCGTTTTCTTTTCCTCCACATCCATGCTCCTCTTTCTATATTTTTCCCGTTTTTCTCTTTCTCTCACCAGCCACCCCCCCCTCACCTTTCTCCAACCTGCGTCGCCCCCACATTTCTCTCACCTACCTTAGCCGTCCTTTCTCCCACATGCCTCACTCCCATCTTTCTCGCACATGCCTCACCCCCATCTTTCTCCCACCTCCCTCACACCCATCTCTCTCCCACCAGCCTGACCTCCCACCTTTCTTCTATCGTACCACACCTCCCACCTGCATAATTTCTCGTCTTTCTCTCGCCTTCCCCTCTCTTTTCCCACCTTCTTTCCTCATCCGAAGTATGCACCACTTTTGTCTTGTAATTGTTACCTGGTCATGTACTGCATTTCTGCACTGCCTTGAAACTCATTCCTTGTCTACCTGCCTGTATGTCTACTTACCTGCTTGCCAACATAACCTTGCCTACTTATCGACCAACGTTTTATTATACACACACACACACACGCTACATTCATACATATATACATACGGTATATTCATGCATACAGTGCATACATGCGGTAGTCACACATACATACGGTACATACATACATACATACGTTACATTCATACATACACATTCACACACACACCTACACACCCGGAAGTTACCTGCCTACTTATTAGGTCTTTACGTGCTTATCTACCAACCTACCTACCTGCCAGCTTACACTTTCCGCAGCTAAAAGTACCAAAGTGGCACCCGCGATATGCTGTGATAGGACGAGGTAGAGAACAAGAGGGAAACATGAAAGCCGCAGTGGCGATGCGCTAGGATGAAACAGCCTGACAAACAGTAGGTCAGAGTGGAGAACCGGCTGGGAAAGGCCTTTGTAACACCGTGAAACAGGACGGGCTGATGATGATGATGATGATGAGGGTGATGATGATGATGATATTAATGATAGTCGTATATATGTGTAATTCCGAGAGTGTTTTGAGTGTTTGCCCATGTGTGCGGTAGGAAGGGGTCATGTTCGTGTTTGTGTACCATAAACCAGGTTGTGTGTGTGTGTGTGTGTGTGTCTGTGTGTGTGACTGGGAGTGTACACAAGAGCGAGATAATGAACACGCGAGGTGACACCGAGGGTCCTGGGGCTCTAGGGGTAAATGGCCGTACTAATGATGCCTCCAATTAAGTGCCGCATTTTACTTATTTCTCTCTCTCTCTCTCTCTCTCTCTCTCTCTCTCTCTCTCTCTCTCTCTCTCTCTCTCTCTCTCTCTCTCTCTCTCTCTCTCTCTCTCTCTCTCTCGTCTGTGTTTTCGCTGCCTTGTCCTATTATTTCTTTTTATATTTCTTTCAATTGCCCCATTTTTTTTCTCTTACCCCATCTTCTCTCTTGTCCCGCCGAGCCATATCTTTCACCCTAACTCCTTCTTGCGTTATTATTATTCATATCCCGTCCTCTCACGTGAACACCTTTTCTTTCTTGTTTCGTATAAGACTTGTATCATCCCTGCCTCATATTGCAGTACTCCATGTCCTCTTGATTTACATTTGTTTTCACTTTTCCTATATCTTACTTGCCCCATTTATTTCCTTCCTGTATCTTGCTTGCCTCACTGTTTTTCCGTCTACTTTCTTACCTCAGTTTTTCTCCATGTCTGTTTTATCTTATTTTCTCCTTCGTGCTTGTCTTAAACTTATTTCCTCCTCCTCCTCCTCCTCCTCCTCCATCTCTTACTTCATCTCCTCTCTATTTCCTCCTCTGCCGTACCTTACTTTCTTTCTCCCCTTCTCTGTCTTACATCATTTCCTCCCTTTCATCATTTCAGTCGTGCCTCGTTTCCCCTATCTTCCTGGTATTTTGCTTCATCTTCTCTTGCCTCATTTTCTTCCTAGCCTTCCTTGCTCTCAGTTGCCCCATGTCCCCGTTTGTGTCTTTCTCAATTTTTCTCCTTTTCACTGTCCTCTCTTTAGACATTGACCTCGCTGTTTTCCATTATTTCTTTATTATCTGTCCTTTTATCAATGTTTATATCGTTGTACTTTTGTGGGACATTTTTATCAGCTTATCTGTATCCACTTGTGTATAATTATTTGTATTGTTACCTATCTATGTTTGTTTATCTGTCTAGCAATGTATCAGTCGGTTTGTCCAGAATGTTATAGCCTCCTCTGTTTGTTTTTTGCTTCTCCAGACAGATAGATAGATAGGTAGATAGATAGATAGATAGATAGATGGATAGATGTAGACAGTTTAACCTAAATTTTCTTGTACATCATTTTTCTTTATCTGCTTACGAACAGCACAAGCTTATCCCGTGTTTGTGTGTTATTTTGTTGTCGTATCGTTTTTATCCATATATTGCTTTTTATGTCTGATTGTGCATTCTGTTTATACTCTAATTCGTTTGTCTGTGTAATTCTGTTTCTTTCTCCTTTTCCGTCTCATATTTTCCCTCTCTCTCTCCATCTTTATCTCATCCTTTCTACACTTCTTACTGTTTCTTTTTCATTTTTTTTCGTCCGTCCCAGTTTCACATTTTTTCATATCTTTGTCTCTCTCCCGTCTCGATCTCTTTTTAATTAATTTTGTCGTCTTTGATCTCATTCATCTTATTGTTTCTCCATCTGTCTTTTATACTACCCATCCTCAATCTCTGTCTCTTGGTATTTCTTTGTCTCTTTCTCCATCTCTGCCTCTTGTACTTTATGTCTCTCAAGTCTTTCTCCATCTCTTTCTCTTGGTCTTTCTGCATCTCTGTGTGTTATTTTACCCTTGTCCACAATATATCCGAGCTCTTTCCAACTTAATCTCTTACTTTGTCATGTCTCAGTCTATCTTTAATTTTGTGTCCGCGTCTCCCTCGCAGTCTCCATTGTCTCTTTCTACAACCCGTCTCTTCTTTATCCTTATTTTTCATGTTCTTTCTTTGTTATCAGCTCATATTTTGTCCCATGCATGTCTCTTATTATCTCTGCTCCCATTCTGTCTCTGATTCTCTCTCTCCTCAGCATCTGTTGTGTGTCTCCTCCGTCTCATTCTCTGCCTCAGTCCTCTTCATCTCACATTTTGTCTCTCGCCTTCGTCTCTTCATCTTCTCTCAAACCCCCGGCGAAAAATAATGTTGTAGTTCATCTCATATTCTGTCTTTGCTGTTTGTCTTGTTGTGCTCTTTCTGGTTTTTATGCTTTTTTTTTCCATAGTATTCTCTTCTCCCTATCCTCTTCCATCTTTTTTCTTAATCAGTGTCTCTTATTCTATCACATTTTTTTAGGTATTTTTCTCTCTCTCCTGTCTCTTATCTCTATTCTGTTTTTCCTGCCTCGATGTCTCAATTTCTTATCCTCTCTCACCTGTCTTTTTTATCTTGTTATTCCGTCTACCTTGCCTTTTATAATTTCTGTGTGTGTGTGTGTGTGTGTGTGTGTGTGTGTGTGTGTGTGTGTGTGTTTATCTGTACCTGTCTGTCTGTCTGCTACACCTCATTCCCTTCCCTCTTTTCTCTCCTCCATCACTATCTTCTCTCAGATTCGTGCGCAGAAAGAAGCGGGCGTGGAAATAAGAGGAAGGAGTGCAAGGGCCGTGATCGAGGCTTTATTACCGCTCGTAACTCAGGATAGGGACCCAAAGGGGGCGGGGGGGGGTGTCAGGGGGTGGATCTGTCTTAAGGTGGAAGGGGGAGGGGGAGAGGTGTTGGGAGGTGGGGGAGGAGGGAGCGTGAATTGAGAGACGCAAGGGAAAGGGGGTCCTGGGTTAGAGGTAAGGGGTGATCATGCGAGATGAGGGGAGGATGCGGGGTAAGGGGTTGGGAGGAGGGAGTGTGAGGGAGGAAGGGAGGGAGATATCTTGTGGATGATAAAAGAAATGGGTGGAGGGAGTGGAGGGAGTTTTTCTCAAGGTAGGGGGTGGGGGTTAAAGGATGATGGGGTATGGATGAGCTTAGTGTTAGTGTGAGGAGAGAGGGAGACTTCTGGATAGTGGATGGTAAGAAAAGAGATGTGTAATGGGAAGGAAAGTTATGGGGAGGTTAATGTTGCAAGTGTGAAGCGGAGATGTGGATTGGATGGTGAGGATTGAGGGACAAAGGGGTAAGGGTCAGAGAGATGGGAAAGTGAGGGGAAGGTTAGTATAAGGAGTGTTGAGCTAGACAGAAGAGGAGAGGTAGTGGGTGATAAGGAGAGTGAGAGAGAAGGTGGTTTGGGGCGAGAGGAGGTGGGGGAGGCGAAGGGGGATGAAATCGATATATCAACAGAGGAGTAATGAGGAATGGGAAATGAGGGATGGGAAGGGTGAGAGATTGTTGAACTGGAGTTGATATGGATAATTTAAGGGGTACAGATGAACTTGGCAATGAAGTGTGGCATGGGTAATTTGAGGAGATTTGGAGGTCGGTGTATAGAGTGAGGGGAGAGAGACGGGGAGGAGGAGAAAAAAGGAGGAGGAGTGCGGAGGAAGGGGGGAGAAGGAGTGGGAGACGAGAAGGAAAACGGAGGAGTGAGGGAAGAGGAGGAAAAGGAAAGAGTACAGGAAAAGGAGGGGAAAAGGTCGGGATCGGAGAGAGGAGGAAAAAGGAGAAGGAGTGGAGGAAATGATGGAAAAGGAAGAGGGAGTGAAAGAAGAGGAGGAAAAGGAAGAGAGTGGGAAGAGAGGACGAGAAGAAGACCTGTCAGGGGATTGTTTTAGACTTGAGTTCAGAGTAGAAATTGAACAAATAGGTCAGTGAAAGAGCCGACAAAAGGAACTTAAGGGGACAGCCCGCCCATTCAGCAGGATGTCATTTATGTATATATTAATTTTTACTTGCCGCGTGCTTCCTATCGCCCAACGATTTTGTTTCCATATTAGGAGAGACCAGTTGTAGCGAAGGGATTAATATATATAGTTTTTAACATTTATACTATTACACTACGGATGATTTTTCCTTGGCTAAATAAAGTCATATGGATGTTGTCAGAGTATATTAAAAAATACATCTCATTGAAAGGAATTTAGATCAGTGTTGGTCAAGTTTAATATTGCTGAAACTGGTCCAGTTCTGACTTAAGTTGCTGTGTGCTCACAGTCAATACAATTTCAGTATACTTCACGATATTGAGTATTTCATGGCACTGTGAAACTCAGCAGATATGTTGAAAGGACAAGAATTGAAGATTTAGAGATCGAAGACTAAAAGGGGGAATGATGGAAGTGGGGACGAGTTAACAGAGGCTGAAAGATAAGAGGAGCTGAAAGGAAATACCAAACGAACGAGGAACAGGGAGGTGGGGAAGAGAATTGAATATTGACGTCTGGGTAAAAATGACCGGAAGAAAATGTGTGATTTTTATCATACAGCGTACTTGGAGTCGCTTTTCTTTCCGATTAACATCAGTGTACATACAGTAATAGCTAGTTAATGTGGAACATTTTGAAATAGTACGCATACGCTGTCGTGGTCGTTGTCACGCCATCAGTCACTTAACTATCTGAAGTGATCTCCCTGTCTGTATTGGTAGAAAGACAGTTTCATATTTTCCTCGTACTTGCCCTTTGCATACACAATGATTATTTGAAGTATTAGTTTATAGATATAATACAAGTAATAGCTCAGTAACGCTTGCCAGGATATTCTCGATGGACTACCCGCCACTAAGCTCAAAAGCTTGTGCCCACCTCTACCGCGTTGCTCAGTTAGTATTTTTGTAAATCAGTATTGATTCTTTACCGTCTCTGTGATGCTGATGTATATCCAGGAGTATTGATCGTATCGTCTAAATATGGCCAAGGCCAGTCAGTTAGGTTGTCTCGAGTCGTTTATTGATAAATACTTAAGGCCAGTGTCTTCATAATTTAAGGTAATTATGTCACAGGTAATTCATATTCCTTCTTAATTCAAGGACGTTATTTATGTACTGGTAAAAGGAATTTGGACCGTCTGCCAGTCAGTGATGGGTTATAATAATATTAATGAGCAAGGTTGTCAAGGGTTCGGTAGATAGGGAAAAAGAAGCGAGAAGAAGGGAGGATGGTATATAAAAGAGGGAGAAGCGAGGAAATAGAGTGGAAGGAAGGAGAAATGTGAATAGGAAAGTGGGAAACAGAAGGAAGGGAGAGGTGAAAGGAGACGCCGGTAGAGGTGCTTCCATAGATGGAAATACAGAGAAGAAAGATGAAGGAAGCGATGGAAGAGAAAGGAGGGAAAATGGAGTAGACGTGTTTACAGAGAGAAAATATAGCAAGAAAGACGGTGTTAGGGAGGAAAAAAAAAAGGAGAGGGGGAACAAGAGATGTGTTTTCAGAGGGGAGGTGGAGGAAAGAGACAAGACTAGAACAGAGTGAAAATGAGGGGAGAGAAGAAAGAGCAGTGGATGATTTTGCCGAAGGAATATATATATATATATATATATATATATATATATATATATATATATATATATATACACACACACACGCAGAGAGAGAAAAGGGAAAAGGGTAGAGGGAAAGTGAGAGAATAGGACTGAAAAGGCTGTAGATGTGTTTCCAGGGGAGAGAAATGGGGAGAGAGGGGGAAGGAAGGATGTAGCGGGGAGTTAGAGGAAAGAGAAACGAGGGCGGAAGAGACAGGGAAAAAGAGGGGAATGAAAGGAGTACAATAGTAATGTTTGCAGAGGGAAGATGAAGCAAGGAAGGAGAGGGGGAAGAGAGGAGAAGGGAAATGAGTGGAGAGGAAAGGAGGGCAGTAGGTGTGTATATAGAGGGGCGATGGATGAAGGAAGGCGAGGGGAAGGGAGAGCAGCAGATGTTTTTGCAGAGGGGAAATAGAGGAAGGAAGAGACTAAGTAGGGTGGAAAGGAGGGGGAAATGAAGACTCTGGGTTGCGTGATGAGGAGAGGGAAGGGGTAGAGGCGAGGCGGGGAGTGTGTGTGTGGTGTGAGAAAGAGAGGGTAGTAAAGGTGTTCCTGGAGGCAGTAGAGATGGGTGAGAGATATTAGGATGTGAAAGGAAGCGAAAAGAGAGGAGGAGGAGAAAGGTAGGAAAACAAAGAGTTGAAGGGATACAAAGAGAGGAGGAGGAGGAGGAGGAGGAGGAAAGAGAAACTAGAAGGTGAGAGGAAATGAGAAGAGAGGAGGGATAGAGGAGCATGAGGAACACTGCGTGGAGAGAGTAAGCGAAAAGAAAGGAGGAAGTGAGAGATGGGAGGAAAGTAAGAGAAACTGGAGGGGATGAGAGCGAGCAAAAAGATACGAGGAAAAGAGCAAGAGCAAAATAAGAGAACTGTGCTCCATTTCAAAGAGTCTGGCACCATCAGTGATATCCTCAACACCAGTGGCATTGATAAAGGTCCTTAGTACTGGATATTCCTTTTTGTATTGCCTTTATATAGTGGTTTTCAAGGTAGTACCTAGAGGTTTATCTGGTGCAGACGATTGACATCAACTACACAGGCGTTGAGGACATCGCTGATGGCGCCAAACTTGGTGAAATGGAGTGTGGGTGATGAGGGACGATGGGCAAAGAGATGAGTAAAAGAGCGAGCGAATGGGTAATAGAAACTAGGTGAGGAGAGAGAGAGAGAGAGAGAGAGAGAGAGAGAGAGAAGGGGAAGTGAAAAGATAGATGGAAGAATGGGATGAGAAAGTAAAATGTGAGATAGGAAGGGAGGGGACGGCTGGAAGGGGTTGGATGGGTTGACGGAAGCGCAGAAGATGGAGAGGATATGAAGGTAGAATAGCCTGGTAAGGGGACATACATGAGTGCTGTGGGATAGAGAGGAGGAGGGATTAGAAAAGAGAACAAAAGTCGAAAGAAATGTACTGGATGGACAGAACGGAAAGGAAACGTACAGGATGGATAGGACCTCTAGGAAACGTTCGGAGTGGATAGGACGGAAAGAGCAAAGGCAATGTATGTAAGATAAACACGGGAGAGAGGAGGAGGGAGCTGGGAAGGATAATGAAAAGAATTATACTCCCAGCTTGGAACTCTGTTTATATGGAACATACAATAGTTTCTGCCCGACCTGGACCCTGTTAAGGTACAAGGGTTAAAAAAACACAGTTCAGCAAATAAGTAACCAGAGGAACCTCGAAGTACAGTTCAGTCAGTAAGTAACCTGAAGAGCGTCCAAGTCGGGCCGAAACCGTTGCATCTTAATAAGTAGGCACAGTTTGGTATAATTCTTCATTAAAGAATTCACGGCGCTGCAGAATCAAGAGAAACGAGGATAATTGACAAGCGGAACGTTGAAGGTGCGTAGGAAAGAGAAGACAGTGTAAAGGCAGAAGGTAGAAAATGGTTAGGATGGCGAGGGAAAGCAGTTAGGCTGAGCTGTGAAAAAGGACAACAAATTAGACGAAAGAAAAGTTTAAGGATAGGAGAGCAGAAAAGAGGGAAACTGATTTTTTTTTTTTTTTACAGAAGGTGAACAGAAGAAGGATAAGTAATTTAGATTAGCACCAGATTACAGGTGTCCTCCATTTATAAAAAAAAGAAAAATCTGTAACAGTTGGACTTGAACTGCTGTAAGTTAAAGTTTGGGGAATAAAGGAAGCAGTTCGGGGAATAAAGGAATTTTGATAGGCAGAAGTTTTGCAATATGGCAGCGTGACAGTCCAGTCAAAGATGACTGAAAGGGAAATGGGAAAAGAATGTACCTATAAGATGTACTGTAGAGTAGGGGAAGGGTTGGGTAGGATGAAACAGGATGGTGAAAAGGAGTAGATGGTTGATACTTCTATTACGAGAACGTTCTCGCTTCTTAGATTCTTGTTACTGCCCAACGGTTCTATACAGCTTTGAGGGGACTTTGGAGGAGTTGAATATAGCCCTAATCAATTCCTACTGTGACCAGAGATCCTTCCCAATTAAATAAAATCGCCAGGTGGCAGACTGGTTATAATATAAAAGACGTTTTGTACCGTATGGTTAATCGTTTGAAGCCTGCGTCGTTTTACTAGCATACCTTGTCATATTTGAACGATTATATTAAATTTTGGAGAGAATTTCGAACTGGAGGGAGTGGAATAAAATATATAGGTTTCATTAACTTTTTTACTACTAGAGATCTGTTCTAAGCTGGATAGTATCGTCTGTGTCAAAAACAGTATTATAAGAAAAAAAATCATCTGTAGAAAGGCATAAAAATGGAAGGACGGCAGACACGAAAGAAACCGTGTAAAATGGAATTAAAGGTTTGGGAAGAGTGGCAGAGAAAGGTGGCTATATACAGGGAAGAAGACAGCTTAAGAAAGTTGCCGGTGAAGGGGATGAAAAGAATAGAGAGGGAAAGAGTAAAGCGAGGATGGGACAGAGGGCGAGAGCTTAGCATCAAAGGTGGCGGCGGTGGAGAGGTCTGACGACGGGCTATGAAAGAGAGAGAGAGAGGTGGGGGGATGGGGGTAGCTGTGGTGGTTGGGTACGAGTCATATGGTACGAGTGATGCGGGCGAGAGCTGAGGGAGAGTGTAGAGGTTGAAGAGAGGTGAGGTGAGGCGAGGTCGAGGCGGCAGCACGGCACGTGCTCTTCCTTTACGACATCTGCTTTCGCTTTACATCACGTGGTTGCGTAAGAACTACACTGCTGTATATCGTATCATTCTATAATAGTTTCTTTTGTCAGTCAGCTTAACGATAGAACTAAATACCAAGTGATTCTTTTTGACTCAGACAGTTTCTTTAGTAAGTTTACTTGTCTGCAGCATTGAATACTGCGTGATTCTTTAACCAAAAAAGTAGTACTGATTTCCACGCGATTCTTTAGGCCAAACAGTTTCTTTAATCAGTAAACTTTAACTTTTTTGTCGGGTAACGGGCTTCCCTCCGCTGAAGAAAGTCATTTGGTGGTAGTTAGAATATAAAACCTACATCACAGTAAAGTGTGTTGCTTTTACAGTGCTCCCGATAATTACATGGAAGAACACCATTATACCTTCCGAACTGATTTTGTGATTTTTCTCTCCGACAAGGAGAGCATGTTTTCACTCCTGTTTGTTTGTTTGTTTGTTTGTTAGTTTGTTTGTCTCTGTAGGATTACGGAAAAACTAAATGAGAAATTTGGACCAAATTTTGTGGGTACATAGCCCATGTTCCAGGGAACAACCGATTAAATTTTGGGACCGATACGGATCGTAGTACATATTCTGGATCCGGAATTAGGCTACGTTGCCCTTGTCGGAGATGCGCTTCACTGAGTGCTTCTCTAGTTGTGGGCATACGACGGTTGCAGCTTTACTGGATCTGTTTTGGGAAATAACCTTCTCATCTGATGACGTATATTTTCTATATTTTTTTCATCTCCCCAGACGATTTTATTCAGCTGTGGAAAGACTTTAAACTAGAGGGGTTAAATATTGCTTTGAAACACCTCTCCCCTGTTAGATGTCTATCTTCAAAGGATTAAGACTTCAAGTCGGGCTGAAATCTTTTTATCGCCACAGTGCACACAGTTTCGGTATTTGGGTATCATTGTCAGTGATATATATCCTACCTTACGTGGATTAACCCATTTACTGCAATACATTTGCAGGCAGAATAAAATCTGACACATTTCATCTGAAGAAGAGAGAGTAGAGACAGTTTGTAATCCCTTTACCACGAGATGTCTCTTTTCAGCTTCATATATTGCCTGATGGTATATTTTGTTACAGTAAAATGACCAGTGTTTGTTACTTGATAAGGACGCTTGCTGTCACATGAAAAAGGTTACAGTATTGGTGAATTGAAAGTCAGAAGGAGACTATACAGTAGACTGGCATTTTGTTATCAACCATTTGGGTACTGGCGTGTCCTATTCATCTGTGCACAATTGCCTGGCGGTGATCTGAAGAAAATCCTAAAGGTGCACTGCACATTCAGTACACGTATTTTAGACTGCCATTGGTGTTCGATGTTGCCCTGGTTGGCCATGCTTCGGATAACTGGTGTGACCACAACACCAAGAACACCATTCCACCGTCCACCCAGAAGGATTTGTCTTGTTTTGCTTTGCTTTTAGAAGCAGAAACATTTCATTAAAATATATCATATACTATAACTCAGGGTTCAAAATTTTATATTTGTATTTTGAGTAATTTAAAATCTAAGTTTATGTAATATCCTGGATGGGCGATACACCACCCATGATCTGTTAATGCCATGTGCTCCCTACACCTTGCCAACTCCCAGTGGATACACCTCCTGGTACCCATTTATCCTGCAAAAATGGATTTTTTCTTTGGGGTCGGACTTGAGAATTAGACCCTTCTAGATGGCCTTCCCGAAAACAATCAACAACCTGCTTAATTCCTGTGGTCCGTGACATACTTGGGCATGTACATATATCAATACACATACAAAATTTAAGTATTTTGAGTTCATTGCCATAGGAGGTCTAGGATAGAGGTTGCGCCCTCTCCCTGAACCCCCCAAATCAAGTATACCCATATAAAATTCCATCCCATTATTTTGAAACCCATAGATATGTGTATTTACTTGCTAGGTCTGGTAGAGGCGGGGGTTGTGTCCCATACCACCAATTCCCAAGCTTAGTTTTGTGGTACCTTTAATCACTATCGCCAGTATCTATGGCCATGTAACATTTCCTTCTTTCATCTTCAAAAGTGTGGAAAATTTTTGGCGGAGGTTTCCTGGTCTGGGTCTGCACTCCCCTACACGATTCCCTGCGCGCCGTCAAATGTATGCGCTTGATATTACTGAGGACCTTGTCTATACCTATGTGGTATTCAAAAATGTAGCTTGAAAATGTGACCGTTTATAGCAGACAGACAAACAGACTGATTTTGTGAATTGTCTGTTTTACATAGATCAGATACATGATGCTTTCACCCCCTTTCTTCCACATCATACTTTTCCTTCACCCTTCCTCGTAATCTTTCTTTTTTTAATCACCTCCTCTTTTCTATACCGTCTGCTTCAGCCTCCCTCCCCAGCGCCATTTTTCCTCTAATCATAATCTATTCCCTCATCACCACCTCTAATCCTCTTACTATCGGTCCTGCTCTCCAGGCGCACTGTCCCTTTGTCCTCCCCTTCCTTTATCCATTTTCCCTCCTCCTCCATCCTCCGGGCAATCTCTCTCTCCCTCCTAATTCATATGTTACCCTCTCCGTTATTATTAACCCCTTCACTACGATGACGTACTTTTTAATTGACAGGCCATCACGAGAGGAATTTATTGAGATAAGGAAGGATATCGATTTGAGTAAAGTATAAATACATTACCGGATTCAGGGGATTAAACCAATACCTTCTCTAGGACTTCTGTGGATTGTTTGTGTATGTAATTGTGTGACTTATTGTTTCCTGTGTTGCTTCATTTCCTCTGTTCACCATTATCGGTTCACTACACGGGACGGCCCTGCAGGAGCGGTTACATGCCTGTGGTTATTGGGCTTGTTCATACAGAAACTGGCGTTATCCAGGAACAACAATGCTTCCATCAAGGCCACTCCATTCTATTCAACGACCTTCCATCTTCCTTTTGTATTTCTCTTGCTTTATCCATTTCCCTCCTCCATCCTCTTGGCAATCTCTCTCCTTCCTGATTCAAATCTGTTATCCTCTGGGCTAGTATTAAGGCCGCACCACCTCGTTAGGAAGATGCAGGTTGTGTGGTCTGTTTGTCACTACAAGTCTGTGTGATGATTGGTTTATATTCCCTGAGCTCCTTCGCTGCATTGATTTTTTTTTTTTTTCATCCTTGCTGCCACCAAATATTATATTCAGTTTAAAATGGACCTCTAACATTGAAGGTTATGTGGTGGCCATATTTAACACATCGAATTCGAATAGTTTCTGCTAACCTTAAGACAGTCGTCAGAAGGTAGCGAGAATATAATAAAGATGTCGGCGTTACAGTGTAAGTAGCTTGTTGATTCCGTTTGCTTATAATTTATATTGTCATCCCATGTCTTTCATATTTCTTTTTCTTTCCAAATGCCTTCTATTCCATCTTCCTTCCCTAATAGCTGGTGCTCTCCTCTCAGTTACCTTCCTCTGCAGTTATAACATTTCTCTCCTTGACGCCTCTTCCCTCCTCCTCCCAATCTTTCTTTCATCTCCATTCGTCTTCTTCCTCCCCTACCGCTGTTTCTCCTCTCTCACTCAGCCCCTTCCATAATCTCATCTGCCACTTTCCCCTTCTAACCCTTCTTTTCATTCGGGAACTTTTTGTAAAACTTACCCAATCTTTCCCCCTTAATACTCCATACCCTTCGTTTTCCCAGCTTTATCTTTTATCCTCACACTTCTTCCTTTAACTATTATTCTTCAGACATCACTCCTCTTCTAAGCTCCTCTTCCCTTCCCCATCCATTTTCTTTACTTCTCCTCCCCAATTCGCTTATAATTTCCTTTCAACCAAGGTCGTTCTACATCATGGCCATTGCTCCTAACACCCTCCATCTTCTCTTTCCCCTCTTGAATCCTTGATAGTTTTTTGTTGCCCTCTTTCGTCTGTATCATCCTTTGTAATAATGAGTTCTCTTCCATCTTTCCTTTCCCTTCCCTTTCCCTCCTCAAACCTCTCACTTCTCTTCCTTCCTCTTCCATCTCCCCTACCGCAGTTTCCCCTTTCACTCATCAGCCGTTTCCATAATCACGGCTACCACTTTCCCCCTCCTACCCATCTGCTTCATGTGGCTTCATTCCCTAGCCTTCCCCCTTTCCCTCCTCCTCAATACTCCTCCTCTGCCTCTTTCATTCCACTTGTATTTCATTTCCTCTGACAACATACGTTTTTTTCGCCTCTCCCCCTTCCTCAACCCCATCAATGCAGTTATTATTATTATTATTTTTTTTTTTTGGGGGGGTACCATTAGACAATTTTTATTTAGCAATGGACTGAAGGGAATTGTTTTCCTTAACTCGTTCAAAACAAGTAAGCCTCTAAAGTTTAATAAAATTGTCTGATAACATCAAAAATACACATAAACAAGAACAGATGGTAAGTGGTCCGAATATTTCACTTGCCCTGTAACCTTGACCTTCGATCGATTCTCCTCAAAATCGAATTATGCCATTCTTGCCTGACCCTCATCCCGTCCATTAAGTTTACTCCAACTCGGATCGAAGCTTTGAATTCAAGCTGTCCTGTGATCGTCACCTCTGACCTGTTTTTTTTTTTTTTTTTTTTTTTTAAATCGAATCTTCTCCTTGGCTGACCTTCAGTTCTTCCAAGTTGGTCCTGTGGTCCTAATCAAATAAAAAGTCGAGTTGCTGGGTCGAATAGTTGACCTTGCCGACAGATTCTCAAAATCGAGTCCCTTCATCCTTGCGTTTCCCAGAACTCTTTCGCACAGTTTGGTCTAAATTGGACAAAAATGTAAATGGCTTTTTCCTGTTATTTGGAAAAGTCAGTAGATCAACCCGTTGGCTAACTGTTAACCCTTTCATTAGGTTGGGTTAAAATAAGACCAGAGCTGTGTTGGTTGTTTTATTCAAACCCTGACCGTTGTTTGGGTGTTCGTACTATCTGATCCCTCCGTCCATTTCCTTACACTCAACCCTTCCACCAAGCTTGGTTTAAATTGGATTAAAAGCTTTATGCTGACCTTTCCATGTCATTTTACTGATTGTTTTCCAAAACGGATTTTTTCATCCTTAGCATAACATTAAACTGTTTTGCAAATATTTAAAATTGTCTTAAATTGACCTTGTCATATGACCTTAATCTTTGACCTGTTGTTAAAAAGAAATAGGTTAACCCCTTGCCTGACCCTCAACATTTCCAGTTCGGTCTAAATCACAGCAAAACTGCTTTAATTTTCACACACACACACACACACACACACACACACACACACACACACACACACACACACACACACACACACACACACGAATTGAACTTTGACCTTGTCCTGTAACCCTGACCTCTAACTTCAGGCTCTCAAAAATCAGATCCTATCATCGTGCCGTGCCCTCAACCCTCTCCATGTTTGGTCAGAATCAGATCAAAACTGTTTAAACTGACCCTGCCATGTGACCTTTTCTTTTAGCTTGCTGGTATCAAAAAAACAATAGCTCGACCTCTAGGCTGACTTTCAAACTTCTCTCAAGTTTGGTTCAAATTGAGTCAGAACTGTTTCAGTTATGCTGTTTACACACATACGCACATATGTGGAGCAAAACATTACATCCTTCAGGCTATCGCCCGTGCCGGTGTAATTTCATCCTTGCGCTGAAGGCGTTATTTATTACTTCCACCACTTCCCATCTAGAATGCTGGTGCCTTCTCCAGCTCTTCCTTTTTTTTCTTTCCTGTTACCAGCTTCCTCGGACTTACACCATATCATTTAACACCCCCATTTTTTTCTTCTTTACATTATTTTTTACTTTTTTTTTTTTTATTTTTTGCTACCACATCCCTGCTTCCCATCCCTAACCTTTCCCTCTGACTTCTTCACACCATTTCCCTTTTTTTTTTTTTTTTTTTTCTTTCAGTTCCTTGTGACACCATTTTCATCTCTTTATCTCTTTAATATTCTCTGCCATTGCTGCTATCCCAGACCTCCTCTGCCTTCATGCCCTTTGCTTTTACATTCCCTCACCAGATTATTTCACTTATTTCCATTTGCCATCTCTTCTTTCTGCACATCCCGTCCCCTTGCCCTTTCTCTAATCTTCCTTTCAAAGCACTAATTCCTGCCTCTTTCTCATCCCTTCCCCTCCCCTTTTCTCATCTCTTCCCCTCCCCCTTCCACCCCCTGTTCCCATCTGTTCCTTTTTCTCCTTTCCGTCCCTTCCTTCTTCTCCTTCCCATCCCTTCACACTCCCCTTTCCCATTTCATTTTCCCTTCCCCACCCCCTTTTCTACAAATACAACTCTCACTCTCAACATCAGCTTCCATCACCTTTGCAGCCTCACCCCTTTCCCTTTCCACTCCCCCTTCCGTTCTCCGTCATCTCCCATTCCATCTCTTTTTCTCATTTGCTCTTGTATTCTCTTTCCCCTCCTCCCTCCCTTCCCCCCCTCCCCCCGCCACTAAACTCCTCACCTCCGCTTCCTCTTTCTCGCTCTAATCCGGAGTTGTGAGCAAGGCCCGTGTCAGATAACAGGGCTTCCGTGTCAGAGGGCTCGCTCATACATCACCCCTCACAGCCCCCATCCCTCACAGCCCTCACCCTTCACAGCTCCCACCCTTCACAGCTCCCACTCCTCACAGCCCTCAGCCTTTACAGCCCCCACCCCTCACGGGTTTCATCTCTTCAGATCCGTTCTCCTCACAAGTCTCGCATCTTCGGCCCTCGATTACTTCTGCTTTCAAATCTCATCCATCATTTCTTTCACATTCATTTTTCAGTATTCAGTTCTTTTAGCTCCCAGTCCTTTCAGCCCTCATCTTTCAGTTCACACCTTTCAGTCGTCACTTCTTTTTGCTTTCATTTTTTTTTTCAATCTTCACGTCTCACCACCGCCAGTTCTGTAATCCTACGTCTTCCATCCCTCACCTGTCTGTCCTCCTCTCTCTCATCCATTGCCTAGTCACCTTTAACTTCTTTCACAATCTCTCCTATCACACTCACCCGTGGCTTGCTCGTTTTTCACCTCTTTCACCCCTCACCTCACTCGTCCTTCACCTCACTCGTCCAACACCTCTCTCGTCCCCTCACGTCTTGACCCTTCATCCCACCCCTCACCGCCTTCATCTCTCATCCCTCTTCTATCATCTCTTTCATCCCTAACCTCCTGCATCCCTCATCCCTCACCTGTATCACCTTACACCTCCTCATCCCTCAACACCCTCATCCCACATCTCTTGTCTATCAGTTCACACATCCCTCATCTCTCACCTCTCTGTCTCAGCATATAGCCCACATCCCTCATCCTTCACCTCCCTCATCCTTCACCTCCCTCATCCCTCACCTCCCTCATCCTTCACCTCCCTCATCCCTCACCTCCCTCATCCCTCACCTCCCTCATCCTTCACCTCCCTCATCCTTCACCTCCCTCATCCCTCACCTCCCTCATCCCTCACCTCCCTCATCCTTCACCTCCCTCATCCCTCACCTCCCTCATCCTTCACCTCCCTCATCCTTCACCTCCCTCATCCTTCACCTCCCTCATCCCTCACCTCCCTCATCCTTCACCTCCCTCATCCTTCACCTCCCTCATCCTTCACCTCCCTCATCCTTCACCTCCCTCATCCCTCACCTCCCTCATCCTTCACCTCCCTCATCCTTCACCTCCCTCATCCTTCACCTCCCTCATCCCTCACCTCCCTCATCCTTCACCTTCCTCATCCCTCACCTCTTTCACCCCTCACCCCCCTCCTCCCTCCTCCCTCACCCCTCACCTCCCACATCCCTCACCTCCCACATCTCTCACCTCCCTCACCCCTCACCTTCCTCACCCCTCACCTCCCTCATCCCTCAACATCATAATCCCTTACCTCTCTCTCATCTCCAGCACGAATAATTGAAGTTTATTCCCAGGCCCACTTCACTGTTGCCTGGTTCGAGCTCTCTTCAATTATGATTTTGCCTCCACCGACAAACGCCTCATTAGTCGGTTGGAGAGTCGCAACAAGATTTCTCCTCGCAGTCGGCAAGAAATAAAGGCACTGCGCATCTTTTTAATATCTTGGTGTTTTGACATGGACGTAGCGTGAAAAAGGAACGGTGTGGAAGTTGTTGGTGCTATAAGTAAGTCCTTGATTTTGAATGCCGTATTTTCTGGGTTATATTTTTGCTGCAGCCAGACGTTTTATTTAGCATGAGAGTTACTTGCGAGCTGGATGGGTTAAGTATAGCCTTCGTTAACCCCCTCACTACAATGGGTCTCCCCTAAACTGAGTAAAATGGCCTGGAGGCAGCAGGAATACGATATACACGTCATCGTATTGAGAAGGTTGAAGATGTTTTGGAAATCAGGAAATGCTTCGAAGTTGCTGATACTGTTATTAAATCCTGGACTCAAAGAACGTCGCTTGTTTTGTTCATGCTGTTAACAGACGATTTTATTCAGCTTACGAGAAGTCTTTTGGTAGTGATAGAATTATTGAATGTTTTATCAGACCCCTCCAAATAGACCTCTCTCTCTCTCTCTCTTTCTCTCTCTCTCTCTCTCTCTCTCTCTCTCTCTCTCTCTCTCTCTCTCTCTCTCTCTCTCTCAAGCTATAGGAAATCGTCTTACTGTAGCAACAACAGATTATGAAGTACGCCAACGGAATAAAATAGTTTAACCCGTTTTTTCATATTTCTCTTATATTTTTTCGAGTTAATTCTAGATGATATAATTTTGACTGACGTGGATCTCGGACAGTTGTATAAAATCCCTTGTGGTTTTGCCGATATATAATGTTCATTTGTGTTCGTAAAAGGGAAGTGGTTATACTGTTTTTACTCTAACATGGTCTAGATTCTTGTCCTTTTGCAGATTATTTCACGTAGCTCTGTGGTATAGAGACACTGAGACCGCTCTACATGCTACCCACCTCACTTATTCGGGGCTGGCATCATAATCTAGCGTCAGTATATTCTCACAATTCAGCATTCAAGATGGAGAGATGGGAATTTTTATGCCAAGTTAGAGTAAAAGGGATATAGTAATGCATAATAATTTAGCTGCTACGGTGCCCTACAGCCAAGTAATAAATGCAGAAACAAGCCTCTCTGAGTTAATGAAAAGGTCAATGAGACAGTTTTTAACCTTTTATCTGCTAAGGATTTCCCAGTGCCGTATAAAATCGTCTGTGATAAGCCTAAATTCCTCTTCTCCATGATAAACATCCCCTTCCCCCAGCTAAATAATACAGTCATGTGTTAGCAAGAATAAAAGGATTCTCAGAGGCTGTTACTCGTATCGTGCTTCGAAGTGGATGAGGAAATTCGTGTGTGTGTGTGTGTGTGTGTGTGTGTGTGTTGTCGTTGCATGATCCCCTGCCTAATCTTGCTTATCCCTTCCCGGAAGTGGTTAGGCCAGGGGTGAAAGAGAGAGAGAGAGAGAGAGAGGGACAGAGAGAGAGAGAGAGAGAGAGAGGGACAGAGAAAGAGATAATGTAGCATTTCTCCTCTGATTGAAAGGGGGTGGAGGAAGAGGGAAAAAGGGTGAAAAATTGAAGAGAAATTTACAGAGTATAATTTTTATCGCATTATAAGAGAGGCTAAGAGAAGCCATAGTTAACGCCCATCGGTACGAGAAATGTTTCCTGTGTTAATAAAGTCGTATAGAGGTAACAAGAGTCTTAAAGAGTTAATTAGAGAGAGAGAGAACGGAAAGGAAAAAGGAAATCTAAACCCGTCACTACCCAGTCACCAAAACTATATATGATTGTCTGGTGGTTGCAGTAATAAGGTATAAAGTAAATCATCATACTGAAGGAGTAAAGAAAAGGAATGTAATGCGTCTTATATAGAACGTTTTAGTTATGTATCTTCTCGTTACTGTGCTCGAAGTTAGTTTCGTAGTGCAGCGTTTCTCTCTCTCTCTCTCTCTCTCTCTCTCTCTCTCTCTCCTTGCACTCCCACGGCTCACCATCGGATAAAATAAAATGGTCTGGTGTTAAACTGGAGTACAATACTAGAACTGTTCCGACAATTGGAGGGGTAATGGTGACTATATTAACACTGGGGCTCCTACGAGTAACTTAGAGTGGATTAACTCGTCCGGCTTTAGCTAATACTCGCGTTATTGCCACCATTAGAGAGTTAATTGGTACAAGGCTACCGCATCCTACATGAGTATTTCAAAAGTGTGTAGGTGATTTGAGACATCCTTAATCTTAGTCAGTATGAACCCTCAAAACTTTTACATTGAAAGAATAGTTATTGTATGAGAAGAATAATCGATAACTTTGGGGAGTTCATAGTCTCACCAAAAAGGATAATGAAAGAAAAATGAATAATAACGGAGTATGCAAATAATGGTGTCATGGTAAGAAGAGGTAAAGTAAAGAAAAATGCAGTAATATTAAGGATAACCGTACTACCTATTTAGAATTAATGTGACAAAGAAAACTAAACAAATCGCTAAGAAAACTCAACCCCGCAGTAAGACAAAAAGAGAAAGGAAAGAAACAATACCAGCAATAACATAAGGCGCCTGGGAGGGTCTAATAACTAAAAAAGCAATAAAAATCTAATAATCATCATTCCGTCCTGAACTGGGAAAAAGCGTCCTGATAGTAAATGAAGCACAAAAGTCTTCCAATAGAAAGAAAGATGAAAAAGAAAACAATTGGAAGATGAAAAAACATATTAGCTCATCCCATACGAAAGAAGACAGGGAGAGGAAAAAAATCAAGGCCACCATGGCTTTTTTTTTTTTTTTAATCACATCTGCTGATGGAGTGAGGCCGTGAAAATTAACTAGAAGCTATAAAGTAATGAAACGCCGAGAACTCGAGCCCTTAGCTGTCGACGCAGAATGTCGCTCGGTATGCCTCCGCCAAGCCTTGTCCCCGGCCTCGCCATACAACCTCCATGACCTTGCTGACCTAATCAATTCATCGTCCCTTCATACTGCATCCCTGACAAAAGTTTGGTAGAAAACTGTGGAAGGGTTCAGGAGATATCGCACCCATAAGGATAAAGTAAGTCGACCCCATATGACCTTGGCCTTTGACCCTTTACCTAGCTGACCTAATCATTTCATCTGCCCTTCATACTGCATCCCTGGCAAAAGTTTGGTGGAAATCCATCAAAGGTTGCAGGAGATTATCGCGCCCACAAGAGTGTTACGGACGCTAGGATGGACGGACGAATCCCTTAATGTCTCCCCCACCATAGGTGGACGGAGGAATAATAAATTTTGTGAACTCATTCTCACAATAAGACAAATACAAAAACAAAAAAAGCACAATAATAACCTATTTCATATTAGAAGGTCTCACATAAAAAGTATAAAGATAAAAGAAAAAATATCAGTCATAATATAAGACCATCTGGACGTCTCGCTTACTGACGACGATGGAGAAGGACGCACGACAAAACACCCCTTTATAACTTCCATAAAACTTTCGGTGTCATAACAGAAATAGAGACGAGTTCTGGGTGTATTGAGTTAGTGCAAAAGTTGGCCAAATTTCGAGCCAGTGGAGCCAGAAGTCAAACTGGTGATTCAGAAAGTGACTGTCAGAATAAAAAAGAAAAGGGGATAAGGTGAAAAGAAAGGAAGTAAAAGGAATGAAGAAAGGAAGACAAAAGACTGAACACAGATACAAAACAATCTGTATTCTTTTTCCGTGTCGTGGCGACGTAGAAAGAAAGAAAGAAAGTAAGAATGGAAAGGAGAAAAATAAGGAAAATGACAGGGACTGTATGTTATGGGAGTAAAAGAAAGTGTGGAAGAGAGAGAGAGAGAGAGAGAGAGGATTTTGTATGACTAAGTAAGGAATGGATCTGGACAGGGAGAAAGAGGGAAATGATTTTGTCTGGGGGCATTGTGTTTACGTTTGCTTGTGTTTGTGTGTGGGGTGGGAGAGGTGGATGTGGGAGGTGTTTGCTTGTGTTGTTTGCTCGTGTGTGTGTGTGTGTGTGTGTGTGAGAGAGAGAGAGAGAGAGAGAGAGAGAAAAAAAAAAAAATCTATTTTTCCTTACTTTTTCTTGGTTGAGGTAGGTAGGTCAGCATCCATCAATATTGGATGAGAGAGAGAGAGAGAGAGAGAGAGAGAGAGAGAGAGAGAGAGAGAGAGAGAGAGAATGAATCTATTTGTCCATACATTTTCTTGGTTCAGTGAGGTAGGTCAGCATCCATCAGCATTGGATGTGTGTGTGTGTGTGTGTGTGTGTGTGTGTGTGTGTGTGTGTGAGAGAGAGAGAGAGAGAGAGAGAGAGAGAGAGAGAGCGCGTTGATAGGGAGGTAAACGGTTTGTGAAGGGGCGAGGGAAGAGAGGAACAACAAACAGAAGTCTCCATCTTTAATTAGTCCGCCATACACCGTGTAATTAACAGCAAAGGGGTGAGGTATTACGAGAGAGCAGATGTGAGAGTACTTGAGAGAAAGGGAGAGGGGTGACCTGGGAGTGAAGCAAGGGAATGTTGTGGAAGCGGTCTTGGAAGTGGAGATGAAACGGCAGGACATGTTGACTAGCTGTTACTTCTGCTACCACTAAACTGTCAGATAAAAGAGCTGCTGAGGGATGGAAGAGGGAAGTGTGGTGGAATTTGACAGGAAAGAGGAAGGGAAAGGCCAGTACAAGTTAAGTTTGTTTCCGCGTGGGCCATACTTGTTACATTCTTGCAGTTACCAAACAAAAGAGAGAGTACCTGTCCGCATTTGAAACTAGGGACTGTGGTGAAATAAAACAATACGGAGATGAAAGGCAGTAAAAATTAAGGCTTGCAGCTCAAGGACACGTTTCTCTTTTCTGTCTTTTCTTCCTATGGGCGAATTTTGTTTTAGAGAGAATTTTAGAACTCGAGGAGTAAAAGACAGCTCCCATTAACCCATTCTCATCAGTAGGTCTGCTTGAAGGTCAGAGGTATCCGGCGGTAGCAGGAATGAAATGTGAAAAATGAGGCACTCCTTAGTTCATAGTGTGTGTGTGTGTGTGTGTGTGTGTGTGTGTGTGTGTGTGTGTGTGTGTTTACGTAGACCGGCTCAAATAATGACGGACGAAGTAGTTACATATTTCCCAGATGCAGGAGGGTTATCGCTGTCACCTCTAGCCCTCTCAGTGGGTTCTGTATTTCCATAGCTTATGCGGGCCGGTTGTCCTTGAGGTGACTCTCACCCATCCAGGATTTGTAGACCAGGACGTCCACACTGATGTGCGCTTACATCCACTTAAAATAAGTGTCTTATATAGTTTAGTGTTTTATTGTCTTTGATGTACTTTGTTTTAATATTCTTTTTGTCATTAGCAGCTAGTGATTTCGACTGTTAACGCGTCAGACAATAGTCAGCCATCATCATCATCATCATCATTACCATCGTCATGGGCTTTTATCCACTCATCCCAGGGTGACGGCAAGGTAGTTGTGAGGGCTGAGGAGGGTGTGGCGAGCATGAGTGTTCGATGGAGCATAGTGTGCAACCCTGAGTGATGCAAGCAAGCTCAGCGGGGTTCTGTTGCTCATCTGTGGCCAGGTGGAGGTGAGATTGGAATTTTCTTCAACAAAATCTCCTCAGGAAGAGTCGGGGCATCTTCATGATAATGATGCCTATTATCGCGAGGTGGAGCGGTATGTTATCTCGTGTGCTGCAGTATTGGTTGACAGGACATCTTCCGCTACATTGCTTGCCTCTGAGGCATTCCCTGGAGTTTTTCGTCCTGAAGCTTCTTCAGAAGTCGAGGGGTTACCTTTGAAAAGGGAGGTGCTTTCTGTCTCTGACAGTTTTGGCAGTATGAGTAGTGTTAATGTTATGGCTGGCGAATAACTTGTGTAGCAGGTGGGTGAGGCGATAGGAAAGCCTTCTTGAGTGTTGGAGAACAGGTTCGTTTTGCTCCCATCATACCTGCAGGAAACAGACGGATAGTGCTGGAAAACCTTGATACTGTACGGGGGTAAGAGGCTTAACTTATTCTGCCTCCTACTGCACTGTCTCTCCACCACACTTTTATTTCCTGCAAGCGTTAGATGCAGGAGGGATGTCTGTAGACCATGGTAGAGTGGCTGCGCATGATGGGAATGGTTAGAGAGAAATTGTGAATGAAGAAGTGGTGACGCGGCCCTGAGGGGATATTCTCCCGCAATTGGTCTGATCAGCTGATGAGGTCAGGTGCGGGTAAGAGGATGGGTCTATTTTGATATGGCAGGGGTAAACCAGCTCTGCTGTCGGGCACTGCTGCGGATGTCGCTGATTGCACTGCGCAGTTGACTCCTGTGTGGTGTGGTGCGATGAGGATCTGTCCCTTCTTCCCTTAGGGTTAAGATACAAATAAATGTGTGTGTGTGTGTGTGTGTGTGTGTGTGTGTGTGTGTGTGTGTGTGGATGAGTAAATTGAGAGTGTGTCGTCTTGCCCTGGCAACCCCCCCCCCCTCACTTTGGGGGAAGCAGCCTAGGTGTATATAGATTTAGGGTTTCCCTTTGTTTACACCTGGTTTAGACTGTGGTATGACTTTGATCTCGGTTAATTGCTTCATAAGCCGCGGTAATTGCGATGCTAATTGCTTCAGCGTGGTCGATTTGTGCCTGGTGTTCAGCATGTTAGCATTGTTCCATTTTCTCATTTTCGCCACCGTCATTTCACCGCAATATTCTTCCGGTTTATTCTCACAGAAATCGAAGACAGGGTAGCACTGTTATTCAGGATTCTTACCTGGCGTCCGGAATTTTTATTGGTTTCATACCTACAGAAACCAGCAAGAGAAAGTGTTGCATGAAGCGCTGATACCCTTATTGAGAACAGGAAATGATTCTGTCTTAATCAAATGATACTAGAAGCTAAAGTTTCCTCTTTACTCTTCACACAGAGCGAAAAGTAACATTGTGAATACACAATATTATTATCACGTCAGATTGATATTCCCCTGCGTACCCTCGAAAGTATGAAGGTGGTAAGCGTACTAAGAATATGTTGAGGGAACAGCGACGATATGTTTAGCTTGTGGGAAGAAGACGCAGAATACAGATGGGCCTCAATGCGGCACTCTTTGTTCTCGTTAAATATACCAAAAATGAATTTAAACGACCTAAAGCAAAAAAAGAGACCTAAAACTGAATAAAACGTCCAAAAGTTGGTCAAACCGACCCAAAATTGAATCAGAACGACCTAAAACTAAATCACACTGAACTAAAGCTTAATAAAAATGATGGAAAAATGAAAATTTTTATTTGAAACTGAATAAAACCAAGCTACAGCTGAACTCAGCAAAAGTTTCATGAAACAAAGGCGGAATAACAGCATCCCAAAGCTGAGTACAAAGGACTCGACCGAAAATTACCTAAGGATGAAAAAACGACCTATAGATGCAAAAACGACCGAAAATGAATAAAAGACGTCGTAATGTTGGAATAAAAATACTGATGAAAAAGAAACTCAAAATGAAAGAAAACGACATGAAAATGAATGAAAACATGTGACATCGAGCTAAAAAAAAAAAAAAGTTAAAAAAAGCAGACTTCATCTCAGTGAAGGAGCAAATTCACTGAGGAAAGTTGAAATATTTTTGGCTAGTGCGAGAGGATGCTGGAGGTGGGGAAGGGGAATGGGCAAGGGGATGAGCGTGTCGACCTTAGCTGAATAAAGAGGGAAGTAAAGCTGGATAATATGTGACTGAAGCAAAATATTATAAAACACATGTCAGTGTAGTCAAGAAAAAAATATGTATGTTGAGAAAAAGGAGAAATTGTATGTCTTGTGCGAGCTGAGGGCGGGGAAGAGGGAGGGTAGGGGAAGGGAGGGGTGAAAGGGGAGAAGGAGGGGGAAATAGAGGGGAAAATGGGGGTGAGGGTAGGTTGAGAAAGAGGGGAAAATGTGTTTTGCCTTGAGCGAAGTAAGGGCGGGAAAGAGGGAGAGAAGGGAAAGGGAGGGGTGTAAAAGAGAAGGAAGGGCGGAGTGGAAGGGGATGTGGAGGTCAGCACAGGGGAAGGGAGGGAAGGGGAATACAGAATGTCCCTGAGTCGCTCTACCCAGGCTCCCCAGACACCACACCTTGCTCTCGCTAAAACCACCTAAAGCCACCCTGCCTGATGGGCAAGCTAGGGTTTCTTTATTTGGTCTGCTTTTTCTAATGCTTTTAACTTTTATTTACATCCACAAAGCATTTAATGCACACACACACACACACACACACACACACACACACACACACACACACACACACACACACACACACACACACACACACACACACACACACACACACACACACACACACACACACACACACACACACACACACACAGAGAGAGAGAGAGAGAGAGAGTGAGTGAATCTTACTTCACCTCTATTTACGTATTATAACTTCTACGATTTATTTTGACACCATTCCTTGTTCTCGCTAAAGCCACCCAAGCCGCCCTGTTTGGTGGCCAAGCTAGGATGCTCCTTTTTTCGTCGACTTATTTATTCATGTTTATATATTTATTTACACCCAGAAGAAGTTTTTCATGTAAGTGGATTATTTTTACTTTTATTGGCATCTACTTATACTGTTATTTCATGTATCCACTCATTGCCCTGCATTCTCGTCGCTGAAGGAAGCTCCCCAGCACCTCTTTATTAGCGACTTATTTTTGGATAAAGCCAGTTAATATAATTTGGTACGTTATGTGTGAATAGAATGGCGATATTAGAGCGATAGATAACACAAAAGAGGATAGCAAGTTGTAATAAGCAAAATAAATCGCTTAGGAGATGTCAGGGAGCTTCACAAACAGACGAGGATACTGGCCCTTGTGATCTGTAAAAAGTATAATGCTTCTCTGAGCATTGGGGAAAGGAGGTTTTGATGATTGAACTCCCCCCCCCACCATTATAAGGCTTTTTAATCCTCTCAGTAGGCTGGTTCATTTGTGTGTTTTGTTTTAGCTAACACCAGACGACTTGATGTAGCTGAAGCGAGACATTTCTTAGTGAGTAGGATGGAACCAGTCAGTACTAACGCAGTCTGTATGGTAATGTTTCTTATATCCTATTCTTGTCGTTGACGATCGAAGGATTGATTTTTTTTTTTTTAAATATCTGCTGAGAACTTCTCACATGTATTAATTTATGTAATTTATGCTAACAGTTTACCTTCTTAGTAGGTTTGTTTGAATACGATAAGGGTTTAGGAGAGCTTGCTTTCGCCACCATTTTTGGCGGTAATAAAATACAACAGACTTCATCGTACTTCAGGATTTATTTGGGATTGTAGTCAACACTTTCACCATGAGAGGTTTCCCTAAAGTTGAATTAAATCTTCCGGCGGTAGCAACAGTTACATAAATAAAGGCTGCATCTTACGGCAGTGGTTGCATTCTTAAAACAGTCTTCAATACTAAGACGTTTATTTTATTTTTTTATTCCTGCCACCGCGAGGAGAAGTTTTTCATCGTGAATGGATGGGAGACTTTACCGTAACATATGTTTGATTCCTGCTCACGCCAGGCGACTTTATTCAGATTAAATGTTTCTGATTGTCCAACTTGCAGGCGACTGATTTCACTCTCGTTTTCAGTGAGTCATCCGTTCCTATGCACTTCCGTCAGAAATATTTTTCCCTTGTCAGTGGTCATTATTTCTCTCGCATTGAAAATGGTTATATACTAAATAAATGAGAGAGAGAGAGAGAGAGAGAGAGAGAGAGAGAGAGAGAGAGAGACAGTATTCATGTGGTCGTGTCATATCGGGGTGGAATTTTGACAGCACTTTCCAATTGAATTTCCACCCGAATAACTTTCCATAGACAGTTCAGTGACTTTTTGCAGTAGCTATTACGGGGAGCATTTTTCTGTTGTTTCCCTTTTTTTTTGGGGGGAGGGGGGAGCTATTTACTGTGACTCTTCCCATGGACCATTGACCCCTTCAGTCCGGTGGCGTGTTTTATTGGCTTACTCGTGTTAACACCGTATGATTTTAGTTAATTTTGAGCACCCAAGTGGTGAATGAGTTAGTGAAGGGTGTATCTAACCCCTCCAGTTCCCAGAATAAAATAATCTGGAAATAGGAAGCAGATAATGGAAATACGTTGTCGGATGGAAGGGTTGAAGCTGGTTTACTCAGGCAAGCGTAAGACCGTTTATTCAGCCGAGAGAAATTCTAGTCTTCAGAGGGTTGAAAAGTGTCTCTCTCAGCCCTTACACAGCTAGAAGTTCCCTCACTTAAATGAAGTGATTTGGATTTAGCTTGCATTTTCCAACTTCTTCATTTTGTTTTCACGTTCCATTATAAACTCCATTTTCGTCTTACTTTCAGTAGACTGTTCAGATATGGGACCCTGTGGTGGTACTCTTTAACCAAGCAATCCCAGGACGCCCATAACATTTTTACTTCTGATACCATGGGCCTATTTTAATTTATGTTAAGACGGGGATAATCGAGGCTTTATATAATCCGGCAGTTTAAAAGCCCTTCCTAATCCGAATAAAATCATCTTGTAGTATTAAAGTAAGTGAAAAAGGCGACGGCATCGGATGGAAGGCGTTAATCTGGTTGACACGACGATTTTTTTTTTTCTTTTTTCATATTAGAAAATCTCTCGGACTGGATGGGTTACAATCTTCTTTAGTGCTCTTGTTGTCTACTTCATTTTTTTTTTTTTATGTATATACCCCCTACCCCTGTTCTAATGGGAAAGAGATGAGGTTGTGAGAGAGCCCTGTAATTTCTAAACAACTTCCCTTTTCTCCTTCATTCCATTATTTGTCCGCATTCTCCTGAGTCTCCTTGATCCTCGTACTCTTCTCATATATTGTCACTCTGGTACGTTTTTTCTTTACGCCAACATATATTTCTCTTCTTTGTTTAAATATATTTCTCTTTACTTTTACATTCTGAATTTCTACTTTGGTTTTTCTTCTTCATGCTCACTCCACCACCTCCTCCTCCCTCTCTCCTTTTTATTTTTATTTTTATTTTTCATTTCAGATTTTGGTTCCTCCGAGTCTACTTGTTTCTCATATTTCTACCACTTATCCTGCTTTCATTGCCCCCCTGTCCCGCTTTTTCTCAAGACTTTTTCAGCTTATCTCATGCCGTCTGCTTCTTTTAGTATTTGTCTTACACTCTTCGTCCCTCCTTCCCCTGTATATCCCATCGTCTCTTGTTCACCCTTCCCTTGCCCTATATCTTGTTCCTCTCCTGTTCTCACCTCTCTCTCTCCTGTTCCTTACCCCTTTTAATATTTCTCTTTGTTTACCTCAACTCCCCCCTTTCTATGTCCAGCTTCACATTTTCTTCCTCCATCCCGCCTCCATTACTTTTCTCTTCTTCATCTCTTTCTCTCCTCTTCTGTGTGTCAGCAATATGTTTCTCATTCTTATCCGCTTCCCCTTTTCTTTCTGCATCTCGCTTTTCTTCATTCTCATCTCTCCTTCTTTCCACTCCCCTTTTCCATCTCACAGTTTCTTGTACTTATTTCTTTCTTTCCCTGTGTCATTTCATTTTCTTGTATCCCTTTTAACCTATCCAGCAACCCTGTCTCGTATCTTTCTCTCATCTCTTTTTCCATTTTTCCGGCTCAGTTACCCTTTTCTTTTTCTCATTTCTCGCCCTTTCTTTTCCCATATCCCCTTTCCCTCTTCTCATCGTTTCTTCCCATATCCCCCATTTATATTTTATCTCTTCATTCATTCCTTACCCTATCCTATTTATTTTCACTTTTCCCCTCCAGTCTCATTTTTCTCTTTCTGCTCATTTGCACCCGTCGTTCACTTTGATTTCCTTCTCATCTTTTCCTTCGTTTCAGTATTGTAACCTTCTCTTTTGTTTCCTAGTTCATTTTCTAATTTCTCTCTCTTTTTTTTTTCTTCTTCTCCAAAACTGTCTCTTGCTATCCCGTTCTTTTTTCTCTGTCTTATCTCTGATTTTCACTTTCTCGTCCCTATCACTCCTTTTTTTCCTCCCCATTCTCTCTCTCTCTCTCTCTCTCTCTCTCTCTCTCTCCTTCCCTACCCCATCTGTAATTTTTACTCTTTTTCTCCATTCTTTCGTTTTTTCCCGTCATATATTTGCCTTATTTCTCACAGTCCATCCCTCCATCCCTCACATATACATCTTTCTCCTTCCTTTTTCCCTTATTCCTTGCTGCTTCTCCCTTTTCTGTCTCTCTCCTCGCTTTCTCCCTTTTTACTAGTTCAGTCAAATTTTTATCATCACACATTTCTTAATCTCATACATACCTCTTCTTTCTTCCTTTTCTCTTCCTTTCCTTGCTTCTTCTTTCTTCTCTCTCAATCTCCTTGCCTTCTCCCTCTCGACATATCCATCCAGTTTTCACCTCATCCTCTTCTCCTTCACCTCCCCACCCTCCTATTTCCCCTCACTCCCCTCCCTCTCCCCCCCTCCCCATTTCCCCTCATTCCCCCTCATCCTATTTCCCTTCCCTCCCCCCTTCATATTTCCCCTCCCTCCCCCTCCCCATTTCCCCTCACTCCCCTCCCTCCCCCCTCCCCATTTCCCCTCACTCCCCTCCCTTCTTCCCCCTTTTCCTCACCCCATCTTTCATTTCCTTCACCCAATCCCAGTTAATGTCCACCATGATTCTCTCCTCTTCTGCGCACTCCCTTGGTCTCATTTGCATTTCCTTATTTTTAGCAATTCCCATTTCCCCATTTCCCCTCTGCTTTCATTTCTGTCGTTGCGTTTGCTCTCTCTCTCTCTCTCTCTCTCTCTCTCTCTCTCTCTCTCTCTCTCTCTCTCTCAACGCACCGGTATTATATTCATGGGAGTCCTGTGTTAAAGACATATATAACTTCACTAAAACTAAGTACAACACCAAGCCCTGTTGGAGAGAGAGAGAGAGAGAGAGAGAGAGAGGGAGATGGAATAAGAAAGCGAGTGAGTGAGCAGGAAGTGAGGAGTGAGAGAGGGGGTGAAAAAAGGCGGAAGAGTCTTAATTGCTCCTAATGTGACGAAAAACCAACTGAGAGGAGGAGGAGGAGGAGGAGGAGGAGGAGGAGGAAAAACAAGGATTTGAGAGGAAGAGAGAAACGTCAGACGTTTTTTTTCGGCGATCAGTCCCACTCTGTCTGGCCCAGCAAACCTGTCAACCGCAGGCAAGCAGCCGCCCCTTCTGTGGCGTCCCGTGCAGTGAGCTGATATTGCATTGCGATTGACAGCGCCTTGCGACAGGGAAGCGTGGGATGTGTGTATGATTCGTTACTGGATGAATGTTTCATTTGGGTCGCTCCATCTATTTCGCAGGGGCACACTAGCAGGCTTCACATCAACCCGGTATCTGTTTATGTAGTTACCACCCACAGTTGTAAATGATTTCATGGGCTGCAGGAAACCATTAGGCTTGTCTCTCAATGTACTGTCGAGCCACTTGAAATGGAAAGCTGAATGATAAAAAGTTACAGGAAAGAAAGGGAGAAATGGGAAATGGAGAGGGCAGACACAGAGATAAAATGAAAGGCGAAGGAAGAAGTAGGCAGCACTACATACCCCAGTTCCTGGGTTAAATATTGGTTAAGTTAAGGATAAGAGAATATTAGCATTGCTTTAAATGTCTGGTAAGGGAAGCAGCTGACACTCTCCGTCCACTGGTTCACTCATTCCGATGGAGGGTGCCTGGTTCACTTTGTTCTCCGACTGTGATTTACTCCTCTCTCACCTCTGCTCTCCAGTCCCACGCCTTCTTAAGTAAATGGTATAATGTAAGGAGAGGATGTATAAAAGGGTTCTCCTTGTGAGGAGTTGTTGATAATCCTGGTCTGTCTAGCCGAGCAGACCGACAGTAGGCGATTGCTGTGTGTCCGTCGTACAGACACAGTGCAGTACATCTACCGTTTAGGGATCCAGTGCTCCCTTGTGGAAATCAGCGCCTCACCTGGGTTGAACCAGGGCTCTTTTCACGGCGAAGTGCAAGGGGATATGGGGAGGTTTGGCTCCTGGGTGGTAGCCGCAGTTGCCCCATCCAGGGTGCACAGTGCCACCACGTGTAGGCCATCCTTCAGCGTCATTGTGAATAGTCCCCATTAACCCTTTCTGTACAGTTACATGATTTTTAAATTTATTATTCCCACCTCGGATGATACTGAGAGAGAGAGAGAGAGAGAGAGAGAGAGAGAGAGAGAGTTGGCATTGTAGTGAGAGGATTAATCTTTTCTCTAACTCTCAGTCTGATTCCCTTTCCTTCATTATCATATTAGTCCACTTTCCGTTCCTCACATGCTTCCTCCGTTTTCCCTTACTCCACCTTCTCCCGTCAGTGTCTCTTCCCCTACCTTCGGTTCGTTTCACTTACCTCTGTCTGTCTTCCCCATTCCTTCATTGTCATAATATCTCACTTTCCCTTACTCTCACTCTTTCCTCCCCTTTTCCTATTCCACCTCATCCCATCAGTGTTCCTTCCCATACATTCAGTCCTTCATCTTTCAGCCTCATTTTAGTACAGTTCCTCTTTCTCTAAATAATTATGTCTTCAGTTTCACTCTCTTCCTCATCCCCCACGTCTCTTTCCCTTACCAACAGCCTTCTTCCCCTCTTCTTCATTTTCTTAACCAGTCAACTTCTTGGTATTCCTTCCATTTCCTTTTCCCTTCATTCTCTCTCGCTCTTGTGTTTTCCTTTACTCATCCTCATCCCGTCATTGTCTCTTCCTCTATTCTCAGTTCCTCTTCCTTCCTGCTCTTCTCCTCTTTAATCTCTCACCCCCACCCCCAAACCCCCGTTCAGTTGTGCCAAGTCTAATTAATGCTTTACCAATATTCCTGTGGGCCCTGGTTGTATCCATCATCACCACCGCCACCACCCTCACTTTCCACATCCTCACCATTATTACTCCTACCATCCCCATCTTCACCACCCTCCCCTCCGCTCCCCCGCCTTCCACAGCACTCAGCACCACCACTGTAGTGATTACGCCCACCCTCCACACGCTCCAACAGTTCCACCATCATCATCATCACCCCCCACCACCAACACACTCCACCACCACAATTATCCTCACTTTCCATAACCCCTACCACCACCACCCTTACCCTACATACCCCCACCACCTTACACACACACACACACACACACACACACACACACACACACACACACACACACACACACACACACACACACACACACACACACCTCCCTCACAATCACCATTAGTCACTCTTCGATCATGCTGCTGCTTCCCACCCTTTCATCTTCGCAGTGTGTATTTGTATTGTTTGATGATTGTTTTTAGTTGTCGATGTTACTGTTGCCGTGTTGATTGTCACATCCTTCGTAATGGATAGATAGTTTTTGATCTTGTCTCTATGTATGTTTCTTTGCTGAAGCTCTAGTGTTAGAAAGCCGTACCAAAGGTGGTCACAGGTATAAAAATTAATCTACATCGACCGGGCATTTCATTGCCTTTCGGGAGCATTCTGATTTCTTGAAAAGCTGCTATGTGTGGATTGTTCATAATTTCTTTGTTGTTACTGTGTGTGTAGATTTTTTTTTTTCCTGTTTCTGTGTATTATTCCCGTTATTGAATCTGCATTGATGTGTGTGTGTGTGTGTGTGAGAGAGAGAGAGAGAGAGAGAGAGAGAGAGAGAAAACTTAAGTAATGCTCTATCAGTTTTATAGTGGACCCACCATCACTACACTGAGCGCCAGCGCATTTTTCCGTAAATTCACACTTTCTGTCAGTCACCTGTAACTGTTAGATAATTTTGGTCCTACTTATAAACCAGTTTTATGAATCATAACGTATGCCCATATTATTCCTTAATTTCACTATGACAATTCCGGTCCCCGATGGTGGCTGAGAGGGTGAGGCTCTACGGACAAGCTGGCTGGCGTCGCATATTCCATTATTATTACCCCAGCTTTAACCAGGAAGTCTCAGAGAACGTATGCCTCCGCCAACACTATATAATTTGCGATTTACTGCTCTGATTCCTCTTTCCTAACAGATGAATACTTTTATGGTCTCACACGGTCATGGTCTGCCCTATTCCACAATTGCAGAGAGTGCATACCTCCGCCTACGTCAATAAAATTTATGATTTATTGCTGTAATTTATCTTTGCTAACAGAGGAGTACTTGTACGATCTCACATCGTTAGTTAAATCTGCTGTCTTAGTCTTCCCTGTTACACAGTCTCGACGAGCGGACATCTCCGCCAGCGCCAATATAATTGATTTATTTCTGGATTGTGATCCGAATCACCTCAAAATTTAATCAGTTCTTGCCCGCGTATCCTCCAGATTTCACTGAAATCCGATAGCAAGTTTTAAAGATATTTGGTACACAAACAAACACGGATGAATAGTTATACCCGATACTGTATCTTGTGTTCAGCTTCGCTGGGGGAGGTAATTACCGCAACCACCCTTGCTGTCAGTGCAGCCACCAATATTCACATTAGTCACACTAATTACCAAGTAGTAGTAGTAGTAGTAGTTGTGCCCTAGGCAGTCTGGCCGAACAGTCCTGAGTCCCTTAGGATGGCCATGGCCGAGACCTGGCTTTCCCATAGAGCTCTCAAAGAGTGTATGTTGTGTTGATGGCGTAGGTGATTGTGTGTACAGTAATGCAGTCTTCCATAATGTGCTTAATAGTATGGGGTGCTGTGTTGCATCCCGGACAGGCATCAGCGACGGAGTCATCCGGCCTCTTCTGGTAGCTTAAGGGGGCTGGATGGTGCCCACATCTCAGCCTGGCCAGGTGGACCCTGTCCTCACGAGGTCCTTTCCTCTTCGCCTTGTGTGCGCTCAATGTGCAGTGTAGGAACTGCTTCTGTGTCTGTTGTAATTTTTGCTTGTATTATTCTTTGCCTATTTTCATTTTTCTTAGTTTGCTTGTTTATTGCATATTTGTGCTTTATATATATATATATATATATATATATATATATATATATATATATATATATATATATATATATTCTATAGAGAGAGAGAGAGTACTGCGCTAAATGAGACGCCCGGCATCCATTCTCAGAATGAAGTGGGTACCTTCAAGTGACTACAGTGGCTCGGTACCTTCAAGTGACTGCAGTGGCTCGGCAGATGATTAAATCCGGAAAATAATTATTATGCTGGGCGGTACTTATATAACCAGCTAGTGGACGACGCATGGTGGTCTAGTGGGTTACGGCGCTCCAACTGGATGTGGCCCATAAGGGTTGAAGTCACAGGAGGTAGTTGGAGTTAATTGCTCACATAATGCTACTCGGAGAGAAGTGGCTGTTCCCATCTTATCGAAAGGCCTAACCCCGTAGGCAGCACACGATTGGATGACGGTTGGGTTGTTGGATAAAGGAATATCTTTGTCAATATTAATTGTTACCATTTAATTATTTAGGACATTTATTTGTTACATATTTTTTTTTGTTAGTCTCTAAAACTTCGCCCATTAGATTCGGTATATTCCATTTCCGAAATACCAGTGGTGAACTACAGCGTACAGTATGTTAGTCACTGTGGCCTCCTGTTACGTATTTATATGAGCCAGCGTGGTGATGAGGTGGTGGTAGTCTACTCTTGTCACGTATCCTGTTGACACCTGTCGCCTGCCCATGCATACCCTATCAGGCAGTGAGGCAGAAGATTTTGCGTCGGAGACTCCAGTATTAAAGTTGGCCAGATTTACCAAGACTTATTTTTAGAAGATCGTTGACGTAAAGGAGGGTGAAATTAAATTTGTTTTATCCTAAAATGAACGGACCAAGGACTGAAAGCCAGCGAATATCACTCTTCAGAAGAACGAAAAAAAAAAAAATGTAATCAAGATTTTTTTTATTTCGAGATTCCAGGGTTCCTTGATAGCTCCAAAGACGACCAGTTGTAAATATTATTAACGTAGTTAATTGTTTTAGTTTTGCTTAGAGGAGGAGGTATGCAGGAGAAAAGCTGTACGAATGGTGACCAGTGCAATAGCGCTACTTTTGAGATGATACGGCAGACAGCGGGATAGTAGCGGGAGTCACTGAGAGGAGGGGAACTGGTGGGACAAAACGACTCGACTCCATCCTGTTCAGAAGACTAGATATCCATAGGTCCCCAACACTCCTCCTTACCCCCCTTACGTAGGACATCCGCATTCCTTTGAGTAGCACAAGGCCCCTGTATCGACTCACCGATTGTGGAGGGGAAAAAAAAGGTAATAAGCTGGCAGAACACTGTGAGGCACTTACTATTTCACAGAAGAAGGAGAGTAGTGTCTGTGCGAAAGGTCATGAGAAATGAGAGATTATGCGAATACCAAATAAGGTATGATTGAGTTTGTGTTGATTAAGATTTCGGGTGGATATAGCGAAGAGAACAGCAGTAGTGGTTTTAACACATGTAGCTGGATTTTCATGAAGAGTGTGACGTTTATATAAAATTGCCGTTCTGTAAGGATTTGTATTTACTGAATCGATGTTTAAAAGTTTGGTAAAGAATTATGACCGTGCGTAATCGTAGAAAGAGAGACACTTGTAAGACGATAGTGATGCTCACTGGTAAGTTGGACAGAAAAACCTGGAATTTTTTTTTTTCCTCCAGAATTGTTCGTTACTATTCAGATTATCGTACATCGAATATACCTGACTTGGGCCAGAGAGTTACCATTGATAACATCTAGTGATTCTTCCTGAGTAACGGGATTCTGAGCCGGCCATGCTAATGATATGTAGTACATGAGGAGGATAATGTCTTTTTTTTAATTATTATTATTATATTTATTACCACCAGACAGTTTAGCATAGTTAAGGGGAGAGACTTCTTAGTTGGATACAGGCCTTGTTATATCCTTCGTTAAATCCTTTACTACATGAGGTCTTCTTACTAAATAAAATCAACTGCACCGCCCCCAGTAAGGAAGTGGTAGGAAACGCCCTGTGACACACAAAAATACGAGCCTGGACCTAAGTGATATTCCTTATTGTTGCTGTCATGGCTATTGGGAGTAACAAAAAAAAAAAATGCCGTATTTAGTTCACAGAGGTATAGCATGACAGAAGATATTATAACATTATTAAATTAAGACACACTAGACTATTAAAAATGTTCGACCTGTATTTTAAAATGTAAATCATACACTGTAGGTACATGTGTTGCTGGGGGTACGTGATCAGTGAGAGTAAGGGGCGGGGAAGAGATAGACTCCTGGTGATTCCCTTCTCTTTTTGTGTACCCCCCCCCTCGAAAAAGTGTACTTTTGTGTGCTCCTTTTGCCGTGTGTGTGTGTGTGTGTGTGTGTGTGTGTGTGTGTGTGTGTGTGTGTGTGTGTGTGTGTGTGTGTTTACTGTACTTTACTGACAATAACATGAGTTAACTACGTATTTGAGAACCGTATTAAGAATTCAAGGTAGATGTTATTACATCTTTGTTGCTCTAAGTTTACTTTAACTTTAAATCAATAGCTGACTCTCGCTGCAGCGTTTCACGACAACCAAAGCAAATACCAAGCTCAGACTCAATACCGTAGCCTCATTTTCAGGGCTTGGCGAAGCTGAAACAAATATCGGTCTACCATGAACTTGTTGGTACGAAGGCGCTGGGAGTGGATACAGTTTCACTGGGGTGTGGTGTGGATGTTGGGCCACACCGTATAATCTTGTGTAACTTTGTGTGTACTTACGAGGAAATTGCATGATTTCGCTATATGTGCCTGTGTGTGTGTGTGTGTGTGTGTGTGTGTGTGTGTGTGTGTGGAGAGAGAGAGAGAGAGAAATATACCAGTGTATATATATATGTATATATAGACACACACACACACACACACACACACACACACACACGTTTTCATCAGTAGCAACAGCAGCAACAGCTGCCACCGGCATTGTAAGTCCACTACTGAACAAACGCTTCCCCCAACCTTCTCCACGATTTCCATGACTGAGCCAGTTCTCTGCCAGGTTTTGCCTGCAGACTTCTCTGTCTCATTTCTCCACCTCCTGTCTTATCTTGTTCTGCTGTTCTTCGGGGAGGCGGTGGCTGAATCGGTAGACAGGTGACCTGCAGTCCTAAGGGACCCAGGTTCGAATCCCCACTGGGGCAGGGAACAGTTTAAGGATTTGAATTTCATAAATGCAGATTTTCCTGATCTACCAGAAGACCAGTCGACATGTCATAAAAATACCTCGCTAATACCAGTACACCACTCCTGTATGAGACTTTCTCTGCTTCGGTCATGTAACGTTTCCTGCAATGTCTCCTGTGTCTGAGATTAGGTCTTAGTCATCTGCCATTCTTTAATGGGTTATAATTTCCTCATTTATGTTAAACCCATTGTTCTCCCAGTCTAGCTTTCTGGAAATATTTTCAAGGCATGCTGTAAACAGTTTTGATGAACATATATCTCCCTGTCGCACACCTTTCTCAGTCTTAATTTTTTCTGAGTCTTTATGTAACTTTGTATTGCAGTTCCCTCTTTATATATATTTACGAGCAGTTATATATATATATAGATAGATAGATAGATAGATAGATACTGAATATCTGTCTATCTACCTATCTGTCTATCCATCTATCTATCTCTATCTATCTATCTATATAAAATGTACCCTTTATTGTGTGTGTGTGTGTGTGTGTGTGTGTGTGTGTGTGTGTGTGTGTGTGTGTGTGCGTGTGCGCGCGCGCGCGCGGCTTTTATATACAGTGTGTTTTGTTTTATTAATCCTGCTGGATGTAGACACGAGAGATATTGCTGTTTGCTGGCACTGGGTCGACAAGCACGGATCCTGGAGACTGTGTGTGTGTGTGTGTGTGTGTGAGAGAGAGAGAGAGAGAGAGAGAGAGAGAGAGAGAGAGAGAGATTTAACAAAGAAAAAGGATAGGGAGCATGGAGGAAAAGACGTACGGCAAAAAAATAAATGTGGAGATGAAGGGCGGGAGAGAGAATGGATGTATAGTAAAGTAATAAATATGAACGAGTTATTGGGAAAGTGAACGAGTGGATAAATTTTGATAGTTTAACCTCCTGACTCATCCTCAGCCTTTACTGACCCACACAAGCTCAGACACGGCGCCCGAGAGAATAGTTACAACCTTTCAGTATTATTTCCAGCTTGAAAGAGGTAATATTTTGACTTGTAGCTTGTTTAAACTGTGCATCCGTATGATAACAGACGTCATCATCATCATTATCATCATCGTCGTCGTCGTCGTTGTCGTCGTCATGATGATGATGGTGATGGTGATGTCATTGCAGGACCATTATTGAACAAAGGCATTCCCAGCCTTCACGAATTTCTCGACTGGGGCTGTCTCTGCCGGATTTTGCCTGCCAACTTCTCCATCTCAAGTGTCTCTCCATTTATTTACTGATCTATATATCTATCTGTCAGAATTCCTCTCATGCTATTTCTGGATGTTTTTTTATTGAATTTTCTTCTACATGTCCTTTCGTCGACATCTGTTGTCTTTTTTACTTGGCCTTTTTTTTTTTTTTTTTTTTTTTTTTTTTACTACAGATCCTTCCATTTTTATACTCAGTTCATTCTGTAATTGCGTGCCATGCGTTTTATAACTCTTCTCAGATGATATTATAGCCTATCCTCCTCCACAATTAATTTTATCACACTGTGTATGTGCAGTGATCGGAGCCACGTGTCTGTGCTGTAGTTGCATACAGCTTAATATTATACATTTCTAATCACTCATTCCACCAGTCCTCAGTCATCAATAAATCAGTCTTCTCGTTACTCTGTCTACAAAAACTTAGATGCATTATACTATCCCCTTCATCCACTTCACCTCCTATCATCATCGTCTTATGCAACAGCACCATATCATACCTTCCTTCACCTCATTCTCCTACTCTCCTCATTCACACTCGTAACATTCCAGACAACCATAAGTGCCTATTTACTGGGACGCTTGAAAGGTATGTGACCCAGATCCGAGGCTGTCTGGACAGTTTTTAGGTATATTTTTTTACAGGGTGAGCTAGCAGGGTTCCCGGGGTTGCCTGGGTAAAAAAAGAACGCATTCCGGCATTCCCTGGGACCCAGGTGAGCCATCCCTCTGTAGGAGATGACCTCCCAGGTTCTTGTTTTACCCAGTGGGCCTATATTCCACCTTAGACCGATTTCACCAGGGATACATTTCCCTTGGACCTATTCCTGCCTTGAATATATTCACTCCATGGACCTAATCCCCATGAACCTATTTTCCCCCTGTCCACCCACCCCACCCTTCCCCCCTGGCTCGCCTGGCCCATCCACTCGCCACCCTACCCATCCGGCCACCTAGCTCCACCATGTTGACGATATGCTTTATTGATTTTCAATTGCAGTATCGATACTCTCATAGTTGCACCAGGAAGTTAAAAACTCTACTGTAACCTGCCATCAGGTTCCATGTTGAGCAAATTAGTTCAGCTATAGTTTTGGCTACCAAGGATGCCACTTCACCAGCTTTAAACCAAACAGACCTCCTCGTAAAAAGTTACCTCTGTTTGACTCTTTTGGATCCTTCCAGATAGTTCTATAGTGGACAATCAAACAAACAAACACAGATCGACACACTTTAAAAGAAATGAATTAGATAAAGTGTAGTAGGATTACAGTGTAAACACTGTTGTCGCACAGAAGAGATTAAGCAGTTTAACCTCTTGAATCTGGTGACATGTTTTCATTGCATATTCTCACCATTTTCAGATGATTGCCTTTAGTAGTGAATGAGTGATTAAAGGCTGTGTATAACTTGTCGATTTCGAAAAATCTCTCCTGGGCTGAGCAAAAGTATGTGAAGGTAATTGAACAAATAGTCGCCATCGTAATGTAGTTAATTCAGGTATGGGGGGCGACTGGAAGTCCTTGGGTTAATAACGATTAAACCATACATCAGAAGGTGTTGCGTTACTTAGTTACCGATGCAACATGCCATTAAATTTTCAACCAATGAAGGTGTTTGATCATGACGCCCTTGTATCCCTCTCCCCTCTAACGAAGTTTGGAAGGGGAGGGAACATTGTACTTATTGTAGTATACACAGGATCAGACAGACGCGACTGGTACAATAACTTTACCCTGCACTGCACATAAGTGAGACTGACAGTACACACAGGATGCCTGCGATGCTGATGAATGCTTGTAGACTATACAACACTAGGACCCGGTTCGTGGTTGAAATACGCACATGTATAATAATCCCTTCACTACGATGACGTGTTTTTTATACTCGTGCATAATTCAGAGATTTGTACTCATTACACAATCTTTTGGAATTGGATGATAATTGATACAGCCTTCACGTGCTCCTTCACGACAAGACTTTTCCCCTGAATTCAGTAAAGTTCCTTAGAGGTAGCAAGACTAAAAAGTCGCCTGGTTCAACAGGTTAAACCTTTTATTGAGTACGATTCCACCTTACATGACTAAAATTGTACTGGGTAGCCAAAATTTACAAAACGATGTCCATCCCGAATAAAAAAAAAAATAATAACTGCCTGCGCGCGCGCGCGCGCGCGCGCGCGCACACACACACACACACACACACACACACACACACACACACACACACACACACACACACACACACACACACACACACACACACACACACACAATACTTACAGTACCGACATACTGTACGTAAATACACAATATCCATATACAGTACCCACACACACAGTACCCACAAACGGCACCCACACACACACAGTACCCACATACAGCACCCACACACACAATACCCACATACAGCACCCACACACACAATACCTACATACAGCACCCACACACAATACCCACATACAGCACCCACACACACAATACCCACATACAGCACCCACACACACAATACCCACATACAGTACCCACACACAGGGTACCCACATACGGCACCCACACACACAATACCCACATACAGTACCCACACACAGGGTACCCACATACGGCACCCACACACAGGGTACCCACATACGGCACCCACACACAGGGTACCCACATACGGCACCCACACACAGGGTACCCACATACGGCACCCACACACAGGGTACCCACATACGGCACCCACACACAGGGTACCCACATACGGCACCCACACACAGGGTACCCACATACGGCACCCACACACAGGGTACCCACATACGGGGTACCCACATACGGCACCCACACACGGGGTACCCACATACGGCACCCACACACACAGGGTACCCACATACGGCACCCACACACACAGGGTACCCACATACGGCACCCACACACAATACCCACATACAGCACCCACACACAAAATACCCACATACGGTACCCACACACAGTACCCACATACAGCACCCACACACAATACCCACATACAGCACCCACACACAATACCCACATACAGCACCCACACACAAAATACCCACATACAGTACCCACACACACAACACCCACATACAGTACCCACACACACAATACCCACATATAGCACCCACACACAGACAGTACCCACATACAGTACCCGCACAGACAGTACCCACATACAGTACCCACTCACACAATACCCACATACAGTACCCACACACGCAATACCCACATACAGTACCCACACACACAATACCCACGTACAATACCCACGCACAATACCCACAGACAGTGCCCACACACACACACAATACCAACATACGGTACCCACACACAATACCCACATACAGTACCCACACACAATACCCACGTACAGTACCCACACACAATACCCACGTGCAGTACCCACACACAATACCCACATACAGTGCCCACACGCACAAGACCCGCATATAGTACCCACACACACTACCCCCATACAATACATAGGGGCCTACCGTAAGAACTAAGGACAATCTGGCGACCGAGTCAAGCCTAGGTACTTTTCCCTCCTAAAATTTCCTTCCTCCTCCATTAATCATTCACCCTTCCCCACTTTCCCCTCCCTCCCCTGTCATTGAACATTGATTGATTTGACTGACGACAGCCATTCTCGTAGTGTGTGTGTGGTGTGGTGTAAGAGGGTGGTATACTCGTAGTGTGTTGTGTGGTGTGGAGTGAGAGGGTGGTATACTCGTAATGTATTGTGTGGTGTGGTGTGAGGGGGTTGTATACTCTTAGTGTGTTGTGTGGTGTGGTATGGGAGGGTGGTATATACACACACACACACACACACACACACACACACACACACACACACACACACACACACACACACACACACACACACACACACACACACACACACAGTACGCACGCGCATGGGCGGCACGCACAAGCACACACGCTTTGCACGCACACATTCATTTACATGCAAATACACAGCCCTGCCTACGTACACATACACCCAGTCACGTCTTGGCAATTCCTAAGTTAGGGCCGCAGAGCAAACACACGTAGGTAGGGGCGCGCGCGCGCACACACACACACACACACACACACACACACACACACACACACACACACACACACACACACACACACACACCTTTGGCCAATTCATGAGTTAGGGCCACAAAGCACACACGCAAGCAGAGCGAGCAATGTAGTGCTGGTAGTAACTTAGGTGGTGGAGAGAGGAGGAGCAGGGAGGAAGAGAGAGAAGGGGAGGCAGGAAGGGAGGAAAGGGATGAGAAAGAGAGAAAGGGAGGAGGAAGAGAGAATATTTGATAGGGAGAATGGGGAGGAAAAGTGGCGATAGAGAGAAATAAAGAGAGGGGAAGAGGGAGGAGATAAACAAGAGGAGGAAGAGACCTTAAAAGGAAGAGAAAGGAGATTAGAGAGAAAGAGAGAGAGAGCATAAGTAGCTGGAAAAATGTGTGAGAAATTGCGCAGACGTGGGCGCGAAGAATGGTAGGGAAGTCATGTGAATGAGTGTGAAACGGGAGCAGAGAGAGAGAGAGAGAGAGAGAGAGAGAGAGAGAGAGAGAGGGGAGGGGGCAGGTTACTTAATATACTCAAACACAGAATTCATGACCATAAGTCACAGAATCAGAGGACAAGGATAGCACAACAAATACTCTCCCCAACCCTTCAGGCCTTGCGGAGAACTTCGTACTGATATAAAACAGCATAAAGACAGTTGGACCGAATCACCTAAAGGAAATTTTATTGGATCGTTTGACAGTAGTATCAAGACTTAAACTGTTGACCGTGCATTCGTAAAGTGAATGGAGCGAGAATGTACATACTCATAAATTTAGCCGGCAGGTGTGTGGTTTATTTTTACGCTTAGGAATAATGATAGTAACGTTCTTTTTTGTCGCCAGTGCCTGATCTGTCTTAACGATTTTCTTCAGCTGTAGGAGTAAATAGCGAGGAGGCTTTTAAAGATTCGAAAAATTTATAGTAAGCTGGTAAAAAGTCAGAAATGAACAAATAAGAATTCGGATTCAGTGAGTTAATCCCTTTACTACGACAATTTTCCCCTCAGGTGAGGAAAATCGCTTGGAATTTTCGTGAGTGAACTTAAAATTTAGACCTTGTACAAATAAGGTTAATTTTTTCACTGCTTTATTAGTATAGGTCTCTAATAAGCTGTACAAAATCGTGTGTGGGTAGTACAAATAAAGAGAAAAAGAATGGACGTCATCGTGGTGAAGGGGTTAATGGAGATTGTTTCCAAATACGGCGCCATTTAATCAAGGCGCTAGTGTGTGTGAGAGAGAGGGGGGGGGGAGAGAAGTGAAACAATGAGAGAGAGAGAGAGAGAGAGAGAGAGAGAGAGAGAGAGAGAGAGGCATAGGAGAAAGGAAGAAAAATGTTAAAAACAACATTGCCAACATTCCCAAAGGAATGCAAGTCTACTCGTAGGTAACAGTACACTATGCATCTGTGTTAAGTGCCATGATTATTATTGAACTTACAAAAACATAGGCTCTCAAATTTTGTGTTTATATGGTTTGACGCTTGAAATCCCATAAAAAAGTCAAAGTTGAAAACTATAAAAAATAGATGGGCCAATGAACGTTGTGCAAAGATTGAAGCGAATTAATGAAGAAAAAAAGGAATGGCTCCGAAATGAGAAACCCTTCGGAAGAAAGATGGAAGCTTGGTGTGAAGATCTAAAAATAGAGAGGAGCTAGGAAGAAAATAGAGCCCAGTAGGTGAGAAGCGAAAACTAAAGAGGAAAAGTATTAACAAAAAGTTTAGCGTAAAATTGAAAATAGGAGGAAAGTGAAATTTAGATAAATTGGAAGTGGAGGAGGAGAGTTCAGGGCAAAGGAATGAAGTTGTGAATTGAGAAGAAAATGAGATGGAAAAGTGGAAAAGAATTGTGATAGAATTTGAAGGTGAAGATTGTTTGGAAAGGCGGAAAGAAGAGGGAAGTGAAGGATGTTTGGAAGCAGAGAGAGAGAGAGAGCAACGGGGTGGAATTAGATATGTTGGCGATGAATAAACGGTGGGGAAAAAAATCCCACACTGAGCTTTCCAATTTAAAACACTGGATGAAAATAAGCTTGAAATATTGTTGCACAGCACGTTCTACTTAACCCCTTGACCTCATGTGGCACCTTGATATTTTACCGTATATTATATAAGCATTCTGTGCTGATTATGGAAACGATATTAATTTCTTGAGCTCAAACACATAGCTAAAGTTTACTCTTGCTGTCTCTGGATTATCTTAATTAGTTTAGACCTTTCGAACTGAAGGGTTAAATACAGCTTTAATAACATCTTCACTACCTGGGATCTCTATGTTGAATTCTGTCGTCATGAGATGGGGAGAAAAAACTACAATAGCGTAAATGTGTTAATAACTTGCAAGAGAGTATAAAGGCATGAGATGCAAAATAAATCCCTCTTATCGACATAGTTCCCCACAGTGACTTTCTAAAACTCGGTGATGCGATATTTGCAGCCCAGATTTTTTTTCTTCTGAATGTTATGTGAGAATTTTGTTATTACTTGACTAGAAATTGTACCTAAAAGCCTCCCAAGCTGACGAGAAGACGGTCCCATTTTTTTTTTTTTTTTTATGGCAAATTATTCCATGTAGCTCAAGGCTTGTTAACCCATTTATAATGTCTATTGTGTCCTCGAAAAAAGTGTGCCAGATATCAGGTTATTCTTGGACTGACATTGAATAGTAAAAGTATCAACGTGGCACAATTTTTCAGTTGTTACGGAGCTACAGTTCTGATGACCTTATGGGTGAAGTATGAGAGAGAGCATTTTTGTGCATAAGATCGTCAGTACTTGAAGCTCCGTAACGATTGAGAACTGTACCATACTGATTCATCTGTGGTACCTAGAATTAGCCTGAGAATAAACCTCCTTAAGTCGGCACAATTTTCTTGGGACACTCTGTATACAGGCGTGGATATAGATTAAAATAAATGTTGGTTGTGTCCAAATGAATGGAACTACAGTACATCACCTCAAAACACGTCATTCTTTAGGCGTGTGTGCCCATATATAGTTCCTGTCAGAATAAATGCAAGCGTTAGCACAGGGTCAGTTGAGTGTTACCTCAGTGTGTATGAAGGGCACTTATAGTCCGCTATCTCAAAATAGGTCCATCTGTGGCCTTGTTTACCATTTATTAAGTTCGTTTTGCAACATATACAAGCTTGAATACTAAACCAGCTGATGGTGTTGGCTCACTCACTCTCTCTATAGAGGGAACGAACAGTATGTCAGCTCAGAATATGTCTATAAGTCGTTCCAGGTTGGGATATTAACCGTTCCACAATTTACAATTTACACAGGCTACCATGAGACAATTTTATTCGAGTTTGGAAGGATTGCCATGAGGGAAGGTGTTGATGCAGGGTATAGTAATGCTCTGCCATTTGAAGTCTCCCTTCAGCCGAATAAAATGGTCAATAAGAATATACAGCAAAGCATCCTTGGGTTGAAGGGGTAGGTCCTTTTAGAAAATGTACAAGACCGAACATAGAACTATTTGTTATTTCTCAGTTTGATTACATAAAGGAAATATACAGGGTATCGGCTCAAAATAAGCCACTGTGTAAAGGAGGTACGTACAGTTTTGGTCAAGGCTGATCCTTTTATACTTCCAAGCCTCCTAACTAATGAAGGGAGATTCTCGCACGTTCAAATCACTGCAGTGTTACTAATTAGTTTAATAAGCTTTCAGTGGATTCTTGACACACTTTCGAATCACTGTTAAAGAACTCTTGACCGCAACTGTGCCGTATATACAATATAGTGTTGTCTGTTTGGGGAGTTTATATACCTGTAGTCTTATATTCAGCTCGCACAGAAAATATATATATATATATATATAAAATGCTGTGACTGTGCCTGTATTAGTCATTTCAACACCCTCTTGTAATGACTCACGTTCAGCTGAATACATTGGTTGGAGGTTGCAATAGTAAAATGAAACTGGATTTCATCGAAGTGAAAGGGTTAATTTTCGAGAGAGAGAGAGAGAGAGAGAGAGAGAGGGGGGGGGGCAACGTAGGTGTCAGGAAGTGGAGGGATGTGTCTAATATTAATTAAGGGCAATTTGGTATTCCTTCAGCAGTGCCACCTCCACCATTAGTAATGTAGTTGCTCGGGCAACTTCCGAAATGTATTTTTGATTTATTGTATTATGGAGTTTACCACATGGTTGTAAACTTAAATAGTATAATTTTAATTTTTAAATTTTTTACTCCTAAAGCAATTTTATTTTGATATAAAAGGCTTTTTTTTTTTCTCAATTCATACCTTACTTTGCAAACACAGTGCTTGTAACCCTGAAAAAGCACACATTTTGGGAAAAACGCGAATTAGGTGTTACGTTTTCGGACTTAAAAACAGTTGTATTTATTTATATGTGTGCAGCTCTTTCGACAGCAGGGTGATGTGAAGTGCAGTCTGGTGCCCCTGATAACTGGGTGGAGAGACGCAAATGCTACATCCATTCAGGAACCAAACGTCCACACTCCTCCCCGCCTCGAGGTTCTGCCAGCCGCAGTGGAGTATCGGTTCACTGCACGGGACGGCTCTGCAGGGGCGATTGCTTGCCTGCGGTTGATAGCTTTGCTTGACTAGAAAGACCGGGATTTTCAACAACAACAACAACAACAACGTTAACTTAAACAAGCAAGAAAATTGTTGCGTAAAGTACACATCTTTTAATATGGATATTTGAGAACTCATATTTTCAGGTTCATTAGTCTTGTAAAACAATTATTTTTACATTCACTGATGTATTTTCTTTAAATCAGTTTTTTGTGTTTCGAAAAAGCTCTTCCGTTTTAAGGAATTATTTTTGTTATGGTAACTGCATGCCGAAGGAATATGTATGTAGCCTCTACAGGTACTGAAAATCATTATCATTATTATAATGGCCTTGTTTTCCACAGTTGTACATGGCATGGGCGGAACCCATATACAGGGAGATGGAAAATTCCATAGCTTATACCAGTTTTCAGCGAAAATGGCTCACACATCCCTCCACACACACCTAATCCCCCAAATATTTGGAGGCAGAAGGAAAAACACCGTAATAACCGCTGAATTATTGCTGTACTTGAGTAACTACCAGATCTGTGTAACATCCTTTTAGTATTCACAGTATCACGAATGCCGTGGACTTGCATCAGGAGTAAGCAACCTAGATATACTCACCCACTGACCGACGCTCAGCATAGTGTTGAAATTTAAGTACTTCACAACAAACTTTCTATTATATAATGTAAAATGAGATTACATTGTTTAACTGTGAGGCTGTATAATCCCAGCAGCTATTTTCAGCAATCTGAATTTAAGTACATAAAATTGGTGATTCATTTATTATTTACTGTGTACAGCTGCATAAATTTATCTATATAGCTGCAGTTATTAACTTTCCTTAGCAGTTACATGTTTTATGAAAACTGAACCATATGGCTTTCAACTGTTGACTGTATTATCCCAGTAGTAATGTCCAGTTGTATAAACAGAATTCTGTTGCTTTGATTGTCGACTGATTTCCTCATGCTTAATAACATAATTTCTGGACGTTCTGTTATCGTAAGTGAATTGTATATACCTGTAGTGTTGTGTACTGTATTAACTTTATATCTGTTACTTACTTGCACATATTCTTTAAGCCAATTATCTACAGTTCTGCTTACTCGCACTGTTAATGTATTTGTGGTACCTTCTGACACATTTGTTGTACCTCCACATTCAGTAGTGGACTCACATGGCACAGCGTTATGTTGTCAGTGTAACCTCATCACCACTAGCAGACTTTCCAAAACTTAATGAAATCTTCCAATGGTAGCAGAGGTAAGCAGAATTAGAGTTTACCACACTTCCAAGGGAATGTTGGATGGCCTCTGCTGAGCTACGGTACATTCATCCTCTCAAAAAATACGGATTCGTTCTACCGCATTTCACAAAGTATGTTTGTTTGTATGGTTTGGCCTTTGATACCGTACCACATTATTAAAGGCCTAAATAAACAAGACGGCTTAGAGAGGTATATGCCCTAGAAACAAAATTAAGGAAATCAAGTGCTGGTAAAAAAAAAAAAAAAAAGAGGAGAGGGAGGGAATCTGAGTAAAGACGGTATGATCACCATACTGTACATTATCGTACTGAATGGGTTGATGGAGTATGCCTTTAATCCCGTCATTGAGTCAAGGCCTCTTTGCCCATAACAGTCTGGATATGGCTAGAATAAATATAAAAAGCGTCATTATGCTGAAAGGGTACACACACACACACACACACACACACACACACACACACACACACACACACACACACACACACACACACACACACACACACACACTTCTACTTAACAGCTTCTATATCTGATCCAGTCAGGAAATCAGGCATCTTTATGTTGTGTGTGAAGGCTTCGGATAGTTGTTTTTCTCCGATGTGTTTGCCAATTTATAGGAAGATACCTTACCCGTCAGTTCAATGTCTTGTTTATTTTATTCTTGCTACCTCAGAACGGTATTATCTTGTTTAGGAGAGATATATCAGTCTGCGGTGGTCACATATAGCCGTCATTATCTTTTTCTCTACTGGGAACACTCCTTTGAAAAGTTAAATCGTTTGGTAGCTGCACAAATTAACTTAAAAATAGAAAAAATCAGTTTGAAGGGGTCAGTTTTTTTCTCTTCAAACTAACATACGTTATATTTCCAGTTACTGCGAGTGGACCAAACAGCTTCGTTAAACAACTCGTCTATTTACCGTACTCTTATTTCCTAACGACAGTATACACTCTCACCTGTTTGTCCAGCTCACTGAAGCAAGAGTTAGCTGACCTACGTAAATAACTGTTCTTTTCTGGAACCACTTTCTTGAATCTGTGCATTTATTTATTGCAGTCTGTCTAAGCCCACTTGAATGAAGAGATCGTAATATTGTATAGTTTGTTAAGTTTATTTGGAGGTTAAATTTGTGCAGGCTTTTACAGTAGCATCTGGTACTTTCATTTAACATAAAATATAAGCTTACATAATATACTTAGGCCCAGGTCGTCACTAACAAGCGTTGCAAACAAATTACTCTCACTTAATGTCACTGCTACGCCAGCCTACATTCTTCCTCTCTACTTAACTACATAGGGTCTACTTACAGGCGTGCGGCGATCACTTAAGGTAGCCTGTGACCATATTTACATAGTGGAGGTGGGGGGAGTTTGTACTGTATGGTCTTGGGTAAATGATATGGGACGTGGCAGGGAGGTAGTTGGGTAGGTAGGTAGGCAGGGTGGTTGGTAGGTAGGTAAGTAGGTAGGTTGGGTGGTAGGCACTGTTATTAATAGAGGAGATGAATGGGTAGTTAGGAAGGTAAATGGATAGCTAGGTAGGTGGGTGTGAAGGCATACAGGTATAAGTAAGGAGGTAGGTGGGTAAGTAGGTTGAAGTGTACACAGATCTGTAGATACTAGGCAGGTAGATAGGTTAATAAGGAAAAGAGGATTAATGAAGAAGGAATATCGGTTGGTGGTTTAATAGAGGAGCGGAGAGGAGAACAGTACTTACGCGGGTTGATAAATAAACGAGTGTGTGTGTAAAGTGATACATGGAATAGATAGAGAAGAATGGAGGGTGAAATAAAAGTAGGCAAGTTGGAGTGAGTGGTGTGGAGGGAGGCAGGTATATAGGAGTTCGAAGAAGAGGGAGAGAAATAATGAATTAGGTAAGTGAGAAATCGGTATGCAAATTGGTGGGATAGTGCGAAAAGAAAGATGGAGATAGGAAGGATTGGAGGTAGATAGACAAGTATGAAGAGAGAGAGAGAGAGAGAGAGAGAGAAGGGAGGAATAAAAAGGTTTTACCACTGGGATTCAGTTGGACTAATTTCATCAGACCGAGAACGTATTCTTCGCTTCATTCTTCTTTCTACCCAAAAATGACTGTTTAACTTAGGAGAGAGTTTTCAAACTCAAAGAATAAGACAAAACCTCTCAAACCCCTAATGTATGGGAGGTCTTTCTAGAGTTGAATGAAAGCGTCTGAAAGTAGTATTAATAAAGAAAATTACGTTATTGGATTTAAGTGGTTATTATAGAAAATAGCCAGGTTTGCAGTAAAGCATTATTTATTTCCCTTAGAGTTTCTTGGCTTCTATATTGTATATATATATATATATATATATATATATATATATATATATATATATATATATATATATATATATATATCAATCATTTCCTGTGGCACCCTCGGGGATGCATAGGGCCTCGATGAACTCACACCACCACATCCTATCTTGTGCTAACTCCTCAAGATCTCCCCAACACTCATCTCCAGCTTCCCGTCTCATTGTCCTCACCCACGTCTCTTTTGGCCTTCCTCTACCTCTCCTACCAAGTGCCACCCACCCTGGTGTACCTCGTACTATTCCCTGTCTCCTATACACATGTCCTAGCCACTTCCATCGTGAGAATCTAACATATTCATCGATCGGCTGCACTCCCGTTATTTCTCTAATTCTACTATTTGGTATCCTTCCCCACCACTTAACTCCTAATATTCTTCTAAGTGCTTTATTTTCAAACACCAAGAATTTATTTTCCATAGTCACTGTGCTGTACCAAGACTCGTGTCCATAAATTAAGATACTCCTAACCATTACCTTATAAAGTTTGATTTTTGTATGCACAGAAAAATTTTTATTATTCCAAATATTTTTAAGCATTCCCATTGCCTGATTAGCCTTCTTTAACCTTTCCTCGAATTCAAAGTTCAAAGAACCATCCTTGGCTAAATAAGTACCTAAATATTTAAACCTATCAACTTGCTTTACAACCATACCTCCAATTACACATTCCTGCGCATTTTCCATATTCATATTGATTATTTCAGTTTTTCCACAATTAATAACCAAACCCACCTTGCGACCTTCACTCACCAAACAGTCCAACACTCTCTACATCTCTTCTGGCCCATCACAAATCAAAACTATATCATCTGCCTAATCTAAATCCAAAAGTTTCCTGTTCTCTCCCCAAAGTATACCTGCACCGGTTTCTGTTCCAACGCGTTTCATAATGTAATCAATGACCAATATAAATAGTAAAGGCGATAGAACACCACCTTGAATTACTCCGGACTTGACTTCAAACGAATCACTCATATATATATATATATATATATATATATATATATATATATATATATATATATATATATATATATATATATATAAAATAGTGTTCACCCCGGGTATTTCATGTCAGGGAATGTGATTATGTATAAACTCCATTACTATGATGATATTTGATATTGCTTCTACCCGTTTCTGAATGATTGCATGCAGGATATGGAAGTCTTCAAATTGGAGAGATTAGATACAGCCTTTCCCTTCACTCAAAAAGCCCTTCGTTAGTAAAATCATGAGGGGATAGCGGAAATTGAATTAAGGGACATCCTCGGACTGAATGGGTTAACATTTTACCCCACTACCTTTTTTTCCTATAGTCTTTCTCATTTCTTTGTTTCCTTCTTCCTTCTCTCGATTTGTTCAGCCTCCATCCTTCCAGTTGTCACCTCCATCCTGCTTCCCTGCTCCTTTTCGACATTTCCATTTCACTTCTTTCTCCCCTCTCCTTCACCTTCTTCCCGGAGCACTTCATCCTTCCTACTTTCTTCCTCTCACAATGCCATTCCATTTCACCCCTTGCGTTGCCACATTACTTTCATCCCCCTCCTGCTGACCATTACTCCCTTTTTGCTGTCTCCTCTCCTCTTCCATTTTTTCCTTTCTTCCCCTCCGTTTTTCTGTCTCTCCTTTACTCATACCATCTTCTCCTGTTTCCTTTCCCGTCCACTTCCTATCTCTCATTTTCTCTTTATCCTTCTTACCCCTTCCCCTACCGTCTCCTATTTCCTGTACATTTTCCTTTCTCTTATGATCTTCCCTTTTCCCTGCGTTATCTCCGCTCCTCTTCTCCCTTTTTCTTCGTCTTCTTTCCCCTCCTCCTCTGTAACGATCTGCCCTTTTCTGTCTCTTCTCCCTTCCCCTTCTGTTTTGGTCTCTCTTCTCTTTTCTTCTGCTCTCTTTTCCCCTTTCTATATCTTCTTTGCTTTCTCTTCTCCTCATTTCTCTGTCTCTGGCCTCCCCTGTTCTCTCTTACATCTCCTCTCCCCTTCTCTTGCGATCTTTCCTTTCCCCTTGATCTTCCCCTCTCTCATAACCCTCATATATTTTTTTTTTCATTCGATTCTCTCCATCGTAAAGGCCATCATCGTATCGTCCCTTCCCCTGTTTTTCATCATTTCCACTTCTCCAGCAGCATGCCTTCCATATTTTTTCTTTCTTCTTCATCCACTACATTCTCTCTTCCTCATTCCCTCCTGCTTCATTTTCAGCTCATTCAGTTTACTCCCCTCCCTTTTTCCAGATTCCTCTCAAGTTTTTTCTTCCCATTATCATTTCCTCTCACTCTCTTTCTCATCCCTGAATTTATCCGATCTTTTCCCACATTGTCCATTAACATTATCCATTTTATCTTCTCGGCACTGGAGAGGAAGCCTTCCTGTGGTGGCACCGATATGGCCGCTACCCCCCTGTCCGGTTATATAAAACTCCCTCAGCCCCCTCCCTGTCCGCGAATGGAGGGTGGTGGACTACAGAAAGGCAACTTCCTCTTACAGTCCACTTGGTTCTCATTCAGCTAAGCCTGGGATTACAACTACAGCGGCTAACTTCCTGTCCTTTTTTTAGCCTTTTTCTCATCTTCTCTTTAACCTTTTATATCTTCTCACCCCATTTTCTCCTCTTCCCTTTCTCTCCAATCTTCTGCCACTTCTTTCCCTCCTTCCAGCTGCTTTGTCATTGTCTTATCCCGGCTTAGCTCCTGTCATCCTCTTTCCCCTGCCTTCTCTTCAGTCTTCTCTCTGGTCATCTTCATGTGTCTCCACCCCTCACCACCCCACACTGTCTTATCCCATGTTACCTCCTCTCACCCCTCTTCTCATCTCTTCCTCTCCCTCGTCTTCTGTAAGTAATGCTCCTTCCTCTTTCACTTTCACCTGTCGCCTACCAACTCTTATCCCATATTGCCTCTTCTCACTGCCTTCCTCATCTCCCCTTCTTTGCAAAATCTCTCTGTTCATCCCCAACCTCTTCCATATCTGATCTCCATTTCATTCCCTTCCCTCCATCTAGCTTTGCCCTCATAACCCTCTTTGATCTGGTCTTACTCTTTTCCCTCATATTCCTCCCTCCCCTCCCATTCTCTCCAGTGTCCCCTCAGTCTTCTCCCACCGTCTTCATTTGCGCTTTCCCCTTCCAGATTTCCCCTCACCATCTCATACCTCATTTTACATCCTCTCTCAAATCCTCTTTTCTCCGGTCTTTCGCATTACTTCCATTATTAGTCTCTAATTTACTTCTTTGCAGAGTCCCCTATTCCATTTCCTCTTCCCACCCCCCATATCTTTTATCTCACCTTTTATCACCTTCTCTTTTATCATACCGCTTCTCATCTCTTCTTTGACCTTACCTCCTTTCACTTCCTTTTTCATCTCACCTCACTTGAACCATCGTCCAGTGTCTTTATTTCTCTTCCTTCTGTCATCCTTCTCCTTTGTCTCTTTCGTATTCCCTCTTACCTCCTCTCCCCACCTCTTTCCCCTCATGTCTCAGTTTATCTCATTTCACCTCATCTCTCCGCTTAATTTTTTTTAAAATTTCATTTCCCCTCTTCTCCCTCCTCAACAGTATTGTTTTCAGTTTTCGCCAGTGTCTATTTTTACTTTCCTCCCAACACCTTCCCCTCACCACGCCTTTGTCTTATTTTACCATATCTCGCATCTCCCCTCTTCCAGTCTTCTCTGATCTCCTTCCATTGTCCTTCTTTTTAATCCCCATTTTCACCTCTCCCGCACCACTTCCTTTTACCTCATTATAACTTCTCTTACCTCCGTTCTCCTCTCCTCTCCTCTTATCTCATTTCCATTCACAGCTTCCCTTCTTATCCCAGCACACTTCCTCCCACTTCCTCTCTCCTCATCTCCTCTCACCTCTGTCCTCTCCAATCTTTTCTTCCCTCACCGCCTCCATTTTCACTTTCCCCTCACCACCTCTTGTCTCATTTTCCCTCCCCTCTCATCTCTTCTCTCCAATCTTCCCTCCATCCCCTCTGATCTCTCCCGCCGCCATCCACCACGCCATCTCATGAAACCCCTCCTTCCATTCTCAACCCAACCACATTTTTTTTTTTTTTTTTTTTTAAGATTTTTCCTCTTTTTTTTTTTTTCGTCCATTTTCTGTTCGGACCCCAAGACGGTCACTAAGAAATCATGCTGTGGACGTAGGAGGAAGGACGGACACAAGCGTCTTTTGAGTGCGGGTGTTTTATTTTTTTTTCCTTGTCGTTTTTCTTACAAGTTTCTGTTCGTAACCTTTTTCTGTTCTTGCAGTATTCAGTCGAGTGTATTTTCTCTCATACATGTCTTCTGATTCTCTCTCTCTCTCTCTCTCTCTCTCTCTCTCGTTTTCTGTCTTTCTCTCCTGTGATTTTCAGATCTTTCACTTCCTCCGCTGTGAGTCTGTCGTGCTTCCTTTCTTCTCAGTCTTTTCTCCTTTCTTCTATTTTCCCTCCTCTTTTTCTTTTGCCTTTCCTCCCTTACAGTATTCATTCCTTGTTTCTTTACACTTTCATGTTTATTGTCTTTTCTTTTGATCTGTTTTCATTATTGCTCTTTGTTTTTATCTCCCTTTTCTCATCCCTACATTTATTTTTCATTCCTTTTCACACTTTCACCTGACTTACTCCTTCTTCCCTTTCTCCCTTTGCTCCATTTCTTTTTCCTTCCAGCCTTCCACTCTCCGTGTGCTTCACCTCTTTCTGTCGTTCTTCCTTATCCATCTTTGATATTAAAGTATTCACTCATCACACTAATTTACTCTTTCCCTTGTTTGTCCCTCCACCCTTCCTCTCTGCCTCCATCTCAACCCTTCCTTCCCACCTTTCTTATTTTTTCCCTCCGCTTTTGCGGTTCGGTTCTTCTCCCTTCCTCAGTTTCCTTCATCCTTTCTTTATCTCTTCACTTCTCTCTTCCCCACTTTTCTTCGTTCCCTGTTGTTCCATTCTGTCGCCACTTTCGTTTCTCAGTTCTCACATCTTTATTCCTACTTCCACCCCCTTTCTCCTTCCACTCCGTCTCCCACTTCACCTCACCTCTTCCATGATTCTCTGTGTTTTCCCCATATCATCTCTTCTTCCTACCTTGCTGCATCCTCTCTTTCCACTTCCACCTCCCCTCTCTTCTTGCACCTGCACGTTCCCCCTTATCCTCCACCCAACCGTTCTCCTCCTCCCCCCTGCCCTTACACCTCTACCCTCCCTTCTCTTCCTCCTTTTCCTCTCTCCTTACATCTTGTTTTCTTCCCTCTCCTTACTTCTCGTTTTGTTCTCTCTCCATCCACTCCTCCTCTGTCCTCCATCTCTCTTCGCCTCTCCAGTTCTTTCCTCGTCCTGCCTCCCTCCTTTCTCTTCCTCTCTCCAGTTCCACTTTTCCACTCCCCCAAGCCTCTGCCTCCTCCTCTTTGCTCTCTTCACTGCTTATTCTCTCCTTCCACCTTTTATCCTTCCTCCTCCTCTCTCCTCATCGACCCCTCCTATCGCTCCTTTTTCATCTCTCCCTTTGTTTTCCCTTCATCCACCCTCCCTGGTTCCTCTTCCTCTTTTTCCTCTTCTTTCCTCCCTCTTTCTTTCTTTATCTTTCCCCATCTCCCTTTCCATCCACCCTCCCTCTATCCTCTTCTCCCTTTTCTTCTGCCTCTCACATTTTCCCTAATCCCCTCCTCTCTCTCTTCCTCCCTCCCTTTCCTCCCCGCTTATCTCACACACTTCTCTTCATCCTCCCTCTCCCCAATCTTTGTGCATTTTTCTGTTGATTCTTCCATTTTAACTTCTCCTGATTTGAAACTTAAATATTCTCCATTTTACTTCTTCTTTGTCTTTTGTCCTCCTGTCTATCCTCTGCAGTCTTTCTGTGTATTGTATGTAATCCCTGTATCCCTCCCGTGCAGTCTTTCTATGTCTCTCATGTGCATACCTACTATCTTTCATGTGTATTTATTGTACATGCCCTGTGCAGTCCTTCTATCATACTGTCTGACCTGTGCTGTCCTTTCACTTGTTATGTGTGTTGTTCCATATATCCTGTGCAACGTTTATGTTAACCACTGCTCTCCAGTCCTCTGCCCTGTGCTATATCCATCCACCTATCGTGTCTATGTGCAGTCCCGTTGCCAGTATCAACCCTTCTATCGCTCCTTGCTGTCCTAGTATCTCCCCATCCTGTGGCATCCTTGTATGGTATCTGTCCCTTGTAGCCATCCAAGTCTATCTTGTACTCTCCATTCAATGCTGGCCATTCATCTGACGCCACAGCCGCTAGTATCTACCACAGCTTCCCTTACCCTCACCCCTCTCATACCACCTTCCCGTTTCCACTCCTTTCCCTCACCCCTCTTTCCCTCCGCCATTCCTGTCCCTCACCCCTCCTTCCCTCCCTCATTTCCTGTCCTTCACCCCTTCTTCTCTCCCTCACTCCTGACCCTCATCCCTTCTTTCCTCCCCCACTCTTGTCCCTCACTCCTTCTTCCCTCTCCACTCATGTCCCTCACCCCTCCTTCCCTCTTCCATACCTAGCCCTCACACCTCTTTCTTTATTCCATCTTTCCCTTCCTCTCACTCCTTCCTAACCCTGTCCATTTCCGCTCCCCATCCTGCCTCCCTCTCCTAACCCTCACTCTCTCCTTTCTGACCTTCACCGTCCCCTCCCCTCTACATTTCCCCAAATTTTTCCTTTCCCTCACTCCCGTCTCTTCCTCTTCCCTCCTCACACACCTCTGACTCTCGCATCGTTTCTGGGATACCAGTGGTGCAATGGTAGCATATCCGGCTCGCATCGTTTCTGGGATACCAGTGGTGCAATGGTAGCATATCCGGCTCGATTCCCTGGCTGATCAGATTCTTGTTGCGTTCACGCAGAAGTACAAATGGGGACCTGGATGTAAATTTGATTGTTGCATGTCTTACTCTAGTATTAGTTGGACCTCAGCAAAAAAAATTTGTGTCTTTTGACCCTTCGTGTGGTCGATAAACATTAGTCCTAGACTTTCTTGTACACATCCCCCTCTCCTTACGCTTCGAAACTACCCACTTCCCCTTCATTCTCCCTCCACGGTCCTTACCACTTCTGCCCTCCCTAGTTCCCCTTATGTCCTCACCTCACTCTTCCATCACTTACCCTCCATCCTCACCCCTCATGCCCAAGCTTCACCCTTCACCCCCTCTCTTACCCTCTTTCCTTACCCTCCCATCACTCCCCTGTCATCCACCTATCCCGTACCTCCGACACTCATCTTTCTTTCCTCCCTCACCCTCACTCTCAGCCTCGCCCTCACCGCCTACAATACTTTCCCACACCTTTACCTCACCCCTACCACTCTTCCCATCCCCTCATCCTCACCCCATTCCATACTTCCCCACACCCTTACCTCACCTCTGCCAATCCTCCCATCAAAACACCCGGTCTGTTCATCTGGTAGTTGTGTTTGTGTAGCGTAGCGAGGAGGCGGCGTCCTGGTTTCATTAGTACTTCCTCACAGACCAACCTCAGTACCTCAGAGACCAGCATCAATACGTAGGCTACCCAGTGTGTGTGCTTCTGGCGCATTGTTGGTGCTCGAATATTAACTCGCATAATATTACTTGTGGTACCTTTTCATAACCACTCGTTTATATTCTTTTCTTATGGTATATTGATAGTGCTGGAATATTAACGCCACATAATGTTACTTCCAACCTTATTTTGTAAGTCCTTCAGTACGAGGGGTCTGTCTCAAGTCGAATAAAATCGTCCGACAGGGATTGGGATATTATACATACGTCATCGCACTGCAGCGTTAACGGATATTTAGCCTCTTCAAGACGGTTTCCCTCCTAATCTCAGGAAAGTTATCTGATGGTAAGAGGAACTTAGATCTAGGCTACAGTGCTCTTGGTCTGCTGTCTGGTCAAAACCGCATTCCCAGACTTGCAATAATTTATATAGCAAATGTTCGTTTAAAAATTATTTATATTCAGGTTACTTACATTTGCCAAGCTGTTCATATCGTAATACTGTGTTGAGAAAGATTGCCTTTCCCTGCGACTTTAATATTCAACATGTTTACTTCCCCCCTCCCACCTCAGCTTAAGATAACTGAAAACGTATTTTTTCGTAATAAAATTTTTCTTGGGGTATGAGGATGGGGGACTGTCAAAAGAAAAACAAAAGGGTTTACAGGGGATTGAGGACGTAAAAACTGTTAATTCCACATCACCCCCTTCAAGGTGTAGGGCAACAAGGCAAACCATAATCTAGTACAGTAAAGGGTACATGTCTAGCGTACTTTCCCCCGATGGACCTATGCGCTCGAAAAATCTCCATTCACATCTAAAGCATCGAACTTGTCCAAAATCGTTACTCCGACTGCGGCTTTCTAACCACTGACACTCAGTAATATTTCTGTGTGGGTGCCAAATGCCTGCTCTCATATAAGGGGAGTCTCATGCTGATGGACAGACGGCAGAATTCCCAAGTCTTATTATTGGCTAGCATTTAGATTGGCCTTCTCAGTCTGTATCCTAAGTATTTTTGAACACTCATTAATCCAAAAGGTCTTGTGTGGCAGGTGACGGAAGGTGGTCATCACGTTGCATAAATTTTTCCACGCACACATATTAACCAACTCAGTGTTTATAATAGGCCTCGGTAATTCCCCTTGAGTCATTTAGGAAATGCTTGACGGACAGACAACAAAGAACAGGCATCGCAAAAATCCTGCTCTGAGTGGAATTCGGGCTGGCTGACTGTAATCATATGAGTGCACGTTTTTTACTCCTTCCATCAGATAACAATTTTTTTTTACCTTATTCTTGTCTTTTCCAGACGATCTACTATCTGATTACATTTACTTCTACCGTATTCCTCCTCTCTTCTGACGATTTTCTTCAGCTGAGACATTTCGAATAAGAGGGGCTTGAAAGTTTATCCTTCTAGCTCCATCATTCTTTGAGGCCCTTCCAGACTTGAATAAAATCGTCTGGAAGTAGGCTGGGTAGAATGATAAGTACGTCATCTTGAAGGAGTTGAATTTACCTTTTCGTTTAGGATTAGTTTGACACACACACACACACACACACACACACACACACACACACACACACACACACACAATGTCAAGTGTCCCCATAAGGTATTACAGTATCGTTCTCACTTTGTTCGCAAGATTAATAACAAAAGACGTCAGCAAAGTGAAATGTTGTGGGAAATTGTCAGCTGTTCAGTGCAAAAAGCCTTCCTAACTTGAAATAAATCATCTGGAGGGTGCAGATAGAGTACACGTTATCCTAGTCGTGTTGAAATAATTATTCTGTCCCTAGTCGTGTTGAAATAATTATTCTGTCCCGTCTAGCCTATTTAAAAGTTGAATACTGTTATTACCAAGAAGTTACCAGCTAAAAGGGATATAAGTTAAAGCAGCACCGCACTACTTAATGATTCCCTCTCTCTCTCTTTCTCTCTCTTTCCCCTGTCATTATTCTGATCCTGTTTTTCTATCCAGCCTGTCAATGTAGGGACCAAAATGCCAGGGTATATGCCATGATGTTGTCCACGGCTGTTTGTATTGGCGATTTTTGTACAGAAGAAAAAATTGAAAATGCTATCAGCTTCTCCTTTTTTCTTTCTAGGTCAAGGTGGAATTTTTAGGTGACATTTTAACGCTGCTCCCGTTTTATATGTTGCTTTTACTCCTTTCCCTGTTTACTCTCTTCTTTTCTCAGTTTGCCTCGCCTTTTTCTCGGGCCCACACTCTCCTCCCACGCTTTTATCGCCACCCGTCCCCCGTTTACTTTTTATTCTTTCTTCTTTCACTTTACACTCTTCCTTCTCAGTTTTTGCATTCACTCTCTCATTTAAAAATTTCTCTCGTTTTTCTCCTTGTTTCCTCACTTCCCCACAATCCCCCATTCTCTCTCTCTCTCTCTCTCTCTCTCTCTCTCCTTTTCATATTCACTCTCCAAGACCCAGCAATTTTGAACTTTACCCATAATTCGTCTGATATTTCTTAAATTGTTCTCTCCCTCTCATTATCACTTCCTTGCTTGTCAGGACGCTCTCTTCTCTGTTATTTTCTCTGCTGTTTTGCCTTACATTATCTAACCAAATGATTTCAACACTTTTAGCTAAGAGGCTAATTTCTCGTATTCTTCCTTCCCCCCAAACGATTTCCTTCAACTCTGTGGAAAATCTTTCATGCTGAATGGATTAATGAAAGAATATCCAGCCCCTCTAGTTTGAAAAGTAATCTCCCTTTCGCTGTATAAAGTTGTCTGTAAGTAGCAAGAATAAGATGAAGATACAAAAATAAAGGTAACAGTACGCCATTGGTATAAAGTGGATGACCTATTCAGCCCATGGACATCTTTTGCTTTCTTGTAATCTCCAGACGATTTTATTCAGCTTTGGAGACGTTTTTGGAACTGGAAGGATTACATATGGCCTTTGTTACAATTTTTTTTTTAACAAAGGGGATGGGCTCCTCTTATCTGAAATATAAAGTATGGTAGCAGCAAATATAGTGATAACGTGACATGGGTGAAGAAGTTAAAGGACCGACAAATTAAAAGCCTGTCTTGGACGTTACTTGAAGATTACACAGTTTAAGTTCGATGTAGTGTTGCGTTACCCCAGCCTCCCCCCCCCACCTGTCCACTACCCAGCCTCTATCCCCTCCCAACCACTACCTCTTCCTCTTACTCCCCCATTCCCACTCCAAGCACACCAACCTCCCTCCTTCATTCTCCCTCTCCCTCCCCCCCCCTTCATCTTCACCCTATCTCACTATCTCTTCTCCTCCTCCTCGTCCTCCTCCTCCTTCTTTTTCTCCCTTCCACACCTTCTCTTTCCACCCAGTCCCTTTCGCTTTTCCCTTTCCCTTCCACACTCCCGTTCCCTCACTGAGCCAGGCTTCTCCAGGCTTTTACTCCTTCTCTCCCACTCACTTTGCCACCCTCTCACCTCATTCAGACCTTCGCCCCATCCCTATTCTTCTCAGTCTCTCTCTCCTTTTCCTTTCCCCATTCTCTTCATCTTACCAAAACCCTACCGGCTCCCTCCTGCTCTCTCACCCTCTCTCTCACTTTCACCCTTCTCCCTTCCCCACCCCCTCCTGTCACCTGGCACAACCCTTCCTCCCACACTTCCCATAACCCTCAGTCTTCGTCTATCTTTCCCTGTACCTCTCCTCTGTCTCACACCTTCCTTCACTCTCTCTCTCTCTCTCTCTCTCTCTCTCTCTCTCTCTCTCTCTCTCTCTCTCTCTCTCTCTCTCTCACCCTTCCCCATCCCTCACCCTTCACCCTACCCAGCCAATCTCCCTCATCCTTCCCCTTGCTCATCACCCATCCCCCTCCCTCACCCTACCCAGCCAGTCTCCCTCCTCTTTCCCCATCTTTGCACATCCCCGCATCCATTCTCCCCCCCATAAAAAGTGAATGAAATCAATCTAAATCACCCACCGCCGTTGCCTGCTTAAAACTGTCTACAGCACCACAGTACACAGCTCACATCAAAGGAAGCGTTGTGGACTGACCAAACTTGACTAGTGTTGACTTGAGCTGGGCCGGGTAGAGGGGATTGGATTAAGAAACAGCCTGTCATTTTGGCGGAGGGCTTGCAGTTTGTGATTACTCTTCAGTCTCATTCCCCCCCCCCTCCCCCGGTTTGTGTGTGTGTGTGTGTGTGTGTGTGTGTGTGTGTGTGTGTGTGTGTGTGTGTGTGTGCAGTTAAATTCTTTCAGTTTCCTCTCTCTCAGCTTTGTTTCCCTTTCATTCCACCTTTATTATCACTATTTCTTTCACCAGTCTTCAGTCTTCTTTAATTTTCATATTTTGCATTCTTTAAACTGCTTCCCCCTTTCCTAACGTCGCTTTCCAGTTTCTATCATTCCTTGTTTACGAGTTTAACGTATAATTATTCTTGTTGTCCATCCTTTCGTTTCTTTCATTTTTTTTTCTGTTTTTACATTTTTTTCTCCTCCATTTTCATTCTCCCATGCAGGCCGTACCATCACTCTGTTCTTTTCTTTCATGCTGATTGTTTATATTTGCCTCTCTTTCCTCCCCTGCACACTTTCATTGTCGCTCTTCTCTTATTCTGCCCCTCTGTGTAGTTCATATAAGTTTTCCTTCCATATTTCACTTCTCTTACTGCCCTCCTCCTCACTCCTTGTATTTGTCATGGCTTCCTTCCTCTTTCGCCATTTATCATGCACCTCCTTTTTAATTTTTCTCCCTGCCATATCTCCTTCACCCTTGTCTTTCATTTCTTTTACCTTATCATCTCTTATTCCCTTAACTTATCGTAAAACTTTTCCTTTTAAACCTGCTACGTTCTGCCCTTCAGTCTTATTTGAATCCTTCCCACTAATTTCTCCTTTCTTTTAACCCTCCTCGTTGCCTCTTCATGTTTTTAAGTCTTTTTTTTTTCTTTTTTTCCGTATTTTCTCCTTTCTCACTTTCTCTCTCCCTTCACTAGTTTCACCCTCTTCTCTGCCATTTCCTGTAAATCTTGCTCTTTCCCTCTCCCTCTGTCTCTCTCTCACCTTGTCTTTCACACGTTTCCATCTTTGTTTGCCTCTCTCTTTCTCATCGTTTTTCTTTTCACCGTTTCCTCTCTCATTTTATCGTACCATCTCACTCCTTCTTCACACATCTTTCTTCTATCTCTCTTCCTCCCCTCTACTCCTCCTAGCACCTCACATCTCTCTCAACGCTTCCCTCGATCCTCTCTCTCTCTCTCTCTCTCTCTCTCTCTCTCTCTCTCTCACACACACACACACACACACACATCTATATATCCACATCTTTATAGCTATATATCTATATCCATCTGTCTGTATATATCTATATTTATATCTGCGTCTGTCAGTTTCTCTCTCTCTCTCTGTATGTATGTATATTGTTACGGAACAGAGAAAGATAATGTACACTTTAAGTGAGAATACTAAAAATCACTACTGTCCCGTAAAGTTCCAGGTTCAAAACAAAAGAGTTAGGTAAAATTACAAGTTAAAGTTTAACGCTCAAACTAACAACTAAACATTCAGGACTCATAAGGATAATGTAATGGCAAAAAACAGGTTAAATATATGGTTAACTGCAATAGCCTCTATTAACACGAAATTAGCAAGAGTAAATTTATCTAAGTCAGCCCTGATAAAATGAAAATACACTGGGTAATGCCCAGTTAATGCAAGATAAATTATTACAGATACAAACTATTATTAACAATGACATCCAAACTTTACATTAATTACAAAACTTTAGTAGGCCTAAGAATTAACACCTTATGCTACACAGTACAAGAAAAAATGCAATAACACTAATACTCAAATCACACAGCTGCTAGATGGTTGGAGACTTCCTGAGCACTCACAATAATAATAACTGTACAGGGGAGGACAGAGATGTGAACAAAATGAGGAGTAGATCTAAGTGGCAATTAATGCAGAGACTGAGCTCATTATATAGGGGCCGGCAGAGCTTGATACAACTTGTAAGAAGGACGCGCAAATGAAACCAGAGGGGACAAAGAGTTGACAATCCTGCTCTGAACAACAGAAAGAACGACTTACTCTACTATAAGGGAGGACGGGGGGAGTGAGGTAGAACACGCTCGTGATCAAACATGCAGCATACTGTACGTTAGAATTACACAGAGGATGATGAAATCATAGGCTATGTAACAATATATATATATATATATATATATATATATATAGTGGGGGCGCTCACCATCCACTCACTCGATGTAGTGCTGTCGGGTATCTGCCCTTTCCTCTCCTCCATCCTTCTTTCCTTCCATCCTCTTCTGTCTTTCTTTCCTTCATTCTTTCCTCTTCCTTCTGCCTGTGGGTGACTCTACAGTGAGTGACAAGCGAAATGGTTTCCTGTACACCAGGTAACCATTTACTACGCTGGGTGGTAACCATATAACCAAATTTTGGCGCCTAGTGGTTTAGTGGGTAATTATTGCCCTCCAATCGGATTGAGCCGGTAAAGGTTTATATTCAAGGGGTGGTTGGGGTTGATTGCTTATGTAATGCCACTCAGGGATGAGTGATGCTGGTCACTCTCATCTTAAATGTCGGGACCAGCTGCCTAGCCCCGGACTCCTACGCCCCTCATGGGGCAAAATAGGATTGGATGATGGATATATATATATATATATATATATATATATATATATATATATATATATATATATATGTGGTAAAGTGTGCGTTTTCGTACACTGAAGAACGAGGGTTCGCGCCCCGCCAGGGTAAAAAACTTTGGGAGCGTTCTTCTGGCCACGTACTGCATTGGCGTACACAAGGGGTGCTGTGTTTGAACCAGTGTCGCATACTGTAAAGTATGCTTGCACCCAGTCGGCTTGCGTGGGCCAATTACACGTGGTTCATAGACTACACACACATTCAAAGTCATTCCAACACAACAGTTACACTTACAAGCACTTCTTACCCTACATACAATCTCTATTAGACAGCCCAAGCCACTTGGTAGAGATATATTGGCTGTATCGTTCCCACTTCGGTCCGGATAGGCCTGTCCTGCAGTAGACACTCAAACGGCTGTTCATCTCATCTCATCAGCCGTTTGAATGTCCACTGCAGGACCGGCCTATCCCAACCGAAGTGGGGACGATACAGCCAATGTATCTCTACCAAGTGGCTTAGGCTGTCTGGTAGAGACTGTATGTAGGGTGAAAAGTGCTTGTTGAAGTGTAATTGTTGTGCTGGAGTGGCTTTGAACGTGTGTGTAGTCTGTGAACCAAGAGTAATTGGCCCGCGCAAGCCGACTGGGTGCGAACATAATTTATAATATGCGACACTGGTTCAACCACAGCACTCCTGATGTCCGCCAAAACAGTACGTGGCCAGAAGAACGCTCCCAGAGTTTATTACCCTGGCGGGGCGCGAACCCTCGTTCTTCAGCGTACGAAAATGCACACTTTACCACTGTACCACAGAGGCTTCATAAACTGCTGTTAAGATTATATATATATATATATATATATATATATATATCTATATATATATATATATATATATATATAAAACTATTCATCTATATATATATATCTCTATCTATCTATAATAATATACACACACACACACACACACACACGAGTATATATCATCCTCGTGTTTCCATTCCACCTGCATTATTTTTTATTTTCGTCCCCATCATTTAGTTTCTTTCATTCTCATGTTTTACACCCCTTTAAACCCCTTTAAAGTTTCCCTGTTTCTTCTTCCTATTTTCCTCCTATGCACTCTTTATCTTTAGTCATTCAGACTTTTTCCTTCCGCTTCCTTGAGTTCTATTGTGTGTGTGTGTGTGTGTGTGTGTGTGTGTGTGTGTGTGTGTGTGTGTGTGTGTGTGTGTGTGCGTGCGTGCGTGCGTGCGTGAGTGTGCGTGTGTGTGTGTGTGTGTGTGTGTGTGTGTGTGCGTGCGTGCGTGCGAGGGTGCTCGCGCGCGCGCACGGACGTCCATGCTCTTCCTTTATTTTCCATTTTCACTCTGCATAATTTCTTATCTTCCCTCTTCTCCTTTCTTTTCCCACTAATTATCAGATTTTGCTTCTCCTTCCTCATCTCCCTACATTTGGTCTTGCCTTCTACTCTTCTCACTGTCTCTGTTTCTTGTTTTCCCTCCCAGGGTTTTTCTTCCGTTACCACCACTTTCCTCTCTCCTCACGTATTTCATCGCTTCCTTTTCTTCCATTTATTGTGCAGCCTTAACAGCTCTTGTTCCTCCCTTTAATCTCCATCCATCTTGCTTCAGTTCTTCTTCCTTCTGTTGCGTAATTCTTAAACTTCTCTCTGTTTCCTTCTCATTCTTGTTATTCTACCTTCACTCTCATATGTGTTGCTCCCTTGAACTTGTTTCTTTTCATGATTCTTTTTTCCTCATCTTTTCTTTCAACTTTGATTTATTTTCCATTTTTTCTTTTCCGTCTCTGTTTCACCCTTTCAGTTCTTCTTCCATCCGTTCTCGCACGCCTTCTGCTTCTGTCCATTGCATTTTTTCCCGTAAAATTCTCCTACTGAGCTCGTTCCGTCTCATTCCATCTTTCTCCTTCGTCCTCTTTCTTGTTTTGTTTCATTCTCAAGTTTTTTGTAAAGCCATTTTCACACTCATTTTCATTTACCATACTCCCTCCCCATCACCCTCTTTTCCCATCATTTCACTTCCTTCTTTTACTACCCTTCCTACGTTACGCCTTCTTTCTCATCTCCTCCCTCCAACTTCCTTCCACTCTCTTCCCTCTGTCTCTCTGTTCCCTCTTCTCTTCTCTTTATCCCTCTTCCTCTGTCTCCCTATTCCCCCCCCCCCATTCCTCCAAACCCCGGCTCCAACACACAAAAGCTGGATGGGCCACTAGTCAATCCGTAGATAGGACCGGTGTTAATTCCGGGTTGTGTAGCAGTGTGTCTCTTCCCGTCTCTCACTGTCTCCCGCCGCCCTTATATATTTCACTGTGGTCCTTTTATTTATAATTCTGTATATCTGCGCATTAGTTCCACGTCTGTTGCTGCTCTCTCTCTCTCTCTCTCTCTCTCTCTCTCTCTCTCTCTCTCTCTCTCTCCCTTTTGCTTTCATCCAGGGTCTTTCGCCTGCCAATTTGCATGCCATTCTGTACTCTGTATTTCCCCCGTCATTCAATTAACCTAGCCGTCTGTATCTCTCTCTCTCTCTCTCTCTCTCTCTCTCTCTCTCTCTCTCTCTCTCTTTCTCTCTCTCTCTTATATAATTAGTAAAAAGCCATTCAGATTAATGCACACGTAATATCAAGCCTCAAATATTAATATCAAGCCTCAAAACCACAGGCCAAAGGGGACCAAGGCAGGGGACGACCGTGGGATATTACTTAAAGGTTGCCGGCATAGTGAGAGTAATATTCTTAGCATCTTTATGAGCACAGTATATTATCCTCCTAGCTTGCCTCGCTTTGTTTCCTCACCCTCGTATCTCTCTCTCTCTCTCTCTCTGTTCCGTCCCTTTATCGCGATGTTATGAAGCAAAAACCGCTGACTCATCGTGACTCAGCGAAATTATAGCCTCTGTACACACACTCGGAATATGCCTCTCGGTGTGGAGTTTTGTGGAGGATGTGCTTGGTACGAAAGATTGAAATGTGGACGGGAAGGGGGAAGTTTGGGTGGGATGGGTAAATAGAGGGATGTGTGGATTGCGAAGTGGTGTCTGTAGTGGTGGCTTTAGTGAGCGATGGAAAGGAAGGTGGAAATGTGGATGGGGGAAAAGTATGAGTGGGTCGAGTAAAGAGAGGAATGTGTGGAGTGCGAAATGGTGGCTGTTGTGTGGATTGAGTGAGTGGGAGTGTTCGTGGAATAGAGATAATTTTGTAGATGGCACGAAATTTGTGGCAAGGGAAGTGTTCTTAGGTTTAACCCTACCACTTCGCGAATTTTTGCCTTTGCTAAATGAGACATTAAGTTGCCAAAAAGAATTTAAAAAGGAAAGAACGTGAACGACTTCATTATTTTTTTTTTTCAGGCTATTCTTAGACTTACTTTCAATTAGCTTCGAAAGCGCTTTTCGGTCTAGAAGAGTTAGGTATAGCCTTCATTAACATCTTTAGTTCGAGATGTCTTTCCTAAGTTGAGTAAGATAGTTTGGAGGTAGCAAAAATTAACTAAATAAAGACGTCATCGGGTGCGAGGGTTCATTACTGATTGATACTAACGGGAGATCTTTCATAGTACAGCTCTCTGGTGCTAGTCAGAATGAAATAGAAACAAGAACATGGTTCAAAATTGGCTAATACAGGTAACTTTCGTAACTCTTAACCATGCCATGTCTCCCTTAAGCTGAATAAAGTCGTCTGGCATTTTATATATATATATATATATATATATATATATATATATATATATATATATATATATATATATATATATATATATATATATATATATATATATATATATATATATATATATAAAGACTAAAAAATATGTCGTTTATGTGGAATAATATTAATATGTTAATAGAATAATGCGACTTTTACTGTGCAGGCGAGATGGTGTGGATATGAAGTAAGATGTGTGAGAACTGGGATGTAAAAGAAGATTAAATGGCCCTTCAAATGGAGCAGTGCGTTTTATCAGTGGTGTTACGAGTTGTGCAACATGTGTAACGTATTAATGCAACATAGGAGGAGCCAAAGGTTGGAAAACTAAATATAATAGTTTCCGTCATCATCATTATCTTCATCATCATCATCATCATCATCATCATCATCATCATCATCATCTGCTGCTGCTGCTGCCGTCGCCGCTGCCGCCGCCGCCGCCGCCGCCGCCGCTGCTGCTGCTGCTGCTGCTGCTGCTGCTGCTGCTGCTGCCGCCGCTGCCGCTGCCGCCTGAGACAGTCCATTTTAGGACGAAGGCTTCCCTCATCTTTCTCCGCTATGACCGACCGGTTGCTGACTAGTTACAACTAGTCACAGAGAACCTGCGATATTCATCACTCTGTATTCCATTTCTGCCCTTTTTCATTCATTTCTAGACTGCCATTAAGGTACTTAGGTTTTACACACAGTACCCATCCTACGAGAGTTGTGACTTATCGATCCTTACATTGAATAAGATCGTCTTGTCGCAACAGCAATAAGACAAGAAATAGTCATCATAGTGATTGGGTTCTGTTGCACGTGAAAAAGTTCTGTAACACTAGGCTATCATCCTCACATTATTTCTCTTCGTCGAATACTGTTTTCAGATGGGGATAAACATCTTAACATGTTACTGTCACTGACTAACTGTAAGTAATCAAGAACGGCGCAGAGTTATATATGTCACAGAGCTGTAATGGAATGGTTTTCTCAAATAGTTTTGAACAATCTAGACCAATGTGTTGACAGAAAGGCAAGAAAGAAGGCGTCGATTTTGTGATCAGTCATCGCTGGTCAAGGTCACAGAGCAAAGTAAAAGTTCGGTCCTCGTGTGTCTGTGTGTGGACAAAATAACAATTTTGATCTGTGGACCAATCTTGGTCAAAGGAATGTTATAGAGAACAGTAGGCCAATGGTCAGTTTCACATGGCAAAGTCAAAATATAATTTTCATCATTTTTAGACCAGATTTGGTGGAAGAGTTCAAGGTAAGGCAAGAATGAAGGAAATTAGATTTTGCAAATAACCAGTCATAGGTCAAGGTCACAGGGTATAATTACAGCTCGACCCGCGTGTGTTGTCGTGTATAGGCTGGTACTCGTATTTACTTAATGTGTGTCAACATGTACTGCGTTTGCCTCCACTAGGCTCACGAAGTTTGATAGACAGTCCATATGATCAAAGAATGACAACTGAATTTCAGTATCAGCTTCTAATATTAACCCCTCCCGCCCGAGGATATCATTTATTTTAATATTACAGAATCCACTCGGTTATATTCAATTTAGAAAAAACTTCCCGTACTGAAGAGATTAATGAATAAAACAATCAACCCCTCAAGTTTGAATCGTCTGTCCACATTTGACTAAAATTGTTTGATGACGGCAAGAATAGTAAAATTACTTCACAGTAGTGAGAGGGTTGACCAGTGACGTCGTTTATATTAAAATTTTTGCAATCTCCAAGCGATTTTAGTAAATTTAGGAGACACCGGTACGTTGCTAATTTGGAAGGGTTAGATACACTGTACTCATTAACACTTTCACTACCGTAGCTCTCCCCTAAAGTGCATCAAAACATCGGCAGTCATAAGAGATAAATGCCGTTATCGTACTGAAAAGTTTGAATAAATTTCTTCTGTTACACAAAGCAATTATAAATTTGAAGCTTTCTTTATTCAAGTACGTCATTATCGCTTTCAGAATAGTTTTCCCTTAAGCTGAGCAAAGTCACCTAATGTAAGTGAAGAATAAAATTAGGCATCATACTGAAAGGATTAATGGAACTATCAAACTCCTTAACGTCGAGAGGTGTTTCCTAAACTGTGTAAACTTCTCCGTCGTTACTAGAATACAACAAAAATGGCCGTCGTGCTGAAGGGATATGGTGAGTGTATCTGACTCCTTCACTGAGATGTGTCCCTCGTCATCAGAAGGTAATCATTTGACGTTAGCAAAAATAAAATAGACACTATCGCAAAGGCGTAAGTGGACTCTGTATTTGACCCATTTCCTATGAGACGTCTCCCATAAGCTGAATAATATCGTATGGAAGCAGCTGGAATAAAATCAGTAATGTGAGCCACCTAATTCAGTAGGTAAATCTCTCTTAATTTTGATCGTTCATATTTTACTGTTTGTTTATGGGAGTGACGAGGGTTAGCACTTCCATGGTCAGGGCAGCCGCGGTATTGTATTCCATCTAGCGCCAAACGATGTTATTCAGCTCAGAGTGAGTGTGGGAGCCTGAGAGTGATGATACTGTTCCCTTTAACCTCCTCATAGTCGTGGCATTACAGCTGACACCAAAGGAGCCTGAGGTTATCACTAGCCTTTCCAGATCTTGAGTCAGCTGAAAGGTTGGGCTGACTTAAATATGAGTGTTATATAAGACAACTTGGACTGTAATCATTTTGTCTTGTTGCGAGAGAGAATAATTCATTTCTATTATGCTTCTAGCCATTTTACTGTTTTGTATTGTCACTCTGCAAAAGTTTACTGTCTTCTCCCAGCACTGAGAAGCTGAAAGGTTGTACTGAATTAGAGATGAGGTTGGGTTGTATAAGGAAACGTGGCCCTGGCAATAAAGGGCACTGAGTCATGTGCGTGGAAGACGAAATGCACAATACAAATTCATTCATTCTCTCTCTCTCTCTCTCTCTCTCTCTCTCTCTCTCTCTCTCTCTCTCTCTCTCTCTCTCTCATATATATGACCAGGTATAGACTATAAATTCCGTTTCCACATAAAGTCACACCGGGGCAGTAATAACCGTACCGGCCATACTGAAGCATCATAGAACCATGGCATTCTTGTATGGTGGTTTTAGCGGGAGTGCGTAGGATAGAATATCGATTGATGTCACGGTCTTTGTCAGCATTTTGTTGTACTAGTTGGGAAGGGCGTCAAGGTGGTGGTAGTAGAAGTAGTAGTAGTAGTAGTAGTAGGAGGAGGAGGAGGAGGAGGAGGAGGAGGGATAGCTTAAGCAGGCAGTAAAATGGTGGAGAAAAGATGGCTCATGGCTGGAATATGGCAATAAAGAGGATTTTGAAGCCCTTCATGACTGACAGGTAGTAGAAATAGTAGTAAGGGTAATAGTAGTACTGGTTATAGAAGTAGCAGTAGTAGGAAGAACAGTAGTAGCAATAACGGTGGTGGTTGTAGTAAAAGTAATAGCAACATCATCAGCAGCAGCATTGTAATAATAAAAGTAGGTACGGCACTTGGCATTGTACCGTATTTGCCTTATGGATGGCGGTGGGAATAAATTATGTTTACTCCGATGTGGTTTGATGGCGCGATGACGTGGTGGAAAAGCGGCATCGACAGAGTGCCAGCGACAGTGGTGGTGGTGGTGTTATGGCTCCGGCGGTGGTGGTGGTGGCGGTGACGGATGCTAGTGGTGGTGGTAATGGTGGAGGTGGTGGTAGTGATGGTATGGTAGAGTTGGCGACGGCGGCGGCGGGATGGTGGTGGTGGTGATGGTGGTAGTGGTGGTGGCGGCGAGATGGAGGTGGCAGTGATGATGCTAGTGGTGGTGGTGGTGGTGGTAGCGGCGGCGGCTAGGTGATGGCGGTGATGGTGGCGGTGGCGGCGGCGGGGTGATGGTGGTGGTGGTGGCACTGGTGGGATGGCACAGCTTTGGTCAGTGCCTGGTTCTCTCTCGTGCTAGCAGGTCGGGTTGCTAGCTGGCTCTCCCTCGCTCACTTTCTCACTCTCGCGCATCTCTCGCTCACTCCGGAAGGCGAGAATGTAGTTTTCTGTCGATTTTTTTCAAGTCGACGGGATTCCTTGTTGACAGCTCGCTAAATCAAACCGAGAAAAACTATTAAATCTTTAACTAATCAACCGTAATGAGCTGAGAGAAATTTGTATTATATATATTACCTGAATTCATATAAGAACTTGCCCTGGAACGGCTCACTCTCCCACCATGAATGTTTATGTTGGAAAAGCTGTTGTGCCCCGCCGTTTACGGTGAGAAGTGCTCCATTCTGGGAAACTTTTAGTATGCAAAGTGGATTTTAACGAGGGCGTTGTGTGGACGAAATTATGGAAAAGAGAAAACTACTGTTAACGTAGATTATTATTGGAGAACCAACGCGCTAGAAGTTAGATCTCCTTTTGTTTCTTGTAATCACATCTTAAGGAAAGGTCTTCTTTACCCTAAATATAATCTTAGAGCAGTAACACATATATGTAATTGTAAGGTATAATGGAGAGGTTAATATCGGTTAATTCCAGCCTCTGCATTCACTTATACGGAATGACATCGTGTGGTAGAAACGGGAAACTTTTAAGCATTAGTATGTTTATATAGAATCTTTATTTGGGCCGAGGTAAACACAGTATTCGTGGTGTCTAGAGACAGACCAGTATTCTCTTTGACACTCGATAAGGTTTCTCTTAATACAAATCATCTGCATGTAGCCAGAGATCATGAATAACATAAAGATGCAATCGTAGGGAAGGGACTGCAGAAAATATGTCTGTCTGTCTGTCAACTTATAACTATTTGTCTACCTGGCCGTGTTTATGCAGGTCAATTTTGGCACCTAACCATTACAATATTTACCACGCATCATATAAGATATATATATATATATATGTATATATATATATATATATATATATATATATATATATATATATATATATATATATATATATATATATATATATATATATATATATATATATATATATATATATATATATATATATATATATATATATATATATTATATATATATATATATATATATATATATATATATATATATATATATATATATATATATAATCCTAGTATGAGGGAAGGTTGTGTGCGAAAACTGACCGGCATTTTTGGTATTTCGCTAACCGTGGTCACCCGGCTGTCACGCGGCCACAATGATCATCCCAAAAAGCATGGGTTGGGAAGGCAGCAGTAAAACGATTATGGCGCCACGTTTTGTGTGCCGGCGGCTTTGTGTGCAAGCGGTTATATTAGGTCGTAGCTAAACGATTTACGGAATTCTCTGATTGTCTAGCATAGTTTTTCCTAAACTGACCAAACCGTGCCGTTATTGGCGTTGGTGCGAGTGGCGGGGAGTTGCCGCTCTTGTGCTTCACCCCAGCAGGACAGTACAGTCAAGAACAGAAGTTCGCCTAATATGCCACTGTTTCTGTTTCATATTTCAAGGCATGTCGGTCACGTTCATCATCCAATATGCGTCACATAAAAAAAAAATCATTATGGGCTTCTTTTACAACGGAAGTATTAACCAGCAGAAGATATCGAGAAGCAGAAGAGGTGAAATATTAGGCGAACTTTTGTCCCCGACTGTACAGTACCGTAGCACACACAATCCCCAGTCTCGTTTTAACATGGACTGCTTCTTATCCTTTTTATTCTTTTAAACTTTTTAAAGTGCCGGATAAAAGTAAAGGTATTTGTAGATTAAACAATTCTTGAGTTTTCCCACCTTGCCCGGCACTTGTGTGACTTTTTTTTTTTTTGGTGTGTGTGTGTGTGTGTGTGTGTGTGTGTGTGTGTGTGTGTGTGTGTGTGTGTGTGTGCGCGCGCGAAAATAATGTTACCTAGTTTCTGGAAGTATCTAGGACTTTATCATTCAAAAGGTACAATAAACATCTTGTGTTTTGTTTCTGTACCTTTTTCTTCTTGTAACTCTCCACTTTGCTCTAATAATGATGAGTCAGTGCATCTAGCCCCAAGCTTTTATGTTTTCCTCCGACGGGAATGTGGAAGCTATTTTTTCACTCACTGCTATCTGTTAGTGTGGTAGTCGAGGAAAAAAAAAAATGAGATGATTGTGCTCAAGGTTTGTGGAGTACGGTATTTCCTGCCGACCCAAGGTTGAAGCGAATAAATTTTGTTGAATATGCACCCCATATTGCAAAGACAGTCGTTGAGACTCGGTCTTATTCCCAATGAATATGAGAGGACAGAATGCTTCAGGTCCACCTAAAATATGTAGAGGAGTCTCAGTCCTTTTTTTTATAGGATTGATCTCAGCAGCGTGTACGAATTATCCAGTGGGGCAGGGGTATTCGCTCTGTTGAGTCTGTTTTGTAATATGTGTCAGCGCTGAAATTAAAGACTTTGATTATCTGCCATTCATTGTCAGACAGATGCCATATGAAAGTGCGAAACTTGAAAAAAAAAAAAAAAAAAAAAGTGAAAGTCTGAAAAAAACGAAACTTACGCTTGGTACAGGCAGAAAACACGTGGTTGTTTTATGAGCTTCTGACGGAGAAGTATCAAACAACAGTGATCAATAGCTGAGTAGTGTATGCAAAACTACACAACAGTAATGTTGTGAAGGAAGAGTCGGTTCAAGACGGAGAAACTTTGGACACAGTGATTAACACTTAAATTAAACGTAAGGAAGGCTCTAGCACTAATGACGGTGAATATGGCAGATGAAGACGGTCTCACATTAGTCTTATTAAGGATCAGGTGACGTTACATAAAAAAGTACCATAAACACAGTTCACAAACTCTTAAAGTTAGATCATTGTCAAGATGATGAAAAGATGCGTGTACTATTATACAGCTTTACAAAAAGTGACATTAACGATGAAAACTACCATTCAGTAATTATTCTCTCAAAAAGGCCTAACAGATCGAATTAGTCTTATAGTGGATGCCAACCAGTCAAGGGAACATGTCGAAGTAAGTAGTGGTTACTCGGTAACAGACTATAATCAGTTTATTACCCAGGATATCGAGAAACCATCGATAAAAAAAAATAACAATAACTTGTGTATGGTATTTATTATTTGTTGACATCGATTCAGTTGAGACAACATCGGTGATGAGATCCATTTGAAGGCAAAGTGTAGAAGATACAAAAGGTATTAGAAGAAATTTTTATGCAAGGTGTACTGTTACCATAAAATGCCACAAGGATAGCAAGAAAATACCAGTAAGTAGAGTTGCTAGACGATAAGACCATTTCACCAAAGTTATTCATCGCATGCTTCAGAACGTTTTCAGAAATTTAGATGGGATAAAACAAAGGAATTTGAATATATTTGTATGGTGAGCGATCGAGCATTCTTCGATTAGCTCACATTTTTTTTATTTTCCTTGTGAATGAGAAGAGAGGCTGCTTTGTGGAAATGGTACGTGATCTAAACGGGGTTTCGGAAATAATCCCTCCCCAACAGGTAAAATAATAGGTGAGTTGCTAGAGTATATCCAAGAATATATGTGTGTGTGAGACAAGCAGTTCCCACAATGCTAGTTCATGCTAATTTCAAGCGAAAACTAAAAGTGAGTTGGAGTGATGTTGGTAGACACAGTAGGTTCTTGAATGTCTCGTTTGTATTCTAACTTATGGATCGGAAACATAGAGAATAATAAAATCTGAAGGTAAACAAAGGAATACTTTGAGAGAAATTGCAAGAATTATTAGATATCACAGAGACGGACAAAAAGATTCATGGATATGAGGACAGTCGAAAGGAGAAGACACAGTTCCACGTAAATCAGAAATAGACATGAGTAGGTCGCACCTTTCGTAGAAAAGATAGCTGCTGGGTTATTCGGGTATATGACTTGCAGCCTAGAAAGGAGGAGCAAGGAAGAGGAGAAAGTAATATGGAGAGAGAAAAAAATGATTTTTTGTAACTGAGTGAAAAAGGCTGACAACTAACAAGCCAGGGTGGAGAAATATGGATGAGTCCTTTGTTCTGCAACGGACACACATGCTCTCTCTCTCTCTCTCTCTCTCTCTCTTTGTGTGTGTGTGTGTGTGTGTGTGTGTGTGTGTGTGTAGAATATATATATACATACATACAGTACATACATACATCTGTGCTGCAGTGATAAAGTGTGCGTTTTCGTACACTGGAGAGCGAGGGTTCGCGCCCCGCCATTTTAAAAAGCTTTGGGAGCGTTCTCCTGGCCACGTACTGCTTGGCTGACACAAGGGATGTTGTGGTTGAACCAGTGTAGCTACCATAAAAGTATGCTTGCACCCAGTCGGCTTGCGCGGGCCGATTACACTTGGTTCACAGACTACACACACATCCAAAGCCACTCCAACACTGCAGTTACGCTTACAAGCACTTCACACCCTACATACAGTCTCTACCAGACAGCCTAAGCCACTTGGTGGAGATACATTGGCTGTATCGTCCCCACTTCGGTTGGGATAGGCCGGTCCTGCAGTGGATACTCAAACGGCTGATGATGATGATTATATATATATACTGTATATATATGAGGGGTGGTAGGATGTAGTGCTGCTTTGGGTGTCTGTCCTTTCCTCTCTTCCTTCCTCTTCTGTCTTTCCTTCATTCTTTCCTCTTCCTTTCTCCTAAGGGTGACTTAACACTCCATCTTTCCTTCATTCTTTACTCTTCCTTCTGCCTGTGGGTGACTCGACACTGAGTGACAACCCAAATGGTTTCTTGTAGATCAGGAAACTATTTACTACGCTGAGTGGTAATCATATAACCAAATGATGGCGCCTGGTGGTTTAGTGGGTAATTAAGGCGCCCCAATCAGATTGAGCCGGTGTTGGTTTCTATCCAAGGGGTGGTTGGGGTTTATTGCTCACGTAATGCCACTCAAGGATGAGTGAGGCTGGTCACCCTCATCTTAAACGTCAGGACCAACTTGCCTAGCCTCGAGTTCCTACCCTCCCCATGGGGCAACATGAGATGATTGATGTATATATATATATATATATATATATATATATATATATATATATATATATATATATATATATATATATATATATATATATATATATATCTGTCTGTCTATCTGTCTATCTATCTATCTATCACACACACACACACACACACACACACACGGGGTCACTATATAATGCCAACAGTGTGGGTGTTACTTCGTTCCTTTGAAGAATATTTTTTGCCGTGGAGAAGTGTGTGTGTGTGAATTACCGCGATCGCAGCATAACGTTCTACCGTTGCAGATTCAGTTGGTGATAGTGCTTTATTAATGCACCTTTATTGATTCACTCACCCTCGGTTGTTGATTGCAATTTATTGATAGACCTTTAGTGCAACACCTTTGTTAATAGACCTTTTGTTGATAGTGCTTTACTTATGCAACTTTAATTATTCACATGCTGTTTTGTCGATTGATAAACGTTGTCGGTGCTTTGTTTATACGTCTTCAGTTGATGATAGTACTATATTGATACACCTTCAGTTATTGACACGCCTTAAGTTATAATGTTCATCAATACACTCGCAGTGGATGATTGTGCTTTATTGGTACACCTTCAGTTATAGTGTTTATCAATACAATTTCAGTGGTTGATAGTGCTTTATTGATACGCCTTCAGTTTTAGTGTTAATAAACCTTCAGTGGCTTTTAGTGCTTTATTGACACGCCTTCAGTTATAGTGTTTATCAGTACACTGTTGTGGTTGATAGTACTTTATTGATACACCTTCAGCGACTAACAGTGTGTTACCGATACAGACTCAGTTACTTATTGGTAGTACGTTGGTTATTACAGTTGATCGCACTTTCATTATGTGTCATCATTGCTGCTGTTTAATGTGCTGTTTTTCTTAGTATAGTTATGGTTAATATGGATGTTGCTTAGTATTCTAGTATCTAAGAATAGCATAATTGTATTTGTTTTTATTTTCTGTTAAGCACTGATTATCGTGCTAGTCATGTCTGTTTTTGTTCCCATACGTAATTCCTCAGTTAGTAGACCTGTAATACTATATATTTACCGTAGTTAGCTTGTTCAGTGTGATGTCGCCGTTTATAATTTATTACAGCTAACACCATACAATTTTCTTGCATTCAGGGAGACATCTCGTCGTGAGAGGATTAAAAAATATCCGAAGACCATTTTTTTTTTTTTTTTTTTAGCTATCATTTTTGCTATCTCCAGACAATTTATTCGGCTTAGGAGAGACACTTCGTAGTAAAGGGGTTAGAATCAGACATCGCCCACCAAGACTATAGTTGTGTTTTATGGAGAATCCAAACTTAGCACCTCTTAACTCCTTGAATCCGCTGACTTGCTTTGTTATTTGTTCTTGCTAATTCCGGACGACTATATTCATGATAGGTCACCTGATGCTGAAGTGGTTCATGAAGGATATATCTGACTACTCCACTTTCACGATTCTCTCCCAGCCTTGCTAAAAACCTCAGAAATCAATAAGCATAAAAAACGAAGGACGTCATTGGAATGGAATGTTTGACGTTCGTCTAAAAACCCTCTTGGCTGACTGCAGAAAAGATGAAGTTGGGTCAAGGTCAAGAAAATTTAACCAGTGAAGAAAGATCCGGAGGCATCATGACATTTACTTGACATTTAATCATCGTTTTCAGTTTGAAAATAAATCTCACGGCGCCTTCAGATGCCTGTTTGAATTTTTAGTGTGATCTCTTTCAACTCATGCGCCTTCCGAATAGCAGAGCAGAACGTCACTGACTTTTCGATACCTTTGTAGCAGTACCACGTTAGATTCAGTGGAAAGTCAAGGGAGAGTCATGATATACTTCGCCTCTAAATTCCAGCAAACAGATGTTGAAAAATATAATCCTAACCATGTATTTTCTCCCCATACTTTGAAACAATAATGCTGTGTTTAAGAATATAACCTTTTCTTGTTCCAAGTGGTTTCCTGCTATAAATTCAGGGACGCTACAAAATGAGTTCATTATAGATAGCAGTGAAACTTTAACATGGTAATTTTTTTATTTACTCTGAACCCTATCAAAAAACAGAAGAAAGTGAAGTAACAGGGACTTATTGTATAGAAATTTACTGTGAACCCTATCAAAAAACAGAAGAAAGTGACGTAACAGGGACTTATTGTATAGAAAAGTGAAAAAAATGTCGTCCATTGTGCCTGTTTTTCCTTGTGGTTGTCAGATACCTCTCTCTCTCTCTCTCTCTCTCTCTCTCTCTCTCTCTCTCTCTCTCTCTCTCTCTCTCTCTCTCATTTAAAGCTCAAGGCTAGGGATATAAAAACGTGTGTGTCAGAAAATAACATCCATTGTGGCTTTTTATTTCGTTTTTTCCTTGGCTATCAGATCCTCCTCTTCTTCGTTCGGCCTCCCCTTTCATTTAACAGCGATCACTTTCAATTTCCTTAGGTCGTTTCTTTGGCTTCCTCTCTCATTTCCTTTCTGGGGGGGAGGGTTCTGTGATCGTATGTCTTGTTTTCTTTATTTGGTTACCTGACTTTTTTTCTCTCTCTTAAAGCTCTATTCTTCTAATGTTCTCTTTCCCGTTTCCTCCTGTACTCTCATCTCTTCTCTTTACTTTTGATATTTCCTTCTCTTCTCATTCACTTTCTTCTCTTCCCTTTTTATCTCTTGTTCAGTGTTGTATCTCCTCTCTCTCTCTCTCTCTCTCTCTCTCTCTCTCTCTCTCTCTCTCTCTCTCTCTCTCTCTCTCATTATCATTTAATTAGTCCGCCTCCTATTCACTCTTCACTTTTTCTCTCACCTCTTCCATTATCTCATTTTTCTCACCCGGTTTTCGTCTTTCCTCACTTTCAAGTTATTTTCACTGTGTTCATTTCATCCCTGTGCTTCTTTCTTCTTGCAGTTTATTTATCTTTCTCTTGGTTCGTATTTGTCGCAGCTTCTAAATAGAATTCTTTCTTCCTTCTCTGTCAATCATCGTACCTGTGTGTGTTTGGAAGTCTTTATCTGTCTTTGTCTTTGCATTTGTGTGTTTGTGTGTGTGTGTGTGTGTGTGTCCCTCGATCATATACATTTCTCACCTCTCCTTTCACTTATTGAGTCACTCCGCGTTTCTTCGAGTTTATTATTTTCGTCTCCAGTCCAGCATCAGTAATTCTCCCCGTGAATCAGGACAGATGATTTTTTTTTCCTGTTTTCATTTAATATTATCATTATCATCATCATTATTGTTGTTGTTGTTGTTTTTGTTGTTTGTGCTGTCTCCGTGCAATGCTACTCAGGTCAGGGAATATCTGTTTTACTGGAGGTGTTTGATAATATCACCTTTACTGACCCCTCGATTACAACAGATCTTTCCAAAGTTGACCAACATTGTCTGAAGGTATTAAAGTTTATCATCATCATCACTTACTTCTTACTCTCCATTTGCAGACGATTTTTTCACTTTAAGAATTAGTTGTAATGGTGAAAAAGTTAATCAACTCCACCAAGCGACCCAATTTGCCAGTTTCTTCATTATTTTATTCAGCGTGGGAGACCCGTCGTGCTCTACTGGCGACCTTATTGAACACCTACTGTTAGAAAAGTTTCTCTCCTAAGCTGAAAAAAAATCGTTGGGTGGTAGCAAGCATAAAGCATAACGTCCTCGGAGTGAAGGGGTTAATTAGGATTATAGCTGACCCCTCCAGCTTGAAAGGCCACCCCTGATCTGAAAAACAGCCTCTGGAGATAGCAAGAATGAATTCATAAAATACGTCTCTTGATTGAGGGACTTAATTAACCTAAATTTCGCCTCCTCACTCCTTTCAGTGATTTTCTCCTTCCTTTGATCTTATTATCACCCGCCTGCTCCTTTAGCTGTATTTTCTCTTTCATTATCTACTGGAACCGGATGCAGCTGGTGGTGTTTTTTACTTTCTCCTTTCGACTTTTATTGCTACGCCCTCCCTTTTTCTCTGTAATTAGTTTAACCATTCCCTCGTCTTTTTACGTTCTCCTTTTCTCCGTATATTTACTTTCTCCTTTTCTCTGTATTTTTACTTTCTCCGTTTCTCTATTTTTACTTTCTCCTTTTCTTTCTGGTAATACTTTCTCCTTTCTCCTATTTTTTTATTTCTCCTTTTTCTGCTTTACTTTCCCCTTTTCTCACTTTCTCCGTTTTTAACTTTCTCCTTTACTCTGTTTTTTGCTTCCTCCTTTTTTCTGCACTTATACTTTCATTTCCTCTCATTTTTATTTCCTCCTTTTTTTCTGTGCATGTGCTTTCATTTCCTCTTTCTTTTTCTTACTTTCTCCTTGTTCTACTTTCTTCCTTTCTCTTTTTTTTTCTCCATTCCCTTCTTTTTTACTTTCTCCTTTTCTCTTTTTACTTTTTTTCTTTCTCCTCCTCGCTCCCCCATTCATTTTCAACCGCCATCACTCAGAATACGTCTTTTGTGATATATTTGTTTTGTCAATACCGGACGCTTATATTCAGCTTAGATGGGATACGTAGAAGTATTGGGGTGATGTATGGGTGGCACTGGAGGTATGGTAACACCTCTAGCTATTCAGTCTCTACATTAGACCTCACTATCCTTTTGTATATTAATTTACAAGCACTGTGTCGGTAATGAGGAAGAAATAAAGCGAATGACCCTTTAACATTGACGTGCTTATTGATGGTTAAAAGAATTATATACCATTGTAAGATTTTCTTTTAGTTTTTGTTCCTAACTTTTACTAAAAATATTTCTTCATCTCTCCGTTAGTTCTCATTATGAGTCTCAACAGTTTTGTCGAATTGCTTGTATAAGGTGGCATTGCTCATAAGTAATGATGTGCATGGCAACCTAAAAATAAGTGTACTGTATTAGAAATAAACTTAATGTCAGTTACAGCTTTGGAAAAAATAAATAATAACTGTGCATCCATTAACCTTTACAGTCAGTATCATTGTTGTATTCTGTAGTGTAGAAACAAAATGTGCATATTTTCTGGATATAAGAACCTTTTTCATCACAAAAATATATTTTTATAGCCTGTTTCCTTATTGCATCAATACCCAATGTAAAATTTCTCTTTACACTACCTCAACTTTAGTATACTTTGTACTCGTTGAATATGCTTCACAGTTTTTGTTGAGCAAAATGTTGAAGAGCTAAGTCTGTCATCTAATTGCTTTGCATCACATAGGCACTACTGCCACAGTCTTGCTTTTTCGCCCATATAACATGTGAGCATTCGTTGTGGTGTCAAAGAAAATTGTAAAATCTCGTAAAAACTGGGTTTCTGATAACAGTTTTGTTGAACTGTTTCAATACCATGTAGTTTTACCATAAACAAGTCACTCAGTAAAATTGTTAAGCATTGTTCAAGCATCTAGTGCTATACATTACACATCACATACGATACTGCTGTTCAAAATAATCACCATTGTATAGAAAATACAAAAATGCTACATAAATATTGCTTACCTTTCAATAGACCACTAAAAATGATTGAGAAAGATCAGGAAAATCAGGTTTATTTGCTATCTGAGAGGCTGTGTTTACTCTTGTCAGCTATCTGACACATGCTGCCGTATGTTGAGGGGATCAGGCACCAAGGCAAAGGCTACAATATTGCCGAGCAGCCTGGACAGGGTTTCTCTTTTCTGTACCTCCACTTCAGTATACTTTGTACACGTTGACTATGCCTCACCAATTTTTTGAGTAAAATGTTGAAGGGTGGTGTAATATCCAAGATAAATATCTAACGAGGGGTGTTATAAAGCCTCCTGTGCTATCTTTAATACGGCCTTCATTATCTCTTTCACACTTGGCATGTCGTCTAATCCGAGTAGAATCGTCTGAGAGCAGTAATATCAGCTACTAGAGATTGTTCCTCTAGCGAATAATGTTGCTTGACATGAATAGGAAGAAAAAAGAGTAATCGTCGTAGTAGTGAAGATAATTTTTTTTTTTTTGTTACTTTATTTTTTTCTTAATTCTGTGACCTAGAAGGAGATGCATATAATCGTCCGGAGGCAGCCAGGATGAATTAAAAATAAAAGCTAACCTGTACAAGGGGTGAATTAGTAGTGCCTTTCTTCATTGGCCTTATTTGTAGTTATGTGTGTGTCTCGTTCTTTTCATGTATTTCTCGTGTTCTTCCCAGCGTAGTCCTCCTCCTCCTCCTCCTTCTCTTACTCCTCCTTCTCCTCCTCCTCCTCCTACTCACTCACTTTATCATGATTTACCCGCGTCTTGCTCTGTGTCTGTATTTTTCGTCCTGTCCCTTCTCCCCATTTGTTGTTTCCCTCTTGCATAGCCGCTTCCTCCTCCTCCCGTTTTCTCCCTTCCCCTTCCTCCTCCTCCTCCTCCTCCTCCTCCTCCTCCTCCTCCTCCTCCTCCTCCACCTCCTCCTCCCATCTTTTATCTCCGTTTGATCTCTCGTCTCCCTAATTTTCAAGCTCTTCCCCCATCCTTCATACTTATTTTCCTCCTCCCTTCCTCACTCCCTCCCTCTTTCCTCCTCCTCCTCCTCCTCCTCTCGCACACTTTCTTCCCTGACTCCAGCCTCTCCTTTTTCCCCTTCCTGTTTCATTTACTCCCACTCACATTAGTCTCCGTTGTTATTTAGTGAAAGCTGTCTTACTCCCTCTTAGTCTCTATTTTCCTCTCCTTCTCTGACACTCGCCCTCTCGTTCTCTCACTTTCTCCCTCTCATTCACTCTCCACTTTCTCATTTCCTTCCTCCACGTTGTCTCTTGATCTCTTCGCAGCGATGACGTGTTTTTATTTTTGCCAGATAGACGATTTTAATGAATTGGGGGGAGACGCTGAAAATGAGGAGGTTTCGTACTGCCTTCATTAAATAACCCATCTTATTCCATTCGTGTGTGTGTGTGTGTGTGTGTGTGTGTGTGTGTGTGTGTGTGTGTGTGTGTGTGTGTGTGTGTGTGAGAGAGAGAGAGAGAGAGAGAGAGAGAGAGAGAGAGAGAGAGAAATCGTGTGGCGTGAGCAAGAATAGCCCAGTTTTGTACAAGGCGCCATTGCCTCTAAAGGATCAATTCCATTTTATCTCTTCCTGTTGCCTTTTTGCCTTCCTATGTAATCTTATTTTCCTTTTTGCGTCAAAATTTCTTTCATTGTCATTTATTTCTTTCAACGTCATCTACTTCTTTTTCTTGCCTCCAGTCCTCCTTAATTGTCGCCCTAATTCCTTTTTTTTCGTCACCTTCTCTCCTCTCCCTTACTATCCATTTCCTCTTTCCTGGACCCTTTCCTCTTGTATTTACCCATTTCTCTTCCCTTCCCTTCACTTCTTTCCCACGCTGTCCTTCCTTTCCTTTCTTGTATCTTCTCTTGTCTTCTCGTGTTTCTTTTTTCTTTTCTACTCCTCTTGTTTATCACTTTCCTCATTCTTTTTGCTCTAATCCCTTCTTTGGCCTCAACGCTTCATCCGTTGGCTGTTATTTTCTTCCCTTTCCTCTTCATTATTTTCATCGCTTGTTATGTTTCATCCTCCTCATCCTCAGTTATCATCCACCCTTCCCTAACCCCTTCAATATTTTCTTTCTTTTTCTTTTCTTTTCCTTTTTTTATTTTTTTTACTCCAGACGATTTTCTTCAGCTTAGAGTAGGGTTCTTAAATTGTAGGTGGTGAGATAAGCCTTCAGGACATCACTAAAAGAGGGTTCTCATGAGCTGAATAAAATCACCAGGTTGAGGCAAGAATGAACTAGGAGAGAGAGAGAGAGAGAGAGAGAGAGCCATTTGATACAAGGGCAAAATTTTCTTTACTTCTAAGCCTTCTTGCTCTCTCCCTCTTTTTCCGCCCCCTCCCCCTGCCCTCCACCTCCCCCTCTTCTCCCTCATTCTCATTTCATCCCCGCTACGTACTTCATTCTCTGTATTTTCTTCCTGTTCGCCTGCCAGCCTCTCTCACACCCTCCTTCCATTTCCAACTTTCTCCCAACTTTTTCTTTCCTCTACTTCCTCTCCTCCTATCTCCTCACCTTCTCCACTTTCTCCCTCCTCGCCTCCCACCTCCCTCACTCCCTCCAATATTCTTCCTCCCCATCATTCTCTTTCTCCCTTCCTGTACTTTTTCTCCTCCTCCTCTGTTTCTCTCTCTTCTTACCCTTCTCCTCTCTCTCCTCAGACACTTCTCTTTCCAATTTTTCGTTCCTCACTTCTCATTCTCCCCCTTCAGTTTTTCTTCCTACTTCATTATTTCCCAGTTTCCTCTTCCCTTAACCCCTCTTCCTGTCAGCCTTATTTCATCTCCTCCCCACCATATTCCATCTTCTCATTTATCCAGCCTTCATCACTCTCACCCTCATCTAATATTTTCCCTTTCGTCCAACATCTGTCCTCCCCTTACTTCCCTCTCATCCCTTTCTCCCCTTCCCTCTCACCCATATTTCATCACCTCTGCAGTTACCTCCCCTCTCTTCATTTCTCTTCGTGTTTGCCTCCCCCCTCCCTACTTTTTTTTCTCACCATCTCTTCCGCTTCCCCCCTCAGCTTCTCTTAAATTTCCTTCGTCATCCAATCTCCAGTTTCCTTCTGCCTCCTCTTCTCTCCAGTTTCCCTCCTCATCCTCTCTTCAGTTTCCCCTCCTGATCCTTTCTCCAGTTTCCCCTCCTGATCCTTTCTCCGTTTTCCCCCTCCACTCCCCAGTTTTTCTCCTCCTCCTCCTGCCCAATTTTTCTCCCCCTCTTCCTCCTCCTGTCTCTAATTTCCCTCATTTTCCTCCTCCTCTGTCTAATTTCCCTCTTTTAATTTCCCCCCACCCATGCACTTCTCCCCCTGCCCCCCCCTCACCCACCCACTCTCATTTCCTCAGCTCTGGTCCTCACCTTTCCTTTCATTCCCTCGCTCATTTCTCCCTCACAAACTGCTAATTACCTAATCCCACCCAAGAGTGCTTTGATTCTCCCCCCCACTCTCCCCTCTCCCCTCTCCCACCCTAACCCCCCAACCTCTTCTCACCCTCATGGTCCTCCTTCCTCATTTCGTTCTCTCTTCACCTCTCCTTCTGCTTCTTCCCCCTTCCTTCCTTCTTTCCTCTCCCCTCCTGCTTCCTTCCCTCCTTCCATCCTCTCCTTCCCTCCTCCTCCCCTCCACCCCTTCCCCGTTCCCTTCTCTTTTTCTCCCCTTACCCCCCTTCCCTCATCCATTCTTCCCCCCCCCTTCTTCCTTCCCCCCCTTCTTCTTTCCCCCCCTTCTTCCTTCCCCCCCTTCTTCCTTCCCCCGTTTCTTCGTTCTCTCCTTTCTTCCCCTACCCCTTGCCCTCTTCCCTGCTCCCATCAGCCCTCTCGGAACGGAGTCGGAGAAAAGGCTTGCACGCGTTCCCTGGAGACTCTCACTTTATTTTGACATTTTTTCCTTATAATGAGGCATTTCTACGCCAACCTTTGTGTCTGCGCGCGGTGCGTGCGTGCATGTGTGTGTGTGTGTGTGTGTGTGTGTGTGTGTGTGTGTGTGTGTGTGTGTGTGTGTGTGTGTGTGTGTGTGTGTCGTTCATCATCATCGTCATCCTTATTATCATCGTCGTCGTTATCATCATACTCATCTTCATTCTAGCCTAGGTATGCTTCAGAAACAGACAAAATGAGAAAACGAGAGCAGGATAATCTTAGCAACCTTGTTAAATCCCATCAGCGAAAAGACGTGGTCCGTGTTTCAGTTTAACAACTGTCAGGCGATTTGATTGAGATAAAGTGAAGGGGCTATTGGAGTCTGTTTATAGTTCTTTGACTACAGTAGGTCTCAAACAGTGTGGGTAATATCGTTTGAGTTTAGTAAGATAATAAAAACAGGATTCCGATACTGAAAAGGTGAAAATGGTACGCCTCTTGCCTGGGGTCAGATAGCCGTGATGGACATAACTCAAGGTTTTAGTCTCTTGATTTAGTGGACGTATTATGTTGTTTTTTTTTTCTGGCTACTTCCAAACAATGATATTCAACTTAATGAGGCCTACGAGTAAAGTGGGAGTCAGTTTAGGTGCCCTATATCTAACACCCTTATCTTCTTATAGTGTGGCCTAAGCTGGATAATATCGTCTAGAGATAGGAAGAATATATAAAAATTATCTCCACCTGCTGAAATGATAAAGAGCCTATCTATATTTCTCAATATTTCAAAAGTGGAAACCCGAGGGACTCTGATGTGACTGTTCATATCTCACAAGCCTAACCTTAGTGTCGGACAATATATCATGCTTTACTTCCCTACATTTCTAGGCTTCCGATACATCTCCTTTGTGAGTTCCTCTCTTTCTGTTTCTGGATCCTTTCAACCTCACGTATAAGTAGGAAGATGTTGTTGGTGGTGATGGTGGTGGTCATGACCTCAGCGCACACCGTGTGAAAGTTTTGACAGACATTGGGGTCCGTGACCGAGGGTTATAAACCTGGATGGTGTGGTCGGTGAGGTTATGGCGCACCAACAAGTTTGTTCATAGCCAGTATATAATCCCTTGGCTAGTACTTGTTTCTCGTAAACTGATAAAAGTCAGACGCTAGCAGGAATAAAAATGAACAGCTAGAAGTAAGGAACTGTACATGAGTGAAGTTTTATTATAAATTTTGCCCAGACTATGAAAATCAAGTAAAAATGTCAGTGTATGAAGGTATTTTACAATGAAATTTGCCTACCCTACAAAAACATGCCAAACCCTACAACAGCATTTTTTATTTAGGCTATCAGACTAATGAAATTAAAAATATTAGCATATGGAAGTGTTATCACGAACTTTGCTTGAACGAGGATGACTGACACTTCCAAAAAGAGCATGGAGGACCTTTGAAATGCAGTTTGCCTGCTCTGCAAGCCATCTCAAACTCCAGTATATCGAGACAAGAAAATCCCCCGGAAATTAGGTAGAGAATTTTTTTTTCTATTCTGTCTAACTTTGAATTTTCAGAGAGAGGAAAAAAGTATTGTGTAGAACCAGATGCATAAACCTGAAGAGATTTTTGCCATGAACAGTGCGAGAGAAATGAGAAATTTTATCATGAAATTTGCTTAACTTACAAAAGTGTGCAGATCAGAATAGGGGCAATTTTAACATGAAATTTGCCAGACCTAGAGAAACATAAGTAGATAAGCAAATATTATCCAGCTAAGGCAGTAGAGAAAAGTAGGGTAGGGAGAGTTAGTCTTGAACTTTGCCAAAACTAGAAAAACCAGCACGATTAAAAATTAGAGCACCGAGAAAGTTTGTTATGAAATTTGCCTCACGAAATGTCTGGAGTAGGGCATCGACTGAGAAAAAAAAAAAAAAAAAAAAAAAAGTAGGTCTAAGATACGGAAATTTTGCCACGAACTTTGTCAGAACTAGGAAATTAGGCATATCAAAATTTATAGAGTATGGAGAATCTTTTTGCCCTGAAATTTACTTGACCTACAAAGACGTCAAAATTTTGGTGCATGGAGCAATGAAAATGAGAAAAAAAAAATCAGAACACATAGATTTTCCCCTGAAGTTGGCTAGACGTAGAAAACTGGCTCATACAGAGGGAATTTTAACCGTGGAATTTGCTTAACCCACAAAGGCTTCCAGAATTTACTGTATTGAGCCAAGGAGAGACCAACAGTGGGCGAGTGTGTGTGTATAAAAGCCTGGTCTCCATTGCGGTGTGAGATATCGAGAGAGGGGGGGGAAGGGTGGCTGGGAAGGGGTAGCATAAGTTTGCATTACGTGCGTGGATTCCGTGCTTGTTTACCATATAATCTTAGGTTGAATGTGTGTGGGTGTGGGTGAGAGGTGGAGGTCGTGATTGTGCATTTGTTTGTGGTGTGTGTGTGTGTGTGTGTGTGTGTGTGTGTGTGTGTGTGTGTGTGTGTGTGTGTGTGTGTGCGCGCGTCAGGGAGAGAGAGAGAGAGAGAGAGAGAGAATGCGTGTGTGTGTGTGTGTGTGTGTGTGTGTGTGAGAGAGAGAGAGAGAGAGAGAGAGAGAGAGAGAGAGAGTGTGTGTGTGTGTGTGTGTGTGTGTGTGTGTGTGAGAGAGAGAGAGAGAGAGAGAGAATGTGTGTGTGTGTGTGTGTGTGTGTGTGTGTGTGTGTGTGTGTGTGTGTGTGTGTGAGAGAGAGAGAGAGAGAATGTGTGTGTGTGTGTGTGTGTGTGTGTGTGTGTGAGAGAGAGAGAGAGAGAGAGAGAGAGAGAATGTGTGTGTGTGTGTGTGTGTGTGTGTGTGTGTGTGTGTGTGAGAGAGAGAGAGAGAGAGAGAGAGAGAGAATTGTAAGAGCGAGTCAGTGCAGAGAGGGTAAAGAGGAGAGGAATCTGCCCGTGAATAATGAGAGAGTGACAAGTCCAGGGAGGGGGAGCTTTAACAGAGGGAAAGGAGAGAAGAAGAGGAGGAGGACACTGAAGAGGAGGAGGAGGAGGACACTGAAGAGGAAGAGAGGAAGAAAATAGAAAAGACTAAAGAGAAAGAAACAGGAAAGGAGAGGAGAGACAAGCAGAGGATATGAGAGGAAAAGATGGAAAGGAAGCGCAAGAAAGAGGGTAGTGAAAAATGGGGAGGAAGAGGCAGGAAAGAAAAACAGAAGAAAATGAGGCGTGAGAGGAGGAGGAGGACTGGCGAGGAGAATACAGGAGAGAAGGAAGCTGGAGAGAGGGGAAGGAGGAATAGCGGAAGAACAGATAGAAGTGGAGTTTGTGTTGAATGGACTGGGGAGGAGGAGGAGGAGGAGGAGGAAAATGGAAATAAAAGTCAGGAAAGAGAATAGATGTTATAGATGAATGTAGATGACGAAGAAACACTAAGAACGACAGGGGATAGCAGAGAATGGGAGAGGAGAGAAGGGATAGAGGTAAAAAAAAAAAAAATAGGAGAATTTAAGAATTTAAGAATGAGAAAGATTCAGGAGACGAGCGACATTGAATGGACAGCAGAGAGCAGGAGAAGTTGAGACAGTATGAATAATAGGAGAGAAAGCAAGAAAATACGGGACAATGACATGGTAAATAAGAGTGGAAAATATATGAAAGGTGGAAGAAGATTAAATTAACAAGAGAAAAAAAGAAGCACAAGTGAAGGTGCAGGATTAGCGGAGGACAGAAGAAAATAAATGGAAGGAGGAGGACAGGAAGAAGATAAAAGAAAAGACGAGGGGGAGAAGAAGAGGAAGAAGAAGGTGAAGGTGTAAGAGAGGGAGAAAGAAATTGATATTGGATAGCGTGGTTTTACGAGAATAGCTTTTGAGAGTGGGCGGAGGAGGAGGGGGAGGGGGGGAGCTGACTTCAGGGAATGAGGAATAGACGAAACGGAATACGAGAGAAAGAAAAAAAAATGTGAAATGAAACGGCAGCTAAAAATAGTAAAATTAGCTTTGGAGAGTATAAAATGAAAGGAATAGAACAAAAGAAAAAGTACAGTAAGACGTGGTTGAACACAGCCCCTGATAAAAATGGTAGAGATATCGTTAGAGAGTGAGGGATAATAGCAACAGAAATAATACAGTACCGGTAGCAGACAGCGAAAATACAAAGATTGCTACAATGGTAGAATTAATAAATAAATAAATAAATAAAGCTACAGGAGAGGTGAGGAAGGTAAGGTTAAGGAATCAGAAATAGAGAGAGAGGAAAAAGAAATTAAGCAAAAGGCGTATTAAATTATTTATACTCTGCTGGGGATGGTCGAAAATTCATTTGAAAATTTAAAAAATTAAGAAATTTAAAACGATCTAATAATAGAGTAACAAACAGGTTGGAATACAAAGATTCTGCTAAAAATGGGAGAAATAAGAATAATACCTCAGATTGGCGACGAGGTTAACTGGGTGAACTGTAAGTGCAGAATGTCAGTTTTAAAATGGTTATATATATATATATATATATATATATATATATATATATATATATATATATATATATATATATATCCTCTCATCAGCCTTTTGAGTGTCCACTGCAGGACCGGCCTATCCCGACCGACGTAGGGACGATACAACCATTGCATCTCTACCAAGTGGCTTAGGCTGTCTGGTAGAGATTGTATGTAGGGTGAGAAGTGCTTGTAAGTGAAATTGTAGTGTTGGAGTGGCTCTGGATGTGTGTGTAGTCTGTGAACCAAGTGTAATCGGCTCGCGGAAGCCGACTGGGTGCAAGCATACTTTATAGTATGCGACAATGGTTCAACCATAGCACCCCTTGTGTCCGCCAATGCAGTACGGGGCCAGAAGAGCGCTCCCAAAGTTTATTACCCTGGCGGGGCGCGAACCCTCGTTCTTCAGTGTACGAAAACGCACACTTTACCACTGTACCACGGAGACTTCTATGTAGATAGATAGATAGATAGATAGATAGATGTTGACCTGTTTGACAAAATGTGTGTGTGTGTGTGTGTGTGTGTGTGTGTGTGTGTGTGTGTGTGTGTACACACACACACACACACACACACACATACACATATCCACCCATCCATCGATCATCCAATCCTATGTCGCCTCACAGTGGAGCGCAGGAACCCGGGGCTAGGCAAGTTGTCCTGACATTTGAGAAGAAAGTGACGAGCCTCACTCATCCCTGAGTGGCATTACGTGAGCAATAAACCGCAACCATCCCTTGGATATAAACACACAAATACTCAAAGGCTGTGACTCAATCTTAGCTGAATAAAATGGTCTAGCGTTAGCTGGAATAAATTTTAGAGTTGTCCAATCATGAGGGGGTAATAGTAACAGTATTGACACTCAGGCTTCCTCGATGCAATCACATGAATAAAATAGCATTGTCCGACCGTGACATGGTAATATTATCACCACCGAACTATAATTCCGACGTGGATTTATAAGGAGTTTTAAATAGCAGAGAAATTTAGTATGTAGTAATGGAAGTGTAGAAAAAAAAAAAGTTGAAAAAAAGACACAAACTACGATATGCCAAAAATGGCAGAAACTGTGGGTAGAAATGAAATTTAATATCCTGAAATTGAGGAGTGAAAAAAAAAAAAATAATAACTGTGGTGGGGTGCGTTAAGTAAGTAAATGAATGAATATATAAATAAATGACTTACATAAAAACGGAAGTATCCAGAAGACATACGGAAAATAATGGAAAACGGACTGAAAACTGAGGTATGCATAAACCTGTTGGGATGAAAGAATAATTAATTAGTGGAATATAAAATGAATTCAAGCATCCCCTGTTTATAAGTATGCGATGTGTGCCAGAATATTACACTTTTTTCCTCTTTACAATTGACATTGTAAATTGAGATAACTGTTCGATCAGCTTTATACGTAGCAATAAAACTTTAATGAACAATATTTCTAAAATTTACTGTGGTCACAATAGGAAAAAATAATGAAAAAAAATGGTGTTATAACGATGACGTTGTGGGGTACAGGCTGTATAAATGTATATATGTATGAAATTATATATATATATATATATATATATATATATATATATATATATATATATATATCTATCTATCTATCTATATATATATATATATATATATATATATATATATATATATATATATATATATATATATGTGTGTGTGTGTGTGTGTATACGTATACGCGTACCTGTATAGATACATACATACATACATAGAGAGAGAGAGAGAGAGAGAGAGAGAGAAATGGTGGGAAAAAAAAAACTGAATGAAAATGGAGCAATGCAAAACTTAATAAATGAAGAATGAATAAACTGAAAATAAAATGGAAGGGATATGAACAGCCTAATGAAGATAAAGGTGTGCATAGAGTATGAAAGAATGATAGCATGCAAGTGATATATTGAAGTGGAGGGGGGAAGGAAAAAGAGAATGAAAACCCCATAGATGAAAAGTAAATATAAATTGAGAGCTTCCCCCCGTCACCCCTCCCCACGAAAAAAATAAAAACGAAAAATGAAGGGGAGAAAAATGTATAAAAATGGGGACGTGACGAAAATCGGCTATGCTGGGGTTGGTCCCTTCAGTGCGATGGCGTCATGCAGATTTCGTTCTTGCTACCGACAGACTATATTATATTTGATTTAGAGACACCATCTCATTCTGCGCAGGTGGTAAACATATCCATTATTCTCGTCAATACACTGACCCATTTTTAACTTCATTCTTGCTGCTGCCCGATTTTCCTGTATAGTTTTGAGAACCCCCCACCCCCCAGTGAAAGGATTATTATAATGACCGTCTTTTCAAACTTTATTTCTGTTACTGACAGATGGTTATTTTCAGCATAGGACACTCCTCTTTTTACTGTTAATAAAGATTACTAATTGCAGAAAGCAGAATGCGCAAAACATCGAAATCAGTGATGAGTACTAGTAGACATATAGTAGCTGAAACAATATAAGAAAGTGTAGCGACGAAAGTGGCAGACATCGGTCTGTAGACCTTAAGTCAATGAATAGCGTTGTGTAAATTAGCAGACACAGTGCAAAATAATTATTGGGATATACTGATATACATTAGATAAAAAATATTAATGGAAGAAATAAGTGACAGAATATACGTAGGCAGAAAATTGATGAAAAAAAGGTTGCCAGGAAAACAACAAATATATAAGATCAATAGAAAAAATATATAACGATAGAAAATAGAAGAAATAAAATCGTTAGAAAATAAGCAGATGCAGCAGATGAATAAATGTTGTAGGAAAATTATCACTGTAAAAATTAAATATTGATAGTGCAAAATCGCAGCGGAAGGTGACAAAGAAAATATTGAAGGAAAATAATATCGAACTTCATAAAGCGCCTCACGCTCTACGAAAGTTTTGACGTGGGTGCCGAGAAAATATGTATATATAAAAGGTTTGGAAAATGGGACGTAGAATGCAGATTAATGGATGGAAAATCTGACGGGGTGCAAAACTGGGTGATAAATATGTCTGACAGTTGGGCAGGTATAATTCTCTCTCTCTCTCTCTCTCTCTCTCTCTCTCTCTCTCTCTCTCTCTCTCTCTCTCTCTCACACACACACACACACACACACACACACACACACACACACACACACACACACACACACACACACACACACACACACACACACAATCCAATTTATTGCTCGTCACTGATCCTTTACCTCTTATTTTCATACCTTTGGTACGAGCGACCCTTTGGTGGGTGGAAGGAGGAGGGGGGTTTCCTGCTTCTCTGTTCTTGTCTTTAGCAGATGGAATAGTTTTGCTTGTTATAACCTTCCATATACCAAACAGCCACTAAGGGTTCTACAGGTCTTTTGCTGTATGTTTTCCTTAGTACGTAAGCCAAATAAAATCTTCAGGAGACAGGTAAAATAGAAATGTCTTTATACGTTCGTGTAGGAGTTGATTATTATTGTCTCAAACACCTTCAGTATGAAACGTCTTGCCTTAAGTTGACCAAAATTATCTGGTTTTAACGTGAACTATATAACTCTCCTCTTCCCCTCCACCGAGTGATGTCTCGTGTGTTGCTGGGACGGCTCAGTCAGGATTATCAGTGTCTGTCCTTTATCTTTTATTCATTTCCTACTCCCACTGCCACACCCACGCCCACACCAACAGACTAAGCTGTCCCCACGACACATACAGTACTGCTGTGTGTTTCTGGTGCGGCGCTAACTACGGACCACCATATTATATAATTAATAGTGGGATTAAGTTCCCTGGATACAGAGCCTGAACTAAAAAATATCGTCTGTAGATAATAAAAATACATTATAGAGAACTGTCATATAATTGCATTCATTGTTGTAGTTGTCTATCTGTGTATTGCTTGACGCCATAATCCCGGAAGGGGTGGCCACAAACAAATCACCTCCATGTCGCCCTGTACCTCGCCATTTCACTGACCTGCTCCAAGCTCACACACTCCTCTCTCATATACCTCTCCACTCCATCCCTCATCTCATCCCTTGCCTCCCCCACCCTCTCCCCTCCCCCACTTCACACGCATACACTTTCCTCGTCAGTCTCCCTCTCTCTCTCCATCCTCTCCATTTGACCAAACCACCTCAGCGTATTTTTCATAACACTTTATATCACATCCACATCCACACCACAACGCTTCTTCACTTCCTCATTTGTCAGTCTGTCTCCCCATGTGACTCCACATGCTCCCCTCAGATAACTCATAGTTGCAAAGCTTTTAATCTTGAAGTCCTTCGCAAGCATAGAAATTCGTCGGTGGTTAAACAGAAAAAAAGAAAAGGAAAAAGGCGGTGTCGTAGTGAAAGGATTATCAATTATATACACTCTCCATTTCACTGTCATTCACTTGTTCCCTTATTTTTTCCATCATTCCTTCGCTGATTGTCTGGCTTCTCTTTCTTATTTCATGGTTCGGTCACGCTTCTTGTCCCTTCGTCTTTAATTATGTCTTCTTCTTTGATGCCTTTCTTGTTCTTGCATTTCTCTTCTTTCTTTAATCTTCTTGCCTTTTCTTTTAACTTCGTGGTCATGTTTTTGCAATCCTTTCCTTTGTTTTCCTTTTTGCATCTTCCTTATTCTTTTGCCTTGCCTTTTTTCTTGTTCCATGCCTTTTTCATGTTAATTTTCTCATGTTCTAATTTTCCTCGTTCTTACATTTTCTCTCCTTGTTTTTCTTGTCATTGACATTTAACCTGTTCAAAGTTTTCTCTTTCTTGGGCCTTTCGTAATGTTTCTTCTTTATTACACTTTTTTCTTTGCTTGTGTCGTTTCTCTTTCCTGCTGCTATTGCTCTTCTTGGTTGTTCATGCCTTCTTCACTGTCTACCTTCCCCCGTATTGACAAACGCTTTTCGTCTGTGCATCATCTTCTATTCAAACACGCTTTTTTCCCCGTCTGTCAAAGTTCAGTCTGTTTCTTTTCATTCTACCTTCTCCTCATTTATCTGTTGCATCTGTATTTTTGGGTCTGTTCTTGGTTAATATCAATTTTCTCTTTTCCTGTGTGATTCTCTCCAACGCAAGTTCTTTCTCCTTTCGTTTTCTCCCCCATCCCTTGCATTGTAATTTACATCATTTCCTCATTTTTGTCGTTGATTTACTTCACCATTCCTTCTTTGATTTATCCCTCTATCCTTCCTTAATATTTTTACACCCTTCATTCTTGACTTTCTGCTTTCTTTTTGCTGTCTCTTTTTTCTGCTTGAGTGTCTCTTTCTCTTTTTTTTTTCTATGATTTTCTCTCACTCTTTGCTTTGTGTTCTTGTTTTTTCTTCCTTTCTTTCTTCATCATGTCACGTTCCTCCATTGTCTTCTTTATTTAACACCTTCCGTTTTTCATTGTTTTCTTGTTTTTATCACTAGTTTCCGCCTTGATTTTCTCCTTTCTTTTGATTCATGCTCTTTTCCTTGCCTTCTTCACATCATTATTTCCTCCCTCACTTCTTTATTCATTGGCAGCTTTATCTGCTTCTCTCTCAGATCTCTTTGTGTAATTTGCCTGTTTCCTTCCTTCCAACCTTCTTTGTTTATTTTATTTTCTTGTCTTATTTCCTTCCCTCCTTCCGGTGTTCATTGCCATCTTACTTATCTGTTTAATTACCTTTGCCTTCCTGCTTCCTTTCTTATTCTTTTTCTTCATTGTCATTCCTTGTCTGTTTGTATTTTTGTTCCTCCATGTGCATTTGCTCTCTCTCTCTCTCTCTCTCTCTCTCTCTCTCTCTCTCTCTCTCTCTCTCTCTCTCTCTCTCTCTCTCACACACACACACACACACACACACACACACACACACACACACACACATATATATATATATATATATATATATATATATATATATATATATATTATGTATGTATGTATGTGTATGTAGATAGATAGATAGATAGATAGACAGATAATAATCATGTTTGTCCACCTATCCGTCGGTCTGTCTTTATATCTATATCTTTATCCATCTGTATCTATCTTTCTGTCAGTATCTACCTCTCTGTCTATCTATCTGTCTATCTATCTATCTATCTTCCTTTCTTCTCTTCTCTCCCCCTTTTCCCAGATCGATTATTTATTCATATTATTTTCGTCCTTGACTTTGGTCTACTTTTTGAGAGACACTGGATTTTTTACAAAGGTGAAGACAACTCGAGGTTTTATGGTACCTGGTAACTTTTTGATTGACTTCATCCTGACACCACTTGACATTCTGTTGCCATTCATTGTACTCTCTTGTCACCCATTATTGACACGCTTTTAGACACTCTGTATTCCGTTGACACCCATAAATGACACACTTTGACACTCCCTGTACTCTGTTGACACCCATTATTGACACACCTTGATATTCTTTGTACTTTATTGACACCCATTATCGACACTGTTTGACACTCTTTGTACACTCTTGACACACATTATTGACACTTTCTGACACCCTCTGACATAAGTACTGACATTCGTTTAACTCTTATTGCTACCTCGATTACGCCTCTTAACACAATGGCATATCTCGTTCCTAACAGCACTGCATAACACACTATCACCATTGACAGTAACACCACATGACACCCCACCACCATTTGACACAAGTCGGAGCATCCCTCGACACAAACTAGCACTTTGCACACGCTAACCCCCACTCCCCTGCCCTCCCTGCCACCCAATAAAATCCCCCTCACTCCCCTGCCCCTCGCCTCCTCCCTTCCAACCACAATACCCACCCAATAAAATCCCCCTTACTCCCCTTCCCCTCGCCTCCCCCTCCCCCTCCCCTTTGACGTGAAACGCACAGCTTGACCTGACATCCCGCTGGCATTCCCACGGGCCTGTGTCAACCTGCATACCTCAAAACACACTTAAAGTTGGAAGAGAGAGAGAGAGAGAGAGAGAGAGAGAGGGGAAAGTAGGATGTGTGGAGGAGAGAGAAAGGACGAAGAGGAAAGGAAATTCTGAGAAGGGAAATACAGACAGATAGGTATACTGTACAGTATATATATATATATATATATATATATATATATATATATATATATAATAAGAGAGAGAGAGGGTTGGATGGATGCGTGTGGGGAGGGAGAGTCAGACTGGAGCCGTCTCCTTTCTACGAAGCGCTCTCCTTCCCTTGTTTTTACTTTTCAGTATCATCTTTTCTTTTAACCTCCGTGCTCTCACTTCTTTTTTAACAACGTTCCCCCAATACTAGGTACTAGGGCACCATTTGCCTCTTGTTTTTTTTTTTTTCTTCTTTTTTGTAGATCTTAATTGTATGTTCCAGATTTTGTAACATCTGTTCTTGTGTCTTTTCCTTTCTTCAGTATTTATCAAGCTCTACCTTTTTTTTCTTTTTCCTTCCACACTTGCATGTCTGTTTCTGTATCAGCCTTTTCATTTTTGCCAGTTTTCCCTCTATACATTTTTTCATTGCTCAGTGGGCGTCCCGGTCTGGCCGAAAGGTCGGAAGTTCGAGTCCATCCAAGGGTCATTGGTTGACATCAGAAAGGGCATCCGGTCACAAAATGCTACACGCTGCAAACCAGTGTCCTCTACCCAGGGTTAACGCTTTAGCCCTTATCGAAAAGAGGGGGACATGGCGTAAAACAAAAAATAAATAAATAAGATAAATTAGTACATACATAAAAATGAACCTGCACAAAGCGGCCTACGCTCGTTGGATCTGTCACCCTTTGTATATTTATCGGAACTTTGAAATGAACTAAATATGGATGAATAAACTAGTATGTGGTAAGGCTCGAAGAAAGCGGACCTGGCTGCGTTGGGTCCGTTACAGAAGAGAAATTATTGATAGGTAGCTATATGTTATTTTTGAATACAGGTAAAATATTTTTAGGAACTTGAAACCAAAAAAGTTTATGCAAAATCTGGTGCCCTAGAGAGTGTTCCTGCTAAGTTTCATCAGAATCGTCCACGCGTCTAGGAGTAGTAGTGGGAAAAACCCTTATACTGACTGACAGTAGTCCAGTGTTATATAGATTATCTTCCTTATCTTTGTCCGCTCTTTTCCCTTATCTCTGTGTCCGGTCTTTTCTCCTCCCCTCTCCCTTTCTTCAGCTTTCTCCCCACCTCTTGGGCTGTTACTCTAGCAACTTTCTGCATTCCTGATTTTTTGTGTCTGCTTTTCTTGCTCGTCTTTCTGTCTGCTCTTTTCTGTTTTTCAACCTTTCTCTTTACCTAGTTTGCTATTACCCTTGAATCTATTTGCTTGCCTGTTTTTATGTCTCCTTATTTGTCTTTATCAAGCCCCACCCCCATTTTTTTATCGATTTTCTCAATTTTTTTCCTTTTTCTCTTGTCCCTTCTTTATCAGGTTACACAATACCCAATTTCGTAGTATTCCTGGTATTTCTTGTTTACCTGCTTCTGTCTCTGGCATTTTTCTCGTCGTTTTATCAAGTTTATCCAGTTTTTCAAGCATTCGTAACAGCTCTCTCTCTCTCTCTCTCTCTCTCTCTCTCTCTCTCTCTCTCTCTCTCTCTCTCTCTCTCTCTCTCTCTCTCTCTCTCTCTCTCTCATCCATCTTCCTGTGTTTTTTTTATTTTTTTTTATTTACACGACCATCCTTTCTCGTTTCTTTCTTTGTTTCTCTCCACCTTCTCTTTAACAACCTTCCTCATATATATTTCTGTTTTTCTTGACCTTTAACCAAAGTTTTATTTTTTTTTCTTTAGTCGTCTCTTGCATCGGGCTCCCTCCCATGTTTTTCCTCTTTTATTCCAGAGCTTTTGCTTCCTGTGTCTTATTTTTACCGTCTTTTATTTAACCTTTATCCTCCCGTCTTTCGTTTTTATATATATTTTTGCTTCTCTGTCTTGTCTGCTGTCCCATCTGACACTCTAGCATCTCTGCTATTTTCGTTTATTCTGTAATCCTTTCTTCTTCTCTCTCTCTCTCTCTCTCTCTCTCTCTCTCTCTCTCTCTCTGTCTCTCTCTCTCTCTCTCTCTATTCCAGTTCATTGCCTTCACGCTGTCTACCCTTCAGCCCCTGTTGTTTCAGTCATGCATACAGTTCCTTCGCTACATGCATGTCAGCTTACTGCCGCTGAGCTTTCCCCTCCTCTTAAATTGCATTTATGATAAATGTGCTTTAATGCCACTACTTTCTCTCTCTCTCTCTCTCTCTCTCTCTCTCTCTCTCTCTCTCTCTCTGTGACAGTACCGCTAGTGGCGGTACTGTTAAAGCAGAGGAATTGTGGCCTTATGCAGTTTGCCACAAGAATATGGGAAGTAACTCCATCTTGTGTAGTGTTTGTGATAAGTGGATGTGTTAGAGATGTAGTGATATTAGAGGTAGACCGCAAATTATGAAGATTTCTTGTGTACGGTGTGTCAGAGAGAGCATGTGGAGATTGTCAGAGGTGAAAGGGCTGATCTTGCTGGAGAGTCTCTTGAGTGTTTGGAGGAGTTCTGTTATGTTGGGGGCGTGTTGTGTGCTGGAGATAGGCAGGAGCTAGCTCACTGACTAGGAAAGGGAGTGGTTGGAGGAAAATCAAGGAGCTGTCGCTTCTCCTAACACTGACAGACCTCTCCGTCCGTGCTAAAGGATATATGTATGCGACATGTGTTAGGAGTGTAATTCTGTGCGGTAGAGGGACCCGTAGGCTCATACGCACAGAAGTGACAGTGATTGGATGGATATGTAGTGCGTCGTTGAATGCGAGGCCAGGGGGACGTCAGGGTTACGATGGATGAGTTAAGAAGGATGGGACTGGAATGTATTAGTTTGTGATGAGGAGGGGTATATTGAGATGGTTTGGTAATGTTGAGAGGATGGAGGATGACAATTGGATGCGGAAAGTGAGAAGTGTGAACGTCGGGGGTAGGGCTGCGATTGGCAGACCAACAAAAAAAAAAGATCTAAAAGATCTGGGACGACATCGTACAGTGTAACCTCAGGGATAAGGAATTTAGTAGGAATGCTACCAGTAATCGAACAACATGGAGAGCCATCATTAGGTGACCAAGGCCGACGCATGCAAGCATGTTGGAGCTTTTATAAACGATACAGGACGATACGAGCATGTTTTTCCCTAATTTTCTTTTGTTGTATTATATTGGACAGTACGAGTAATGATTTTCCTGTTCAGCTTCGGCAGTCTTTAGTGTTTTTGACAAGTTCATGTTTTGTTTTGCATTGTTAGTTTCCGTTTGTTTATATATTTTGGACTTTCATCACTGTGCTCTTCATTTATATATATTTTTTTTTTTTTTGTGAAAGTTAATAATTATCCTTTTTTTCAGTTTGAACTCCATTAGTTGTATAAATTTTTAACTTTTTTTTGCGTTTTTCTTTTTTTCTTTTTTTACACGCCTTTGCTGGTTGTAATTGATCTTTAGTCATATTGTTAGACTTCCTCCCCTCTGCTCCCCTATTGCATCGTTCCTTCACGCTCCTTTCTCACACTTTCCCCTTTCACGTCATCCTGTTTCCCCTCTTCCTTGCTTTTTCTCTTTCCGTCCTACGCTATACCCAATCTCTCTCTCTCTCTCTGTGTGCGTCTGTGTGTGTGTGTGTGTGTGTGTGTGTGTGTGTGTGTGTGTGTGTGTGTGTGTGTGTGCGTGTGTGTGTGTTTTCTCCTTCGCCCTTCACTACGCCCCCTTTTTCTCTTTATTTTTCCTTTTTCCCCTGTTTTTATTTCCATGTCTCCCTGCCCATGGCCTCCTCGTCCTCCTCTCTCTCCCCTACAACCATTCTTTGTCCTTCCCTGCCCTTATCTCTTCCCTGTGTCATAAGTTTCCCTCTTCCCTCTATCATCATTTTCCCCTCTTTCCCCTTTCCCTTCGTCATGTGGAGAACTAATAAACTATTTTAATATTTGGTGACGCTCGGTATTAGTTTCCCCATTAATTTTTCGCTGGTAGTTTGAAATTGTATAGGATTATCGAATGTAACCAGCTTTGTCTTAGTCACCCTTATGTATTAGGTCTAACTTTTATACCCCTGCTGTTTGAGAATCCTGCCAACGATAAACAGAATAAAAGCACCCGGAAGCATCATCGTAGAGAAGAGGTAAAAGGAAATCAGGGAAGCTGCGGGAAGCTTACAAATGATTTCCTTGCAGAGTTAGTGCAGACCTCGAGGAAAAAAAGCAGAGAATATACACTTAATCGTTGATATGTCCTTGCGCTTAATGTCCGTTTTTAATATTCCATGTCCAGTACCTGTCGTTAAAAAGACGGGGGGTGAGTGCTGGAATGTGTTGGAGAACTTATACTCAAGGAGGTCAGTCATTTCAGCTGTTGACGAGTAAATCATGTGAAGAATTGGACTGGAATCGGGGTGTTTTGGTACACTGACATAACCGTTCGAGAGCATGATTAGGGCAAAAGTTACATATTATTATTAATAGTGCGATGTTGTGTTTGGAATTTGTCTTTCATTGGCATAACACTTAAGGAGATCTTAGAACGTAAACTTGGAAGCGAACAGATAGGGATGGAGAGGATTATGACAGATAGCACATAGAGGGATAACAAGAAAGCTTTGTATAAGGAAAGCTGTAACAGCATCATCTAAGCTCTGTCAGGCTCCTGTGACTCGTTCTAAGCGCAATACACTCTTATGGTGTTAGCTGGAATAAATTATGGAGGTGCCCTGACCATGAGAAGGCTGATGGTAACAGTATTAACACTCTCAGGCTCTTAATACTCACTCTCAGGTGATGTAAACTAGAAATGTTGTAAGAGTTGTCCCGACTGTAGGAAGGTTAACTAGAAATCGGAACTGAGCCTGAGTTGGTCACATCCCTGGTAGGACTGTAACGCTTGGACAGGTGGATACCCTTTGACAGTGACGGCCTAGAAACAGAATCAAAGGAAAGTTGAGAGAGGTGGATGTATAGTGATTAAATCCGTTTTTTTCGTCAAACCAGTCCCGAATAAGATAGCGCTAGTATGTACTGAAAATGGGCGGTGGGCATTAACCCGCCTCGTACCAACCACTTTTCCACCTCTGACTCCCCCCAATCCCGATCATTTCTGGAAGAATTATTTTTTGGCTCAAACCTCGGCTTTTGGTGAGAAACATCGAAAATTCATGGAGATATCGTTCACCTAAGGTTTAAAATACTCGATACAGGTAGCAGTACCTCCTCACCTTACTGTGTTTTCTATCAGGCTGGCTCCAAAGAAAACGAGTTCAATGGGAGGGTAACCATTCCACACCACTCATAAACGTATTTATTTATTTATTTGGTACGAATTTATACGTAGTACGAGAGTTTATTGATTTTCACACAGTAATATAGGCAATATAAGCATTGTTTCACTCACCAAACACATCGACATACCTGACCTTTTTTGGCGACATTACCTGATCATCATTTATGACTGTTTCTTCCTCTAATGCTATGTAAAGTTTGTCCTCCACATTGTCATCGATTGGGGAATCACTCTGGCCCTGAATTTTGTACCGTGGCACATCATGTCTTTACTGGCCAGGTCACTGGTAACAGGTGAATTGCCGAGACAATGGCGTGCGGGGGGGGGGTGAGGTCATGCTTTGTAAGGCATTGTCCCTGCCTGGCATCTTGTAGAGGAAGGTGTCCCGTGTATACGTACCAAAAATCACTTGTGAAAATTAAAAATTGTGCAAATTAGGGACCTTGCAATTGATTTGTGTTTATGTACGTCAATGGGACTGACAGTGACAAAACGTGTGGACATATATATACGTCAGTGGGACGTGGCGGGTGAACGCCGAAGTGGTGGAATGTGAAGATGGGACACGTGGGAGGACTCCTCGGGGTCAGGGAAAAATGTAAATATACGGGAAATATTATGTTGTGTTTTAAGCAAATGTATTTTTTATTAAGCGAATATGAATGTACAATGTAAGTCAAATACTAATCAAACTAGATATACCATGCCAAGAAAATTTTTACGTCTCTGGGACAGGTTTGAATTCCCAGCTGGAAAACAAAATAATCATACTGAATGGAAAAGTGAAGGAGACGCCGCGCGGGAACAAGTTTCGTGCTGGAGGGGCACAGAGGATTTTTTTTTTTTTTTCCATTGCAGAGAACAGGCCTTGGGCTTTATGTGAAGTGTTGCTAGGAGTTTGTGTTGTGAAGCTGTGTGAGGGATAAGCACTGAAGGACGGATGTATTGAAAAATGAATAAAGAATTATTTTAAATTATGTAATAAAATATATTGAATTATCAAATAAAAATGGCAAAGTCCATTGTGCATTGGCTAAGACAGTATATATATATGTATGTGTGTGTATGAGAGAGAGAGAGCTATTGCCAGACACCATAATCCCATAAGGGGTGGCTATTTGACTTTTGAGTTATTTGTTTTACGGGGAGGGGCACAAACCCTTCACGAACCCACTTGCTGACACGTAGGGAGCACGTAGGGTTTGGTTATATGGTTACCACCCAGCGTTGTAAATGGTTTCTTGGCTTACAGGAAACCATTTGGCTTGTCATTCAATGTAAAGCCACCTGTAAAGGAAAGAAAAGCAATTAGAAGTGACAGGAAAGATGGGAGAAATAGGAAGAGAGGAAGGCAGGCACAGAAAAAGAATGATAAAGGCTAAGGAAAAAGTAGGCAGCACTGCATCAATTGAGTGGATGATGGTCGTTTGTGTGTGTGTGTGTGTATATATATATATATATATATATATATATATATATATATATATATATATATATATATATATAATGTGTGTAGAGAGAGAGAGAGAGAGAGAGGGAGAGAGAGAGACTGAAGGCACCCACACAAAAAAATAGACAGAAAGGCACAATTCTTCCCACATGATCTAAAGCACTTTTTATAAATGGATAAATAACTACGAAAACATAATAGGCACGGTTTTTCCTTCACCAGCTTAAGCTGGTCGTGTATACGGAGAAAGATACAGGAAAAACAAACATGATGCACACTGTTTATTACCTCGACCAAAGCAGTTTTGATGTGTGAGAAAAATATATATGAGAAAGGAAGAGTGAAAAGCACAGGTCTTTCCATCGTATGTTAACTAAGTGGTGTCCCCTGTGCAGATAGTCTCGACTTTATTGTTCTGTTTCCCGAGAGAGCTTTTCAAAAACGTTATTTTATTGTCACCTGCAAGTTTGTCCCTTCTCTCGACCCCATCTCATCTTACCTCTCGAGAGGGCGCTTTGCTAAGCCGATCAAAATAGCTTGGCGGAGGCGGAACCAGGGAAAAGGATTGAACACCAATATTCCTAATGGAGTTTTCCCTTGGTTGGCTTTTTAATTCTTTATGTAATTTTGGCGAACAAGGAAGAGTAACCTCATATTTAAAACTTGTCTTGGAGAGAACGAGAGAGAACGAAAATGCCAATTTTGAAATAAACATTTTTTTGTAGTTGTTTTTTTATTTCTGTAATTCTGACGATCTTGCAAAAAGGTAACACAATTTAACCTTGTCTTAAAGTGTGATGAACGTAGCGTGGCTCCATGTTAGACTTGAGTATGTGTGCAGATGTTATTACGACACACACAGATGAGATCAAAGACGCTGGAGCAAAGGTAAGATTAACTTGGGGACAAAGAGCTCAGTGCAGGGGCTCAGTGCTCAGTGCCGGGGGACTGTGAAATCGGTGCAGACTGACCGGAAAATACATTCAGCCCATTCAGCTCTAGACTGTGCTCTTTTCACTTTAACTGAGCCTAAAACTACCCTCTCTTCATCTTCAATGCTGTGTTGTAACAGGAAATTGACACTAGAGTATGAATCTAGTCACGAAGAAGTGTTGTGGAAGGGATGCAGAGCCGTAGCATTGATTTTTTCTTCCTCTGCGCTGTGACATTTGCCGCTGCAGTACGAAAATCCAGACCAAATAAAAGTGAAAAAGTACTAACACCCCTACAGTGGATCAGTGAAGATTTAGGCAGAGTGAATGTGACGTGGGTGCACAGATAACTTAGAAAATGATGTTGTGTTCCACCAAGTTATCAGTGTTAGATTTGTATGAAAAGGTAATAGGTGATGAATTAACCAGGTATCTTGGTAATTGATTAGATCTGGTGAGTGTATGTGATCTGCATGCACAGATAACACAGAAAATTCCATTACGTTTTTAGTAAGTTGTTTGTGTTCGGTGTATATAAGAGACTCTAATATATGCCAAGTAAATCAGGTAACTTTATAAATAAAAAGACTTTATATTATAAATAAACCACTGTAATATATAATCAGTAAACCAGGTAACTTGATAACTAAAAAAATGTGTCATGAGAGTAAACTTGTAACTGTGGTTAATAAATAATCACGATACCAAGTGAATAGGCATTTCAAAGGCGACTCGTGCCAGTGTTTATGTGAGTGACGACCTAGACTCACAGGGCCTAAACAGGCCCCCAGGAAGCTTAGTGAGTGCATAGTGCTTTGTATGTATATGTGATTGATTGTACGAGGAGTTCGAGCTGCAATGGACCCAGGACGCATCTTTCAAATCATCACCAACAGCACGCTTTTAGGTAAGTAGAAGTTATGTTGGCTGCAGAATTTGCAAAACCTGTTTTTAAGTATTTATTGATATCTCCAGAGTGATATATATATATATATATATATATATATATATATATATATATATATATATATATATATATATATATGTATGTATGTACTGTATATATATAGAGATACATTGGCTGTATCGTCCCCACTTCGGTCGGGATAGGTCGGTCCTGCAGTGGACGCTCAAACGGCTGTTGAGATGATATATATATATATATATATATATATATACACACACACGTGTGTGTGTGTGTGTGTGTGTGTGTGTGTGTGTGTGTACTCTATATATGGAGAGAGAGAGAGAGAGAGAGAGAGAGAAATAGCCTTGGACCCAAATTCTCACACCACCTCATATTACAGTGCATATTTTCATACCACTCCGTGTTGTTGTCGTGTATATCATTTGTGTTCTTAATTCGGACATGGTTTGCACCAATGCAGTACTACAGAATATTATCATGGCTTAAGCAGAAGTAATCAGACAAAGAGGAGGTGCTGAGGAGCCCTCTAACCCCACTTCAATGCAGACCATTGTGTGTGTAGCCGTATATTTCCCTTTTATTGTAAAGATGGAATAGTCTGTCGAACTCACTTTCCTTAGCCGGAGAGATAATCAGCAAGGAACTTCTATAAATTAGAAACCTCAACAAATTGACTGCAGTATGTTTCTTTGAGCTTAGCTGTGACTTGAATGAATTAGCCTATGAAGTTTTCATTTCCCAACCGAAATGTTCATCAAGACTTTTGTTTTCCGTTTGGCTACCCAGGACTTTTCACAACCGGGTAATATCGCCATACATTAACCGAAATAACATACGAATTTGATCATTCGTTGCTTAAACCTGGCCATGCGAACCACTTCCAGTTTTAACAGGGAAATTGGTTTTGTCGTCGTAATTTGAAGTTTATGTATTGTTAGATGTTTTTTTCTGGCAGGGATTTGACACAGTTGAGTAAAATCGTATCACATTACCAAAAAAAAAAAAAGTACCAAGTGTGGCAGCGGATTCTTTTTCAGCTGACTGAAATCGTCTGATCTTAACTGGATTAAATATAAATTTCGCGGATCTGGGTCAGTATATTAACCCTCTGATTCTGGCGGGTTTGTCTTGAATGAAGAGAGTTGTCTGGCCTTATAGGGAACAAGCTATAAAGTTCTTAACATTCGGTCTGCCAGCAAATTAATCGAGAAGGTTTTATACCTTTTCCTCCTGTCGGTTTTTCTGAAGTGAACACAGTCGTGTGATCTTCGGCGGAAAAATACGAAGATGTATTTCGCAGCCAAGGCTGTAGTCAAAATAGATTTAACCTTTATGCTTCGGTGAGTATCTTTGAGGCAAGTAAAATCGCCTGATGTTAGCCGAAACGAAATGACAGTCTTACGTCGCAGCAGTGAGTTAATATCAGTTCGACAGACTTACCATCAGTTCACATGTCTGCCGGGGGATTGTTGGTGGTGGGTAATTCGTGGTGATGTGGTGTATAGCTAGTGGAGACCTTGTAACATCCTTATTCAAGTCTGTTACCGGAGTTTTTTTTGCTGTGTTAAAGGATATCTAATTTCGTCGGCGCTATTCGATTGATATATTGTCGAAGAAAAATGACAACAAGCAAATATACTAATGCATTTCAGTTAAATGCAGTGCATCCTTTATGTGGTGCTTGCGTGCGTGCTGCGTGCGTGCTTGTGTGTGTGTGTGTGTGTGTGTGTGTGTGTGTGTATGTGTGTGTGTGTGTGTGTGTGTGTGTGTGTGTGTGTGTGTGTGTGAGAGAGAGAGTTGTGGTGAGATGAAGAGAGGAAGTGGAGGCATAAGGGTATAGGAAGTGATGTAGAAGTGTGAGGGGTTGTGAGAGTGTGGGGAATTACCAAGAGAATGAGGTTATTTATTGGGAAGGGAATATGTAAGAATGACGGGGAATGGTAAACAAAAAATAAATAAAGCAAGAAGATAGAAATCTGTGCAGAGTCCCTTTATTGTGTCTGTGGTAAAGGTCTGGAGAGGATGTGGGTTGGATGGGGTCTAGAGGGGGTGTGGGGTGGATGGAGTCTGCAAGGGGTGTGGGGTGGATGGAGTCTGCAAGGGGTGTGGGGTGGATGGGGCGTGGAGGGTGTGTGGGGTGGATGGGTCAGGAGGGGGGAGGAGATGTCGAAAATAATAACAAAGTGAAGCAAAATAATACATAACTGTCTGGTGCGGAGTTCTTTTAACGTGGTGGGATAATGAGGGAATGTGGGATTTTAATTTAGGCGGGGACGACTGTGTGTGTGTGTGTGTGTGTGTGTGTGTGTGTGTGTGAGAGAGAGAGAGAGAGAGAGAGAGGGGGGGGGGAAGGGGAGGATAATGAGGGAATATTGCAGGAGAAAAAAGCGCAAGCAGACAAATACATAATATAATCCACTGCAGTGTTCCTATTTCGCATCAGAAAGGAGATGAAGAGATATGGAGGGATCGTGGGTGCCGGATGAGGAAATGTGTGTGTGTGTGTGTGTGTGTGTGTGTGTGTTGAGGTAGGGGATTGAGAGGGTGTGTGTAGGGGACAGGGGGTAGGCAGGGGTGATGGAACGTAGGCAAGGGAGGGGGGACGTAATTAAACCATTGTGTCATAAGCGCCTCACATCCCCGCCGTGGTTGGAAACAATTCGGTAATCACGGTACTCACATGAAATCCCGCTCTGTTACCCTGGTTCTCGAAATTAAACTCAACTCTGGGGGTGTCGCGCTGTTTTCACCTCAACTATTTGGGTGCCGATGCTAGTAGTAATTAAAATCATTTTACATATTCGGTTTGTCTCATTTGAGCTCGCCTGATTACCTTTCTATTAAATATTAAATTCAGCCAATACTTTGCTACTGAAAATTAAACGCAACTCCTGTGTCCTTCTGTTTTCACCTCGACATTGTTGGTGTCATTGTTCTGGGTAATGAAACTTAGCTCGGTAATCATTATTTTTCGCCTGAGTTTGCATGATTACCTCCCTGCCAATAACTTAATGGTGATGAATGACTGCTACCCGTAATTATTCTTAACTTTGGTATCTCACCGTTTTCACATCAGCTGCTTTAGTGTCCCTGCTGCTCGTAATTAAACTCAGCTCACGTAGTTCTCTAGTCTCATTTGAGTTTGCTTGGTCACCTTGCTGCCATAAAGTAAATGCAACTCTGGTACTGAACTGTTCTCACCCCGGCTGTTTTGGTGTCCCTGTTATTGGTAATTAAACTCAGCACACGTATCCTGTTTGTCGTATTTAAGCTCGCTTGATTACCTTGCTGCTATTAATTGAAGTCTTTGCTTTTATCTTGCTGTTTTCACATCTGTTGTTTTGTTTGCCCCAGTTGGTACCACTTAGCTTCTAGTTTGATGACGTATTTTTTTTTTATCTTATTATTCTTACTGCTAGACGGTTTAATTCAGCGTAATAGAGACCCCCTCGTAGTGAAAGACAATAACGAGGAGTAAATTATTTTAACTTCTTCAGCCAGAGACATCTCATCTGAAGCTAAATAAAATTATCCAGAGGAGTAACGTTAAATAATAATTCGCTGTATTAATAAAGTTATAACTCAACTATCATAGTTTGCCCCATCCTGGTTGTTTAGGCGTCATTATTACGAGGTTAAAACTCGACTCATGTAGCTCATTATCTTCACCTGAGCTCTTTGGGCCACTTGATGCTGAAAATTAGCTAACAAGGACGGGTATTTCAGTATATTTCGTCTACAGTACCCTGGCGGAGATTTTGTCCTTTTGCACCTTATTTCCCGTGGTTGAGTGATCGGATAAGACAGTACTGCGGCTCTACGTCCTTTCCATAGTTTTTCTTCGTAACGAGCAGCATATTCTAGTGATAATCCCTCATCATAACTGGGCATTCAAGGTGGGAAGGTGCCAAAGTAGGTCAACTGGACAAAGTCTGGTCTTGCCTAAGTTATTTTGACAGCGTTGCTAGTGGAATAATTTTCAACTCACATAGCTTACGTGTATCACTTGAGTCCTTTTCATGGACCTGTAGCTGGCAGCTAGTCTCTGCCTAGATGATCCCACTGTTCACATGTGAAGTCATCTGTTGTTGTTGTTGTTACCTCACGCTTATCAGAATGTGAACTCGGTAGACTGCAATCTGAAGTTACCTTTCTTCTGTATTGTACCACCTTCCTTTCGGTGGATAGGGATGGAGTTGAGGGACGATTGATTACCTGGCAATCTGCTGCTGGCGATATTGGTACCACAGCTTGAAGGCGTCCCTCTTTAGCACCTCCATGTTTTTAGTGGGGCTTGAACTTTTTTTTCTTTGTTTTTTTTCTCACCTGGGCTCGTTTCAGTCCTCTGCCTTAATTACCTTAATATTTATATTCACTCAAGTAATCTTGATCTCCTCTAGCATATTTGCTATTGAAATATTTTTAGCTCCACTATATTCTTATGGTCGCATGATCTTATTCGAATACCCTGTTATTTATTTCCACCTCAGGTAATCCAATTGTTTTCAACTCTTTCTGATGTTCATACGCATGGGTAGGCTAATGAATCTCAACCCAGGCATGTTGTTATTCTCACCTGAACTTGTACTCCTCCTACCTGAGCTCATATGATTACCCGTTTACACTTAATTAGTTGTAATCTTAAGACAGGTAGAGTATCACACACACACACACACACACACACACACACACACACACACACACACACACACACACACACACACACACACACACACACACACACTAGAAGTGTCCATTTTTTTTATCGGTTATTGTCTTTATAATATGGGCTGACAGGTGTGGTGTTGAGTGGCTGTGATTGAGTGTTATTGGTGTGGAATCGTTTGGTGCTTTGTGAGAGTGGAGATGGAAAATCAGGATGCGTTTGGGGAGAGAGAGAGAGAGAGAGAGAGAGAGAGAGAGAGATTTACAGACAGACAGGTACAGACTAACACGCATGTATTCAGGCAGAGTCACACTGAAACAGACAGACAGGGAGACAAACAGACAGGTAGGGATAGAGGGAGAGGGAGAGTTTTTGTATAGGTTGGGCGTGATATGATGTGAGGGTCGGCGCGAGTATGGGGAGTGGGAGTTGAGCAGAGGGGATATAGTGTGTGTGTGTGTGTGTGTGTGTGTGTGTGTGTGTGAGAGAGAGAGAGAGAGAGAGAGAGGGGGGGGGGTGGCTTATGTTTTTGACAAGAACTCGTTGGCTTGTCCTCCATTTTTTCTCTCTCAGTGTTTTTCTGTTCGATTTGAAGGATACACCTCAGTTGTTTCGAATAATAATGCGGTTTATACGTTTTGTGTGTGTGTGTGTGTGTGTGTGTGTGTGTGTGTGTGTGTGTTTTGCTAAAGTGTAGTGTTTGTCTGTATCCTAGGTTTGTTCCGTGTCACCTCAGAATCCCCGTGGTTAATATAGAGCCAGGAGGGTTGGAGTGGGGGACCAGAGCCTGTGTAGGCGGTAATTCCCATTGAATTGAAATAAATATTTAATTTTTACCGTGTCACTCAGGTAATTATATTGAAAAAAGTTCTTAGTTATTTATTTTGCCGCTGTGCAATAATGATTAATTAGTTCATTAGTAAGTATTTTGTTGTTTGCGTTCTTAATTTGACGAGTTACTTGTGCTAAATATACTCGTAGAGTTTTGTTGCTGGCAAAATGGTCTCGGCCCCTTGACTACCCAGGGTTTTTCGCTAGCAAATATTATCGTCAGAAGTTGTCAGACATATGGTATATTCATGAGTTCAGTCACTGCAACGAAGAAATTTTTCAGGGAAACCCTTTGGCTGTGTAGGATTTCTTTCTGTTTAATAATAATATAGGGATTTAGCCAGAATAAAATAGGTCTGCCTAAGATTTGATATGACAGTGAGAGTGTTAACTTCTTCCATGTGGCTATTTTGTTTGAGTTGCGACATCATATTGTTTCTAACCATCACAGAAGCTGAAGATCATTCTACATTTTGCAGCATAAAGATAGACGAATCTTGGCTTAATGGTTTAAGATATTTGAGTTAGTATACTAACGTAAAAGAAATAATTAAAGAGGTAAATGACCATAAGCATTAGTTTCTAACCTTCCAGTATTATTAGTGAGTATCATTAAATTTTTTTCTTTGTTCGCAGATACATGTTCGAAGTTTCCTGTACGTTTCTTTTGCTTTTGTGCCAATATGACTGGGTCACAGTGGAAGGGATTTGTGTGAATCTATATTCTGCGGATCCAGATATTTTGTAAGTTTCTGGCAAACGAAGTGTGCTTTAGTGAAGAACGGTGCCCTTAAAAGCTGACCTCCAAATCGTGGTACTACTTCAGTTTTAAAGCACAGCCCTGTATATTGCACACGCTCACTGTGTGTGTGTGTGTGTGTGTGTGTGTGTGTGTGTGTGTGTGTGTGTGTGTGTGTGTGTGTGTGTGTGTACATTCACACACACATAGCGATTCCCCTCATGAGACTTCATAATATACAACATATTCGTAATCCTCAAGTATCCCCCTCCCTCTCTGTGCCAAGATCTACATTAGTGGAAACTGAAAAGGAGAAACCCAATAGAAAGAAAAAAAGAGAGAGAGAGCCACATAAGAGGACTGTCATGCAACACTAAACACATGCTCACGTTCCCAGAGTTTTTCCCCAACACTCCCTCCCACTGAATTCTGGCCGGGTGAGGGACAGTATTCCTCGCCAGGCCATTGTTGGGTACGTTTGTGTATTGTGGGTGATTCTTTTTCAATTTGGGGACATTCCTACACATGCTGAGACACTTTGGAGACAGCGCTACACTCTGGAGGACACTTCTGTATATGGGGGTACTCTTCTGCGGCTTGAAGGACATGTCTGTTTTTGAGGACACTTCTGTATTTCGGAGGACACATCTACATGTTGGGGGACACATCTGTATTTTGGAGGACACGTCTGTATTTTGGAGGACACGTCTGTATTTTGGAGGACACGTCTGTATTTTGGAAGACACTTCTGTATGTTGGATGACATTCTGTATTTTGAGAGACACTTCTGTAAATTGGAGGACACTTCTGTAAATTGGAGGACACCTCTGTATTTTGGAAGACACCTCTGTATTGTGGAGGACACTTCTGTATTTTGGAAGACACTTCTACATTTTGAAGGACACACACATTGTGGAGGATTATTTACATTTAGGGGGACACTTGTGCCTTTTCTGGGGGCCATTTCAGAGGATACTTTTAATGGCTTAAGATTTGAAAGATACTTGTACATTTTGGAGGACACTTATCCTGTGCGTTTTGGTGAACACTTCTGCATTTTCGGGAGGTCATTTTTGAGGACCTTTCAACAAAGAAGACTTTCCTAGATATTTGGAGTTTGCAGTTTATTTTGAGAAACTTCTGCATAGTGTATTACAGTTTTTCATTGCAAGGGAGAATTGTTGTACAGTCCCATGGAGTTTTCCGTTTTATGTTAAGAGTAATAATGGATTTGTTGTGTTCGTTGTATTCGACTGGATGGACCTCCCTGAATGATGCGTACATGGAGTATACTAAAGGAAGAGAAAATGTGCAATATTTCTGGATTCAAAACATTTCCTGCACCTTGAAGCCCGCTTTAAATCCGGAACTGAGGGAGAGGGGACAGTGAGTTTTGGGGGGACACTTCTGCATATTGAATGAGACATACATTTTTCCTGTGTCGTTGCGTTATCCCACCCCCCCCCCTTTTTTTTTTCTCTACTCGAAACAGTTTGCTTTAGCTCAGATCCCTCATCGTACTACTACTAGGCGATGTTCATCGACTTAGAAGAGGCCTGTTTGACTGATGGAATTAATGAAGGCAATAGCTCATCCCTTCAGTTAGAAAAACCTCTCCGGATTTGAAAAATGTCGTCTGTTGTCGGCAAGAATAAAATATAGAAGACGTCATCGTAGTAACGGGATTACTGCCACCTTGGGCGTATACCTGTCAGTGTCACACTCTGTAAAATAAACTGGACTATTGTACCGGAGCCTCACGGGGCTTTTACGGGGGAGGGGGTATTATATATTTCCACGTGAATGCATGTCCACATCAGTTCCGTGAGGCGTGTGTTCTTCCTCCTCCAAATCGTTGTCGTCGTCATCCCACCCGTGGATTTGGTGACGTCAGGTTCAGATAACAAAGAAAAAGATAGCACTGTAGAGGAAACCCATCACCAGCATACCCTAATGAAATGGGCTAGATTGTCACACACTCATTGACTCAACATTTAAGCCTACGGAACCCCGACTTTGCCTCACGGGCCTAACCATCTGCGCATTTTTGCCTCCGCCAGCGAAACTGAAAGGAGATTGTGTTTTCAGCGTGTCTGTTTGTTTGTTTGTTTGCTTGTGCACGAGATATCTAAAAAAAAAAAAAGTTGCCGTCGGATTGCAATGAAATCTGGTGGATAGATGCACACTGGATCAAGGAAGGTTGATTAAATTTTGAGATGGATCCGGATCCGAATGCAGGAATGAATTTGTAAATTGTATTAGCCTCGGCGGAGGTATGCCTTCTGTGATATTATGTAACGGGGTAGACTAAACCGTAGAACTAATCACCTCCGCCAACGACGTTAGACGTGGGTTGGTTAATAAAACATAAAAGATATTGGCATTGACGGAGGTAAGCTGTCTCTGCGTGCTTTCAAGTTTTATTTATGGACTTCACATTACCTGCCAGATAGTCAGTTCGTTGACTATTAAGTTCAAAATGAAGTGCCAAGTGCCACATTCACTTGCCATTATACAGTGTACCACGAAACGTATGCCATACATCAGGAAGTTGGATTATTTTAGAGCAAGTTCTTTGAGCTTAGTTTGAGAAATAAATGTCATGAATCATGTTACCAGCCGTTATGGAGCTGAAATTACTGGTGACCTTATGAGCGTGAATGTTCTCCATTATATATAATTAATAAGGTCTTTGATACGGCATATCTTACACAAAATTAGGCCACAAATAATACAAGTCACGGGACACCCTGTATTTACACCCACACCTGTCCTACTCTACCCTCCTGTTCTAAAAGCATATCTAACTGCAGAAAGTAATGTACACTGATACACACAGACAGACACTCATGTAAGATGGTTTTAGTCCTGGAAAGCACATACACAGTCTCTCAGGATCACATACATGCAATCCCTCAGCTTTGCTTCCGGGTGTATTCACAGGTATTACACACACACACACACACACACACACACACACACACACACACACACACACACACACACACACACACACACACACACACACACACACACACACACACACACACACACACACACACACACACACACACACACACACACACACACACACACACACACACACACACACACACACACACACACACACACTCCTTTCTCTGCCTTTTTTCCTCACCATACTTCCCATACACACCTCTGTAGCTACACTCACGCTCATTCCTGTACCGTCACTCACAGCATCGTGTTCTTACTCCCAGATCCTCCCTTCCCCGACACCCACACTCTCTACACACTTACTCGTGTTCTTAAACCCACATTCGCATGCAGTTTCAATTTGCATTGGTAAACCGATTCCATCACATCACCTCTTACTGGCCTGTACAGTCCTCCACACCCACCTCTGTCATATCTTTTTCTATGTCCCGATAGTTCTTTCTTTCTTTCTTTCTTTCTCTCTTTCTTTTATCATGGGTTGTAGGGACTAGGTTAGAGAATAAAGGTAGTAGTGGAGGACGATAATGGTAAAGTTTTATATAAAACTTAACAGGAGGATTCTTCAACCTTGCATTATGTTTGCATTGCACTCAATATATCGCCGGTGTGCTCGGGATGCGTGTGTGTAATTTCACTTTATTTTTAGGTATCCGATCTAAACTTCGGCGTTTGTCAGTGAAATGGTGGACTGATTGCGGTAAAGCGCCTTGAGGGTCGGGGAAAACCTGAAATGTTCTTTGTTTGTGCCTCAGCCTATTTCCATAATGTGAGTGAAATTAGTGTCAGCACAACTTTTTTGATTCTCCCATACTTTATAAACAAGTTCCCACGAGCGCGTGCGTAGGTATTTAACACTACCCACTTCTCTGATATCCATGATCATACCATTATTCATGGCTTACACACTCCCCCCTACACTTGGCTCACTCATATCAGTGTCCCTTTTAGCTGACGGAAATGTTACAGCTTTCGACATAGCTGTGTTTTCGTTATCCTTAGACCTGTTGTAAACAGTTTCACGTATTAATTGTTGTTTTAGCCTTGTCACTGCGTGGACGTTTTTAGTAGCCTATATTCTACGTGCTCCCATCAGACGATTACAATTAACTTCGGAGAGACGTGTAGTAATGAAGGAGTTAGACAAACTGTAGTCACCTTTGTGCAGCTACATGTCTCCCCTCAGCGTATTTTAATTGCTTGGCAACAGCGAGTCGTATGAACGAAGACATCATCATACTGAGCAGGTTAAGAGGAATGGATGCCCAAGTGATGCTTTACATGAGCCAGCCAGATAAGTCACAAAGGGCAGTGGCCATGTGGACGAAGGGGTAAACAATCCCTCAATTTTTAGGGTCTCCTATAGAATAGTTGTAGATATTAAGTGTAGTTAGTATGCATGAAGCATAATAGAATGCAGTCAGCAACGAGGTCGAGAAGACAAATAAACCTTAACACTCACTATCAGTTTGACAAATGAGAAAAGCGGTGCTTGCCAAATCCCTTCCGCTCCCAGTTTGACTAATGCGACCCATGAGCAATAGTTACTGTGTCCCTGAGGGTGAGACACACACGACAGTAGTATAAATTTTTGTCCCATCTCTCTTAGCAACGGGTCTCTGATACGTAAGGTATCTGTAAATAACCTGCCCAAACGTACCTTCATGCACTATTCCACTCCAGCCTTCACTTATGCCACTCCACACCCTGTCATTATATTCTCTATTACCCACACTACCACCTCAACATTCGCCCAACCCATATTCACCCAACTCGCCCTACCTGAGCTGTCGTAGTTCCTTCCACACATGCATTAGTGGTATATAGGGTTGTGATGATGATGATGATGATGATAACTGTCGCAGCTGATGATAACTGTCGCAGCTGCTGCTGCTGCTGTTGATGATGATGATGATGATAATGAATAATTTTCACTACCGCTAGACAGTTTTCTTTTACTTAACCATGATTTATTCTTTTACATGGCAACCAGAAAACGTTACTTAACTGCAGACAACGTGCAGCTGTCCGTCTGCTCAACCATTCAAGTTTTCATGTACTTGTCGATAGTAAACACATCAGATTTTTTACTACTAAACATTTAGTTATTAGTCAGTGCGGTTTTAAAATTTGGTAACACTTACTCCATTAGAGCCCGTCTTTTAAGGACATTTAAGTGCCCTCCTCTCACCTCCTCCTCGTTCCGTTGCCATAAAATTTCAGACACGCAATCGTTTTACTGCAGAGTTCTTGGGATATCTGTAACATTTTTCCCTCGCTAAAATAAAGTGCTTCATCTGCAGTTTCACAGCTTCTTTTTGAAACTGGAACCTTTTCCAGTCCTCCAGGGCACGAATTTGACATATTTCAATTTTCTCTCCATATACTTTAGATAGGTTCCTTCCACTTGTTCGTCCTCATTCTTCTTTGTCTTGGTGTAGAAAAAATTACCATTTTCACCAGTTCACTAAATCTAGGACCACTCGCACATCCTTGACACTAAACAGTCCATCACTTTAGTCTTTCTGTCTTCCTTATATCCAGTATGCTGAGCAAGTTACATCATTTATCCTCTTTAAAAATTCCGCTCGCGTTCTGTCGCCATTCTTCTTCCATTTTCCCGATTTTATTTCCGGAGTATAATTCGGTTACAACTGCGTCTCTCCTTGCACCTGCAGGCTACTGCAGTTGAAGTATGATGTAGTTTTCTTAACACGTTCCCAAGGTAAATAAAGTCTTCATGGGTTGTCGTGTAAGATAATTGGATCTCCTCATCATAGTGGGGAGAAGTACCGTATTTCCTCAGCGTCTTTCTTCTTTCTCCTTTCTTCCAAACACTTAATTTGGTGTTTTGCCTTTAGTTCGTCACCCGTTAGCTTTAAACGTAGTACAATTGTTTCTAGGCAAATACCCGTACACACACTTTCATTTTTTTTTTTTTAAGGCCTGTTAAATGGATGAATGGGGTCAAAGGTCAAGCCATACGAGCTTGAAAATTTGGGCATCTTATGTTCTTGTGTGTTCATAAATTATCATGGCAATTTGCACATTACTGTGCCAGGATACTGTAGTTGTTTGGAGATCATCCGTTTTGTTGGTAATCTTTATTATGAAAATTTTTTTTAGCATGGTCTTTCTCTTACGTTATTACTAGAAAATGACAATGCTACAGAGTTTTGAATTTTATGCTACAGTCGTAACGTAATTTATTTCCCCAGTTTTCAACTACTCTCATATTCCTAACCTAACCAGCCTAATGTAAAGTAACCTCACATACATTCTTTTTAACCTAACCTAGCCTGACACATCACCAGGCCGTATTCTGAGTAGAATTGGAGGCTTCTTAGTACATCTGCAATAGAGATTTAGCCTTGATAATACATCTTAACATTCTCTTGTGTCATTGATTGTTTTAATGTCGACACACTTTTCATCAGTAACATTCTAGACAACACCGCGCTTAACTATGGAGAAAAAAATCACCAAGAATTAGATGCTACAAAACACAGTATTCAGTTCTAGCAATGTAAACCTCCTGAGTCCTGCCGTAACCCACGCTCTGTCCCAGTTCTAACCAAACACAATTTCTCTACAACTATCACAGCCGCACCAACACCCGCACCACATGTCCACACCGTCACATCCACCCGCACCCCACAAGTCTCCACCCACACCCACACGTCTCTTCCCACACCCACGTCTCCACCCACACGTCTCCACCCACACCCACAAGTCTTCACCCACATCCACCCCGAAATATCAGTTGCCCTACCCACACCCACAAGCCCCCACCTACATCCATAACATTAACCCCCACCTACATCCCACACCCCTGCCCACGTCCTACACCCACACCCGTATTTACATCTATTCCTACACCTGTACCCACACATCCATTCTTATGCCCGAAACCACACATCCATTCCTACATCTGCATCCACATCCACATCCACACCCACACCCACACCCACACCCACATCCACACCCACAAGGCTCCAGCCTCACCGTTTCCCTGGACTATACGAGTTGGCAGTAGTCTGGGTAACTTTTCCTATCAGACCCGCCGTACACCTGCCTTTTGAGGGATCGCCAGTGAAAGTGTGTGTGTGTGTGTGTGTGTGTGTGAGAGAGAGAGAGAGAAAGAAAGAGAGAGAGAGAGAGAGGGGGGGGGGAATACCAGATTGAGTGTCAGTGTGAGTACGTGTGGGTGGGAAAAAGAGATGTGAGAGTGGGAGGTGGAGATTGGTTGGTAGTACGTGTGTGTGTGTGTGTGTGTGTGTGTGTGTGTGTGTGTGTGTGTGTGTGTGCACGAAAGGTGATGTTCCCTTAAGTGTAAAAAGTATTTGAGAATGACAGCAGGCATGAGAAACGTTGTGTATGTGCAAGTATATAGGAGTGAAAGAGAATGTTGACTGTGAAAGTGGCGTAAGGAAAAAATAAGTTCAATTAATGTTTGCTTAAGAGTTTTGGTTATAAGTGGGTGTGAAGAATGATGGAAGTGAGTGAATTTCGGAAAGTAAAATGGTAAGAGTGAAAATGAAAATACGATTGGATGAATGTTCGAGTGAATGTAGAAGGGGATATGTGTGAATGTGAGAATGAGGGAGCAGAAAGAGAGTGTGTGTGTGCGCGAGTGAGTGAATGTGAGAGTGGATGTGTGTGAAACTGATCATGATTGATGGGCCTAGGGTGAGAGTGACAGTGCTTTTATAAGGGAATAAGTGTGAGAGTGGTAACGCAAGCAGGAGAGAGAGAGAGAGAGAGAGAGAGAGAGAGAATACGAGTGAAAGAGGTGTGAGGTGACGAGTGAGACGTGTAAGTGAAAGTGGGTGTATATTGGTGTTAATTGGAGGAGAGAGAGAGAGAGAGAGAGAGAGAGAGAGTTAATTCATATGCAAATCAAATCCGTGTAGTAGAAAACATACTCGAGTAATGAATACAGGAAAAATGTAAATTAAGCCCTAGAAAAATAATTACTACATTTGCGGCGAGAATGAAACGAATAATTGAAAGAAAGAAAATAATAAAGGTTCTTAAAAACGCAGGATACAGTGACAACAAGGAGTTAGGAAATATTGAAAAACTGTGAAAGACGGTGTGAAGGAGATGTGAAGGTAGTGAAAGTCTGAGAAGGATAAGGACTGGGGTGAAAGGAAGAGGTAGGGAAAGAACGGAAGTAGTGTTGAATAGAAAGTGAGCAGAAAAATAAAATGATAAAAGTAAAAGGTATTGAAATAGGGTATAAAAGGGAATAAAGGAAAGAATGAAACAGTAAATCCAGGGAATGAAGAGAGGAATGAAAAGGAATGAATGAAGTAGTGAACAGGGGTTAAGCAAGGAAATAAAAGGGAGTGAGCAGAGAGAAACGAAGGAATGAAGTAAGATGTGGAAAGGAATGAATGAAAGGGAATGAATGAAGCAGGGAAAAATTATGGAAAGAGCGAAAAGGAGTGGAGGAAGGAGGGATAAAGGATAAAGTAATAGAGGTATGAAGGAAGGAGGAAAAAGGATGGAGAAATAAAAAGGAATTAAGGAAGAATTTTCGAAAATGATGGAAGGAATAAAAAAGAATCAAAAGAATTAACAAAAACGAATAGCGAATGAAAGATTGAAAAGGGGAAAGAAACATGATAGAAGGAATGAAAGAAGTGAGACAGGAAGTGTGTGTATAACAAAAAGCAAACTGGAGAAGTTTAGATGTGCGTGATGCATGGATGGTTTTCACTCCCTCTTCCAGTCCGTCCATCCTTCCTCCCTGCTTTCCACTTTACTTTATACTCTTTCAATCATGTATGTCTTTCTTCACTCAACCTTGCTATCTCCTTCACACTGTCGGCGTAAATTCATTCGTCCACTAATTTCATTCTTAATCCCTTTTTTCTTCCCTTCAGATGTATCTGTCTATCTATCTATCTATCTGTCTATCTATATACAGTATATATATATATATATATATATATATATATATATATACAGTATATTCGGTATTGGTATGTGTTTTCAGTATTGGTGTGTGTGTGTGTGTGAGTAGTATATTTGACATTAAATTAAATATATATTTCATTTTTTGCAGGTATGTTGCGTTCTACTCTTGCCGTGCTACAAAAACTGTAAGTAGAAGAGCAAACCTAATGTAGATAATGTACAAACACACAGCTTTTCTGTTATATTCCGGCTGCCACAAGACATGGATATTTATAATAGGATGGACCTGTCGACACGAGATGGTCGGAATCAAACTGCATGAACCCTGTTTACCACGATGAAGCCTGTAGTATTTTGGGCATGTTATATCCAGACAACGTTTAGTTTAGGAGAAGCTTTTAAAACTGGAGGGAATGGGCAACCACTTCAGTACAAAGGACCTTTTGTGTGGTGAATTAAATAATACAGAAGCAGGAAGAATAAAATAGAGAAAGGCATAATCTTACTTAAAGGGTTAATCCAGTCATTTCAGAAACCCTAGTCTTTGCTGAATCAAATCGTGTGAAGGTAGGAAAACTGTGACATGTAAGTCCTCATTTACCGAAGGATTTAATTCACCATTTCCTTTTTCTTTTACACTAGATTTTCCCATTTTCTTAGCTCGTTGCTCTCTTTCTATTTCTTCCTTCCCATTTTCTCCTCGTTCTTTTCCTTTCCGTTTAATCATTTTACAATCAGTTACTAACACCTTTTTCACCATTTCTTTCTCTCCTTTCTTCTTCTTTCTTCACGTATTGTTGTTGTTTCTTCCTTTGCCATCTTATAGTCCTAGCAGGTGCGAGGGGCTCTTCGGGCCCCTCGCACTTGCTCCTGCGGAGGGCTCTCGCGTTTATGTGCTGTTCTAGTGTAACGTTGTCACTTGGATTTTTTTGCAGCTAACCAATTGATCGTGTTATTTGCAGCTTCGGGAATGGAACCCAAGTTGTCCGAACGCAAGTCCGAAGTACACACACAGACACACGGCTACTGCTACAGTTTATGTTAGTTCTACCTCTGGGCAAAAAATTCTACGGAGATCCTATGCCGGGCTTTGGGAGCAGCGTTTTTTGGTCAAAATGTGATCGCTCATTAAATATAGTAAAAGTTTTTCAATCGTGATGGGACCAAGCTTTTTCACATCAGCGATTTTTTTGCGATTTTGTTGACAATTTTGGTGCGATTTGAATTTGTAGTTTCGGCTGCCCATAATACACACACACACACACACACACACACACACACACACACACACACACACACACACACACACACACACACACACGGCTAGTGCTATAGTATATTAGATCCCATTATCCTTTTCAGCCTTTTATTTTGCTTCATTGCTATCCGTAATGTTTTATCTTCTTTTTCCACATGATTATCGTTCATCCTTATTGTCCTTCCGTCCATCTTTTCTTCTTCCTTCCGTCTTTTATACTATCTTTCTTCTTTCCTCCAGTATTTTCCTTCATTTCCTCTTCCTTTTATATTTTTCTCCCATCATTTTTCTTTCCTTATTCCCCTCCTCTTCCTCTTCCAGTCCACTTTTTCTCCTTGTTATTGACTCTCTCTCCCACCTCCCTTTCATTTTCTTAATCTCACCATCACCTCCATCTTCTCTCTCTCTCTCTCTCTCTCTCTCTCTCTCTCTCTCTCTCTCTCTCTCTCTTTCTGGTATTTAACTCCTACTGTTTTCCTTCTATTTTCCAAAACAACAGTAACTTTTGTTCAGGGTTAGTATTTCATTATCGAATATTTTTGTTGGGCTCACTCCTACGGTTTTCCAATGCTCCCCGTAACATTTTATCCTCTACATACAAACGCATACGCACTCACAGGCGAAGGTGCACACGATTGGAGGAATAAGAATGCGTACACACACACATGGTCGCTTGTTGAGTTGCACACGGTTTTAGGAATATTGACACACACACACACACACACACACACACACACACACACACACACACACACACACACACACACACACACACACACACACACACACACACACACACACACCTTGGGGTAGGGAAATATACATAGGCTTGTAAACGCTCACGCAGTGGTCGTAAAAACAACTGGTACACATTGTCTTAGTGAGATAAAGCCGACACACGTCATAGCCTGCAAGTGCATAAGATGGCAGAAAAAAATAACTAATAGGCTACCCACGCTCTGCAACCTACACATAAGCTCGTAGGAAAAAAAAAACACGTACACACGCTTCCTGTTTGCATGTGGTAAGAGGAGTGACATAGTGTACACTGGCTGGCAAACTTACACAAAGATAGCGTGAGTGTAAGACAGCCGATGCACGTTAACATGCACACAGTGGTAGGTCACATTCACACGCTCGAAAACCGACACAGTGGCGAGAAAAGTAGCACACACACACACACACACACACACACACACACACACACACACACACACACACACACACACACACACACACACACACACACACACACACACACACAATGTATAGGAAATGACGTATACACATGGCTGTAAGAAAACGCATACGCACACCGTCAAACCTACACTGTATGATAGGCAAAATAACACTCTCACTCCCGCACACCCGTACACACCTACAGCTGCTGCAAAAATACATAAACATTGGAAACAGCTATAGGGCGGACTGAAATATTAAAACAACTGGCATCCACGAATATAACTCAAATACGGTATATATATTTTTGCGGCACCCACAAGAGCAGCCAGATATACATTTTTCGCCAAACGTGTCACTCACTCCCTCGCTCACTCACATATTGTAAGTTTTTGAAGAATAAGGTCAAGACCTTACAAAGAGGTGTTCGAGAAACGATATTTTGCAGTGGTAGATCTCTACCCGAGCCGGACCAGGTATGAGGCAAGATGGGACCCCCTTGGACTGGTTTTCAGGCAGAATGGGACCTTGAGGGCCACCCACCAAGGGAGAGGCGGACGGAAGAAGTGGCCATCAGGAATGCTATCCATAACGGTTAAACACGCTTATAGTATTTTTTTTTTTTTTTTTATCAAAGAACACTTATGTTTGCGGATTGGTAGACCTTCATTCGGGTCATGTAATAAGCAATGTGAAATCCCCGAGGGCGACCCTCACTGGGGGTTGGGGGTGGGTGGCTTTCCCTGGTGGAACTGGCCATAGTTTTTTGCATGGTGGCAGTTTGAGCTTTGGAGCATGAAATTTTGAATATTGACTGGCGTCCATTCTGGCCAAGTTTTAAGGGACGTGGGGGTGAGGAGCTCCGGAGATCCAGGCCACGGCCGTTATGCAACCATAGTTTTATATATATATATAATATAAACATAAAATTTTTTACAGTGTTAGACCTCTTCTGTGGTCATGTTTTAGGCAGGGTGGGACTCTTGAGGAGGCAGCACAGCCATAGTTTTTAACCTTGGAACACGAAGTTTTGCGTACTGGTAGACGTTCACCTGGCCACGTTTTAGGCAGAGTGGAACCCCTGAGGTCCGAGGGCGGCCCCCACGGGGTCAACGCCATAGTTTTATGTATGTATTTTTTATGTAGGCACATCAAATTTTACACAGTGGTAGGCCATTACCTGGCCCAAGTTTTAGGCAGTGTGAGACCCGCGAGGATGATCCTCGACGGTGGGTTGGCCCACTGAGGTCCTGGTCAAAGCCCTTATGCACCGCCATAATTTTTAGTGTAGGAATATGAAATTTTTCATACTGGTAGACGTTCACCCCGGACACGTTTTTAGGTAGGGTGGGACCTACTAGGGCCGCTCCCCCCAACGAGATACGGTGACCTCTAGGGGAGACAGCACAATGGTCTCATTTCGTTTCGTTTCGTTTCATTTTTAAAGGCTCCAAAATGCTTGCATGCATCGGCACTGGTCACCTGATGGCGGCTGTCCATGCTGCTCGATCTCATGCAGCTTCGACTTAGAAATATTAAATATTTGACAATAGCAGACCTTCACTGGGACTACAGATTAGCTAGAGTGAGGCCAACTCCCCCCCCCCCCACGTGGTTCGCACCTCCCCCATAAATAATTATTTCTTTCCATTTACAATATTCAAGGAGTGGGTGCAGCTGTCATAGGTGTCTTTTGACGTGCTTTATTCCAGTGACCTATTTTTACACTTCATTCCTGTTACCCTCAGATGATTTTATTCAGCATCAACATACCTCTGATAATGAAGAGGAGAATGACCGCTGTATCTAACACCCCCGAACTGGAAAGATTTCTCCCAAGCTCAGTAAAATCATCTGGAGGAAGCAAGAATAACACTAATTTAAATAATATTTATCCAGTTCAAGAAGTTAATTATGTAAGGACATGGGAAATCTTTAGTGTTTGAATCTGGCTAACGTCCAGCAAGTTCATTGAGCTTAATCTCTTCGGCCAGGTGACTAGGTTGTTACTTTATTCATGTTACCTGTAGAAAATTTCATTCTTTCCGACAAGGAGAATCTGTTTTCACCCTTCTTTGTTTGTTTGTCTGTTGCAGGATTACTCAGGATTACTCAGAAAAAATAAAGGGATATTTGGACCAAATTTGGTGGATAGATAGCCCATGTCCCAGAGAACAATCCCTTTTGGGACCGATCCGGATGGTATTGCAGATTCTGGATCCGGAAAACACTTTCTGCCAAACCCTAATCAGTTATGAGAAAATCTAACCCATTATGAAGAGTGGTTTGGAAATAACGTTGCCCTTGTCGAAGAGATGCGCTCCACTGAGTGTCCCTCCAGTTGAACATGGGAAAGTTCTTTGTTAGCACAAAGGTTGATTAAAGTTACATACAACCTTTCCAGTTCCAAGTCTCGCCTAAGCTGAATAAAGTCGTCTAAAGTGAAAACATAATAAATGGTACGTCGTTCTTGTAGAGTAGTTAAGGTTAAAGGACAGTGATGCAGTACTTGAGAAATGTTTAGTGTTATACTGGTTGACCCCGAAGAGTTAATTTAGCTTAGGGGCCGCTTACCGGCTTATGGGGATTAAAACACGCCTTCTCTAACGGCTTTGCAACCAAGGCTTCCTTTTTAATCTGTTCATGGCGAGAGACTTTTCAAATGCCTTGATTAATCTCTACACTACAAGATGTCTCCCATAAACCATATAAAAAGGAAAAACTAAGAAAACACTACAGCAGTAACAATAAAGCAATCCTGGGGGTGAACAGGAGAAAGACCCGATATGCTCCACTACTGTTGTTCTTTGGGATACATGCACGATATACCCCAGTCGACTAAACACGCTTTACTATTCCATGCATATAAAGCAAATCGCGTGCACCACTTACGTTGTCAGGCCGTTATAACTTACTCTTAGCTGAATATAATCTTCTAGCCTTAGCAGGAATAGAATGCTGGAGTTGCCAGGACCATGAGAGAGAGAGAGAGAGAGAGAGAGAGAGAGAGAGTTAATGGTTACTGTCTTAACACCCGGGCTTCTGTGACCCACTCATCTGTACAAAATCGTCCGGCGGTAGCTGGAGTAGAAGAGTTGAGTTCTGTTGACCATGGGTGAGTTGAAAGCATGATTAAGCATACTGTCCTTAGATGTGAGTTCTTAAATGTTCTGTATGTGTGTGGGACCCAACACTATTGGTATGCAGCTCTTTACAAATTGTTTATTTACTGAAGGAGCATATAACACTACAGATGCTGACATAACTAACAAAACGTGCCCAGCCTGAAAGACAGTTTACTCCAGTTTTACCTGTATCAGAGTTCGTTCAGTATTCGATAGTATGGATTACGTATACACTGCTCTCCACTGTTATTTTTGTACTCCTTTCACACAACTGCACGGTACAAATGCCCAAACACTCAGCAGTCACTCGCCCGTGTGCAGTTCATTCAGTTTTTGGCAGCATGGGACACAGCAAAACTATTTTAACAGTATTTTTAAACTTTATTTTTTTACTTTCACATAGCAGTACATATCACCTTCCTGCGGACATACAAGGCAAAATGTACACAACTTTAAAGATGCGTTTAAATATATTTGTTCAGTATGCGCAAAAATGAGTAACAGTTACATGATATGGTGTCCACGAAGTGATGGAAAACATATGGTATACTTCCTTTTTTCTTTTTTCTTTCAGTTAGGTGTCATTCGTTCCTTTCATCACCATTTTACTTCAGATTTGATTCATGTAAAATATACTTTTTTCTTTTTAATTTAGTCATTTTAAGGGATTTAATGGAATCATAGGTCTGCCGAAATTTTTTGTGTGTGTGTGAAACTGGGCAGCATAAATCCGGAGATTTTTTTTTTTTTTTCAGTGGTGTCTGTAATTGCCTTTAAAAAAAAATCACCCTGTATTCCCCTGATAATGTTGGTAGTCTTTAATTTTACAATTGCTTTTTCACACTTCAAACAGCTGTGATATAGGAAATTACGGTACCACACACTCGGCAAAGCATATACTAACACCGAGTGTCCTAGGAAATGTGGGAAACTTTAGTAGGTTATTAGTATGCTCATTTAGAGTAATAAATGCTGTATCAACATGGGTTCATTCTCAACTGCTATGGAACTACAATTACTGAAAGGCGAAAATGATGTCCCTCATAAATCACCCAACAGCTTTTCCATAACTGTAGTTCCATAATGGCTGAGAATGCACCCATGTGTTTTAGTATACTGTTCTCTAAATTAACCCAAGAATAACCTAGTATATTACCGGGTATTGTAATTCTACACTTCCCTGGACAGCGTATAAAGGTTTATCTTCGCTTTGAGTTCATTCTGTTTGACCTCCACAACAGCGCCATTTTCTCGTTTTTTTTTTTTTTTTTTTTTTTTTTTTTGTACCCTGCCACTTCCACACATCTGTACGAAATAACCACATCCTTTACAAACCACTTACCCAGTTCAAGGTCCCTTTTCGTGAGTTTACCGTTGATGTAATTTAGTTCAGCATTTGACAGTATGAACAGCGGATAACCTTTTTTACATTTTGCTCGTAAACTCGCATTAATTCTTTCACTACGAGAGGCCATTCTGAGGCCTATGAAATGGCCTGAGAGTAGAAAAATCAGTGGAGAAAATGCGTCTTCGCGGTGAAGCGATTAATGGAGTTATTTTCATTCCTTTTAATGACAGATCCTTCATGCATTAATAAAATCGTCTGCAGGTACAGAGGTAGCTAGATTAGGATTATTAAAAATTGGTGTCGTAGCCAGATTAAGATTATTAAAAATTAGTGTCGTAGTCAGATTAAGATTATTAAAAATAGCGTCATCGCAGCTAAGGGGTTAAGCGTCTCCCAGTGAGAGAAGTTTTCGTTGGTTGTTATTTGTGCTTTAATCGGTAGTATGGACCACAACTAAACTGTTTCTTTACTGTTATTCCTACACTTAGTCACACATTTATACATATGCCCACATACACAGAAGTATGCGTGTATCCAGTCAAAGATCTGTTGATAAAATTTTCCCTTGGCAGTGGTTTAATTCAGTACGAACCATAACCAATCCCTGTTTTCACTGTTATTACTACATTCATCGACTTTTACACAGCTATAAATATGTCTAAGCACAGATATCCACCCAGAGATCCGTTTACTTAAGATGTCTTTGGTTTTACTAGCATTCTGTGTGCACTTCAAGCTCATTTTTTCTTCACTGTTACTTCTACAGTCCTCCACTTTCACACAGCCGTTAACGTGCCCACACATTCAGCACAAGACATGGCCACTCAAACGGTCCGTTTTTATACATCCTGAGTACTATTTTCTTGCTTTATTTCTGCATCCATTCACTTTCACACCACCACCACCACACACACACACACACACACACACACACACACACACACACACACACACACACACACACACACACACACACACACACACACACACACACACACACACACACACACACACACACACACACACACACACACACAGAGTACAGCAAGCAAAGCATAGCACTTATAACGAAACAGGTTCCCATTTACTGAAGTTCCCCTTGGCCGTTCGTTCAGATCTGTTAAATATGAGTCACAATAACACAGTAATTCAACAACAGTATTACCTTTGTCCTTTTTTTTTTTTTTTCGCACGCAACTATACTAATACGTGACACATACTCCAAGAAACACGAGTATTGACTGAGGCTGTCCTATTGTACACTCTTCTTCATACAGTTTCCAAACGTTCACACCCTCACCCAAACAGGTCGTCTCACTTTAAAAGGCGCCAGTTTCCTTGTACCCCCATTTGTTTTCTGGATATTGGTCCAAGCATTGTGAGAGTCTCATGGTCTTGGACGAAGTCATAGCGTTAGTTGAATATATAAATTTTTTTCAGCCATTATTTTTACAGACACTCACGCAGCTATAAAATACAACAGCACATCTCCCATTACATAGGCAATTGCATTACATACCCAGTTTCCATGATATATACCTGGCATTTTTTTTTTTCCCTACGTGTCAAGTGGGGTTGGTGGAGGATTAGTGCCCCTCCCTGTAAAACAATTAACTCTAAGCCTTGACCACCCCGTTTGGGATACATGGCGTCTGGCAATGATGATGATATTTTTTTTCATAGTTACCTCACTTTTATTTCAACACTCAGACATTGTAACAAAGATACGAGTATACAAACACCCATACTGTCAGTAGAACATGTACATCCACTCAGAAAACCGTATAGCCAACATACATTTCCTTGAGTGTACATTCGATGGACTGTACGCCCTCTCAAAAAGTTTTCGGCATCCCTTGGTCTGATACCCTTTGCAACGATCACTGTTACAGACGGTGATAATAGTGGTGTGGTTGGTACCCGTGTACCTCTCTCCCTCTCCCACTGGATATCATCTTTAGCAGACGAATTAACACACACCAGCAACACAGGGCCAGGGATACCAACCACTCACCGTAATTCAGGAGTTGTTTCAGAATGCCTCGTGTGGTGTGGCATAATGTATCATGCCGTAAGGGTGCCGAATATTTTTTTATAGCCTGTACATTCAACTTCCGCCAGCAAGAGCCACAGGGAACCATTTATTTCAGTTATATTTTCATTCACTTTCACGCCGCCACAACAATCGTCCACACCCCCACCAAAACACCTCCTCTCACTTTAAAAGGCGCCAGTTTCCATGTAACCCCATTTTGTTTTCTGGATATTGCCTCAAGATTTATGGAGGTCGTATGCTTCTGACAGAAAAATCGTAGGAGTGTGGCCGCCCCGAGTCCCCCAGAGAGAGTCGTGAGGAGATATCTTGAGATTTCAGGTGAAGTTCTTGAGTGCGGCGTCACATACTGCCGCCCTCTCTCCATCCTTCCGTCTCCTGCTTCCCTCCTTCCTCTCTTCTTTTTAGGTTTGGGTGTGGTATTGGTATGGTTTTAAGGCTTGTTTGTGTCTTGTTAAGTCATGAGACTAATGTTGGTTTAGTGTTCGTATTGTAACTCTCTCTCTCTCTCTCTCTCTCTCTCTCTCTCTCTCTCTCTCGTGCTTTGCGTTAGTAAGATTTTATGGTTCGATTTAGCGCTAGTTTTGTGAGTTTTGGACAGTATTAATCTTTTTTTTTTAATGATTTTCAGTGTGGTGTAAGTTGATTTTTGGATTTGTTGAAAGTGTAATGTTTTTGTTGGTGTTAATAATTCTTGCACTTCTTCTTTCCTCTTCATGCGTCAGACTAGCTTCTCGTGTATGTGGTTGTAGGTGTTTCTACTGTAGCAATTTTTTTTTTTTTTATACTAAACGCTATTCGATCTCGTTTGAGAAGAGAAAAGCCTTAAGCTTTTGAAAGCTGGCAACTGGATGATTGTCTCAGTGCATTCATTAGCAAAATGTATTTTAAGTAATTTGTATTATAAGAGTTACAGTAACCGTATCTGACGATAATGTTGTTCATATAAGATATATATTTATATCGTTATCTGTATAGGTTGGTTTTAATCCTAGGCATTATAAAGTGTACCAGATGGCCTGAATACATGTGAAATTTTCATTTTTCTGCCAGATTAACATTTTCGGACCAAGTTTTACAAATTCTTTGATTTTTTCCCCCCATATTAAGGCATATTAAGGTAAATTATAGGTCATTACAGTGACATTACGAGTATGCTGATTTGGTAGGAGAATGAAAATTTCACATGTATCCAGGCCATCTGATAGACATTGTAAGGCCTTCGTTTTTCACATAACGATAGATATATCTTATATGAGCAGTCTTAGCTTCAGAAACGGTTATTGTAATCCTTAAAATGAAAATTATTTAAAATACATCGTTACTATTGAATGCACTCGGACAGCCAATCAGCTGTAAGCTTTCAAAAGCGTAAGGCTCTTCTCTTCTCAGATGAAATCGAATAAGCTATAGTTTGGGTGTGGTTGTATACAGGACTGTCTAGCTCTCGACCCTTCATTGCTGCACCAGCCATACTTTTTCCGTGTGTGTGTGTGTGTGTGTGTGTGTGTGTGTGTGTGTGTGTGTGTGTGTGTGGTTCTAGATATTGTTTTTATGTGTTTATGGGGCATCTGATTGTGAGTGTGGTAGAATGCTTGTGATGTAGTTTAGTGTTTTTTCTGTCTAGTTTGTGTCTAGGTAAGGTATTTGTTTTCTTTAGTTTGTGGCGCGTTATTTGCTAGTTTGTAGATTGGCTTTGAATATGATATAAGCTGGTGCTTGGAGTGGTTTTGATGTGGAATGATCGATGTTGGTTATGCGGGAAGATCCATTATATCGGGTGTGTCTGATACCGGGCTACCTCCCTCTTCCACCGCAAACTTGGTGTCTGTGTATGGCATTGGGTGAGGGATTTGACTGGTCTTGACACTGGCTTTTGTTTAGTATTATCAGGTTTTGGGAGTAGGTGTGGTGACTGGCTTTGTGAGTGGTATTTATCTGAATATTACCAGGATTTGGGTGTGGCATTATATGAAGCTTTGGATATGGTCGCACATTGATTCCCCGTGGCACTCCTCTTTCCTGTGTGGTTATGATTGTATAGTTTGGCGCTGGTTTTGGACGTGGTCATGCATGTGGACATAACTACGACGTCTGCAGTCATTTTGCTCATTCTGACGTTAGATAATTTAATTCATCCAAGGAAAGATCGCTGAAGGAGACAGTAAAACTCTCCATCAGTTTACTCATTGCGAATACCACTTTTCATTTTTGGTAACACACCAGACTGATGAAGAACGTAATAACTTCGCGTGATGTTCAGAACGCATTTATCAAGAAGGATATTTCGAGCTGCATTTAATATTACATTAAGTCAGACTTTGTCAGCTTAATACACATGCAATACTGCCGCATTACAAAACGGACATTTTATATTTCCAGAGTTTGCATGTTATGAAAATTTTAGTATAATAACTTACGCTATGGCAACCGTATACATTTAAGGTCATTTCAGTTCGGGCGTATATGATTAAGATGCACATGACATTACAACAGTCTGTCAAAAGGGACAGTTCTGGTGTTTGAGTTGTGTGCAAATGAACGATTTCATTATCACATGAAAACTAGTATTTATTTTCGCTGACAACAGACGATTGAACGTAAGTCACTGGAACTTGAGAGTGTTCACATTGTCTCCGTTAACACTAATGATAACACCAACTCCGGTATTGTAATCCTGCTAACGCCAAACTTTTTTTTTTTTACAAGAGTTTGTCACTAGAGCCTGAAGCTGTTAGTCACCCACAGTACTGCGGCGTTTTCTAGGCCGAATTTTGATACCGTATTTCAAAGTCCGCTTGTTAAAAGTTTGGTGTCGTTTGCGCTTATGACTCGCCGTCCTCCTCCTGCCAGCCGACAGTTCCACACACACACACACACACGCTACTATATTTTTGCACCCCGATGTGCTGTGGAAGGCGAGGGGAAAAAGAGAGAGAAAAAAAAAATAACTATGACTTCTTAATTTTCCCACCACAATCTTAGCTCATATCGACACCCTCAAGTCACGAGCACTTGCCGCTAAAAACATATCAAGGTTTCTCTGCACCAAATTCATGATGATGTTATCTGTAAACAGTATCTGCGTAGTGAACATATACATCCACTTTTTTTCCGGCGTGAAAATCGTTACATCATTCGTGTGCTTAATGCTGGGCGGTTTCGATGTTGTCTGGCAAAAACATTAGCACAACCATGCACTGATGCTCGTGTCTGGCGTCTTTAACCCTCACACGACTTATGAAATATCAACCTTCATGTTCTGGCCAACATTTTTTATTTTACTTTGTTTAGGTGTGTCCTCGTGAACCAAGGGTGAAAAAAAAAATGAGAATCTGCTAATATTTCACGTCAGAAATGTAACTGTTTCAATACGGCTGCCAAGAGATCATTTTTTTTTTTTTTTTTTTTAGCTTAGGTGTGTTCTGTCGTACTCCATTAAAAAGTCTCACCACTAACCCTTCACTACGTCAGATGCCTTATGTGTGATATTCTGGCCAAATGTTTCTGTTTCGTTCAGGTGTGGCTGGTCGTGTTCTAATGATTAAACATGAAAGACAGTAGCTTTTTAGCGACGTTAATTGTGGTTACAAAGAGTGATCTTTATTTAGCATGTACAGTATGGCGCCTGCCGTGCTGTGAAGGTAAAAAAAAAAAAAGAAATGTGACGTCAGAAATCTTTACTCTTTAATGCCGGCTACGATTTCTTTTCTTTTTTTTTTTTTTTCTTTTTTTCTTTTTTTTTTTTTTTTACAAAGCTAAGGGTTGGCATGGTTTGATACAAGGCTTAAAATATGTGCTAGCCTGAGGTAACTCGTGAAGGAACATTATTCACAATTACACACCAACCCATATGTCTGGCATCTCTAAATTTATCGTATCACTCTCTGACATAACAGTACTTGTTGGTTATAAACTGTTGTCATATCAGCCCGAATAGATCATTATTATATCACAGGTGCATTGCGTTCCACATTTTGGTTTCTCTTAATATAACACAACTGAGTTCACGCGGCCTATTACCTAGGGTACATCATGTGAATTTATAAAAGGCTTGTAACTTAATCCTTGAAAGAACGTCATTCACAGTTACGGAGCCATGTACGTGTCCGACGCCTTAAAAATGTACATATCAATGGTCCCGTTCACTCAAGTGTATTAAAACATTTACTTAATTCCTCTTAGTTATATTTTAATGTAATAAGCAAAAGAAATTGTTCACAATTTTGTAGCCACCGACACGTATGACGGCTTTTAATATAACATCATCGTCCCCTTCACGCAGTGTACCCTGACCTTTTACATTATTCCATTTAATTATGAACTGTTGTGCTGTTACCCTTTAAGAATTATTCCCAGCTGTGCAGCAGTCTGCATGTGTGGCATCATTAAATTTGATATACCTCAGTCCCTTTCATGCCTTAGTACTGTAATCGCTTATATCATTCTTGTGAATGACATGCGTTTGTAATGTAATCCAGCTGTACTGTAAATTGTTCTGAGGTAATCTGTAGAAGAAGACAAGCACGTACGTCAACTGTTTGACTTCTCTAGCACCGTGAAACCGTTAAAGGTGGGAGGGGAGAAGCTAAGGGAATGAGCGTGGTGAGCAAACGATTGATTGGGACGGGATGGAAATTTGGTGGACGGTGGGACTTCAGCAGGAAAGTATACCGTGTGAAAATGAATGCCTGGGATTACTGACCTGAGTACAGTGAAGGTTTTTTGTAAACTTTTTTATAGTACGAACTAGACACCAGAATAAGTCATAGGAGCCTTAGTGTTAATAGTCACCCTTAACCTTCATGATTGGACAACTCTAATAACCTCTTTCAGATAACCCCGGATTTGAAACTTACTGACAGGAGCCTGAGTGTTAATTATATTGTGATATAGTACGTAAAAGAACATACTCCACCAGTACACTGCAAGCAATGTCCTTTCCTCAATAATGAATGGAGTTTTCACTTTGTTGTACTCAGACCTTCCTTACATTATGCCTATTAGCCATATTATAAACTGCTGTGATTTAGGCTGTAAGCACAGCATACAGTTATATTTATCCGTTTTTCAATTACATTTATCCGATTATCTGCCATCTGTAAGTAAGAAACACTAGTACCAAGCAGTCCTAATCCCGCCTGAAACCTGTGCAACATTTCGCTTTCCTAGGATGAAAGCTGTGGCCGTGTATACCCGCATATCTCATTCTAGTTCATGCTGCCGTACGTACATTATTTTCGTTGATTATATTTTGTTGCGTTATACCGTACTCTGTAAAGACGAAACGCAAGCTCTCTCTCTAATCCGCTTATCTGGCGCCTTTAAATTTAACCTAACTCCTTTCACAATATTCTAGTTACAAAATAAATTTATTCCTGGTAAAGATAAACTGATGTTACATAATCCGTAAAGAGTATACCCAAAATGATTCTTTCCCGCATGCCAGCCGTCTCTGAGCTCAATATTTTCTGCTGTCTTTCATGAGCCTGTACTTAAGTAATTTTCATTTTTCTTGCTAAATTTAAACAACTGTGATGTGGGCTGTAAAAGAATGCACAGGCACAGTTGCAGTGTTGCTCTCTCTCTCTCTCTCTCTCTCTCTCTCTCTCTCTCTCTCTCTCTCTCTCTCTCTCTCTCTCTCTCTCTCTCTAACACACACACACACACACACACATTTCTATAACTCCCAACCACTTTCTCCTCGTAAAATACAAAGCACTGTCATTACGTATATGTGGCGTCTGTAAATCTGTCTTTATCATAAATCCTTTCACACTGCTTTACTCAAACTAGTGAGATTATTCCTGTTAATCCCCATCATCAGTGGACGTATTTTTACACCAGGGACTCGAGAGCGTGTATTATATTTTGAGCAGTGTGTGTGTGTGTGTGTGTGTGTGTGTGTGTGTGTGTGTGTGTGTGTGTGTGTGTGTGTGTTTGTGTGTGTGTGTGTGTGTGTGTGGAGAGAGAGAGAGGAAACTTTTTTTTTTTTCAACAGTACGTCTTAAGTCAAAGTCACAGGCCAGCGTTTGACCTAGAAAAATCAACTTAGCCAGTTTTGTCCAATTTAGACCAAAGGTATTGAAAATGATTGACAACAACTCAAGACTGAAGTGATTTAGCTATGAGAACAGTCAATCAAAGGTCAAGGATACAAGGCAAGGTCAGTTTTCGATCCGTGTTAGCACTATAACTCAAGCGGTTTTGGTCTAATTTTAATCAGGTACAGTTGAAATGTTACGGGTCAGCCAAGCAGTAAACCCATTCATTTTCAGGTTAGTAAGTCAGGGCCAGGATCGCATGGCAAGGTCAACTTAAACTGTTTTGATCCGATGTAAACCAAACTTTGTGGAAGGCTTGGGGGTAAGGCAAAAATGAAATTGTTCAGTTTTGAGAACTCTCAGTTAGCGATCAAGGTCACAGGGCATAGTAAAATTTTGACTAGTGTGTAGACTTATCAACATAACTGAAACTGTTTGGGTCTGATTTTAACTTTCCGTGATGGAAGCATTGAGAAACAGCCAAGGAGTGAATCTGTTGGTTTTTAGTGTAATAGGGCAACGGTCAAGGTCCCAGGACAAGGTTAACTAATTCAGTTTTATCCGACTGAGACCAAACTTTGTGGATGGGTTGAAAGACTATCTATCTATCTATCTATCTATAGCCCGACGCCCTAATCCCGCAAAGGGTGGCCGCAGACAAAACGCCTCCAAGTCGCTCTGTCACCCACCATTTGACTACCCTCCCCCCAACTCACCCCCCCCCCTCCCTCATAAACCTCTCAACTCCATTCCTCCACCTCATCCTCGGTCTACCTCTCCCTCTCCCTCCCTCCACCTCACCTACATACACGCTCTTAGTCAGTCTTTCATTCTCCATTCTCTTCACATGTCCAAACCACCTCAGTGTATTTCTCCTAATCTTCTCAACCACATCCACATCCACCCCACAGCGTTCCTTAACTTCTTCATTCGTCAGCCTGTCCCTCCACGTCACTCCACGTGCTCCCCTCAAGTAACTCATTTCCACTGCTCTCACTCTTGACTTGTTCCCCTCTTGCAAGGAGACTAAAATTAAGTAATTAGATTTTGTGAGCAATCTCTCGAATGTCATGGTCACGGGCAAAGTAAGATATTCGGCCCTTAAATTTTTTGGTGGTCGTGTATGTTGCACTGTGTGGGTGTTCCTTCTTGTTCATTTTTTTTTTTTTTTTCATAACACCGGTATTCACAGACAGTTTTATTAAGCCCAGGATATATTTTTATAACTGGAGGGATTACATATAGCCTTCATAAACAGTCTTTCAGTAACTGATTTTTTGTTTAATCGTTAGGAGGTAGTAATAATGTAATATAAAAAGTGTGTCAGGGATAAACGGCATAACTACTAACCTCAGTGTGATGTAATTATTATAACAGCTCACGTGGAATTACTCGTATCCACATATTTGCCGCCTTTAATTTTATCATCATGGTCATCCTAATCTCATTTCTTCCTCTCAGCCCCCCTCATGCCGGTTATAGTATTTCTTCTGTATGTAAACCACTGCGATATAATCTGTAAAAAAGGTATGTGCAATTACTCTTAAATGCGTATCTGGTGCCTTTTCATCATCATCAACCCAACCTTTCATTTTAGACAGTACTACTCTTCTGTTAAATAGAAGCCGCTGTGATGTAATGCGTAAAAGAACACAAAAGCAAAATACAATTTCACACAGCGCTACTCTCTCTCTCTCTCTCTCAAACACGCACGCACGCACGCAAGCACACGAGCAACTAAAGCTAAACGCACGCCCCTGTCCCCTCGTATAGATGCAAACACCGTCATTACCCAGACAGGAACAGACGCTTGTGTTTCCGGCCCGCATATATTCGCACATTTCATAATCAACAGACTCTTTCATTACCCTTTGTAAATCATCTGGGTGTAGGGGATAGCAAAGAGGGTCACTTTCTGCAACAGTCAGCGACGCGATGAAAAAGCGTGTACGTAGTTCGTTATTCCCTTCACCCGGAGAACGCGCTAGCACAACCAGGCAAAGAGCAACGCGAACTTTTCTGTTGTTATTGTTGGAGAAATTTTTTTCTTTGCAGTAATCAAGCCCTTTATCCTTAACGATCTATTTTCACAGGCTGTACACGTACTCTCGTGGCCCCTCTCCATTACCCACCACAATTATAGCTTACTGTGCTTATTTCTTCGTTCTCCTCGCCCGATTCTTTACGTTTCTGTTACTTGCATTCCCAGATGATAATTGAAATAAAACCATCACCGCACTAAAGCCATTAATTCTATACCACCCCTTTCCAAAGGGTGTCCTTTTCTTCTCCACATCCAGCGCCCACCAAATTTCAAGCCCATTCCACCCATTTCTTTTCTCATCACGCCCATTTCTTTACCTCTCCTTTGCCTGTTTCATGGCGTGACGCAGGCCACATGATTAACGAACGCCTTTGTTTTCCTGTTATCATCTGACGTATTTATCAATTTCCGGAGAGACTTTTCGAACTGTAGGAGGGTCTTAGAGATTTCATTAAGTTTCTAACTACAGGAGGCCTTCCAATAAGTGAATATATTCACCTGGAGATAGCATGAATATATTAAACTACTTCATTGCACTGAATGGGTGAAAGAAATACATGGTTCCTTGACGCTCCCTCTACAACAGATCTCTCCCGGGCTGATCGAAACCGTCTGTCTGCGACAAGAACAGAACGATAAAAAAAAATCGAGTACTGGTGTTCCTGTAAACTGTCTGCATCCCCTTAACTACAGTGACGCTTTCATTCAGTTAAGGAAAGCTATCTAAGGATGGTTAGATACACTCTACATTAACTCTGATTGGTTAGATTACTTTCAGTTAAATAAAATCGCCTTGTTGCAGCCAAGTTCAAATGCATTTAGTGTGTCTGTAGAAGTGAAAGGGTGATTAATAATAGTTTTTTTTCACTTTATGACTGCAAATACTTCTCCCATCTAAGCAAAAATGCCAGGTGTTACCCTGAATAAGCCACCAGTGTATAACCATGTCTCCGAAAGTATTAACCCGTATACTTAAAGACAGTAATATAGGATGGTTCATATATTGTACTCTTCTGTCTTGTGTATTGTGGGGATGGCTGTGTAGGCTGGTGTGAGAAGCATATACATTATTGGCTGTTTTTTGACATTGCTAATCAACTATGCAATCAGTGGACGCAAGAAATCATACACCATAATGCATGATTAGTATTAGAATGTGTGACAATAATTGGAAAATACATGACACCCTAACCCCTTCAACCCAATGACGTATTTATCTCTTAGTCTTTTGTACCACCAGACGATTTAAGTCAGGATAGAAAAGACCTCGTACTGAAGGGAGTAAGGAAGGCTGCTGTATATTCAAGCCTCTCCACTTCGAAATCCCCCTGAAACGGAATAAAATCGTCTGGGGTTACTAAGAATATACTGCAGTTTTACCTCCTCGTAGTGAAGGGATCATTTTGCACACCACCAGAACAACGCCATCTGTACACCGGGTCCTGAACTATTTCAAGGGGGATTTAAAATTCTCGAGTAATGCAGGTCCGGTATTTTTGCACTAATAATTCTCCCATCCCACTAATAAACCATCCCTTGTACAACGCCCTCTAGAGAAAATAAACAAATAAATAAAAGTTGGCACGAAATACAGAATGTTGAGATGGGTACCTTCATTTGACGGTAATTTTTAAACAAACACTCATGAATATTACCATGCAGGTCCGAAACGAGGAGCATTTTTCGCCTGATTATTTTTTGCTCATTTTGTTTTGCACGGTCCTTTTTTTTTCACCAGGGGATTTTATTATGTGGGTTTTGTATTTTTCACATTTAATTCTTGGGCTTTTTTATTTTCATCAAAATTTTTAACGTTTAATTCTTGGCTTTAATTTTTTTTTAATGGATCTCTTATTTTTCATAACCTAGGTCTTTTTTTTTTTTTTTTTTTTTTTTCGGGAGATTTTTACAGGACTATTTTTAACGTACATTTCTTGGCTGTGTATTTTGTTATATAGAGCTTACTTGTTTGACACGTTTTTACCCGGAGTTTTTCCCTCCCATCATCTTGCCTTCATCCCCTCGCCCTCCTCTATCCTCTCCCATCCCTTTCATCATTTTCCCCTTCCTTTCCTCACCTTCCCATTGTCTTCTCTCCTGCCTCACCGTGCATCACCCTCCCAGCATCTTCCCCTCTCCTTCTTCACCCTCCCTCATCTGTCTTGTATTCATTTCCAAATATCTTATGTTTTGATCGTTCTTTCTCAGTCCCAGCTTCACCAGTTCGTCTCTGAGAACGTTCGTCATCATCCATTTTCTTTTCCTCCTTCACTTCCCCTCCTTGATTGATGCTTCATCTTTTCATTCCCTTCTCCGTTTTTCACCCACTTCTGTTTTTCTTTCTTCACTTGTTCACTTCGCACCTCCTTTATCCATCCATTTCTTCCTCGTTTTCGCGTTTCTACCTGCCCGCTCCTTAGTGACTGATGTGTTTCCATCTTTTTTTTTTTTTTTTTTCCACGCATGTTTTCATTATTTCATTTTTCACTTTCCATTTCTACCTTCTCTCCCTCCACTTTACATCCCTCATTTTCTCCCTTAGTTAGTTTCCTCCTTTCCTCCCAGCGCACTTTTATGGTCTCTTTGTTTTTTTCCCCTCTTCGTCGTTTCCATTCTTTATCTCCTCCCCATGTCGTGATTTTCTTGTCGATTTCCTCTTTCCCTTTTTCGCTTGCCCTTGATTATCCTTGCAGCTCCTCTCACTTCTCAATTTTGTTCATTCCTCCTCTGTAGTTTCTCTTTCCTCTCAGTTCCCTCCCTTCACACCATTGCCCCGTATATTCTCTCTCTCTCTCTCTCTCTCTCTCTCTCTCTCTCTCTCTCTCTCTCTCTCTCTCTCACGGGTTTCCACTTGTTCTATCCCCATCCCATTTATCCTTCACTTTTCTGTACCGGTACTTCATTGTCCCTTCCCATTGTCTTGTTCCTCACATTCATTTCTTCCGCTTTGCTTCCTCACCCAAGAGCATATTTAAGTTTTCTTGAAGAATTTCATTTATTTAATTATTTAATTTTATTTGTTTAATTATTTATTTGGAGATAAGTTTGTTATGAAATAATCGGCTGGGGTGTTTTTTGTCTTTCCCCTCCGAATGAGTGTAGTAATTATGCACCGTAGAGGAGTGGCGAGTAGTGCTGTTGTGGTTCAGCCGTATGACCCTTAATAGCTTTGGTCTTTGTCTAAACAGTATATATATATATATATATATATATATATATATATATATATATATATATATATATATATATATATGTATATATATATATATATATATATATATATATATATATATATATATATATATATATATGTGTGTGTGTGTGTGTGTGTGTGTGTGTGTGTACTCTACAGTATATTGGTATATGTGTATGTATGCATGCATGCGCGTATGTATGTATGTATGTATGTATTGAAGTATGTATGTATTTATGTCTGCGTGGTGGTGCTGTGGAAGTTATTTTTGATGTCCACCATTCAATATCCTATGAAGTAGTTAATAATTTTTGCAGTTACTCTTTGACCACGTTCGCGGCGAGACCCTGGTCGGTTCCCTGTGCTATCGGTAGCAAAAGATCTGTCGTCTGTCTACCTTTTTCCTCATGAATTCTGAAATTTAGCTTTATAAATTAGAAGACAACGACGCCGATTTTTGGCCACATAAAGTCATCAGTAACTGTTGCTGCGGGTTCACGAGGCCTTTGACCGAAGTCCTAGGCGATCAAAAGCTGGTGATTATGCATTTTACACAGTTTTGTGAATTATGTAATCAGCCGTATTTTCAACCTACCTCTTAATGTCCTATTTGCTTATTGCACTACGGCATGACAGTAACAGCGGAGTCATCGTCGGTATAAAACCGAATGCTTAGCATTGCCAAACGAAATATATTCTCGTTGACAAAGAAAGTTTCGTAACGCTTCGGCCTCAGCAATCTACTTTGCCTGTTATGCGTTATCATCATGATGAATGGTACTGATACAAACCAAATCAATAATAAAAAGATTTTGATAACATTTCAGATGATATTATGGTGTAAGATGCAGTATATAGGGTGGTCTGGAAATAGTGTTCTCCAGTCTTCTTTGATGTGGGAACAACCCAGTCTGCTATCGTGAGGAGCGAAGACATTTTGGCTGGCTCATGACATTACTAACCAACCACGCAATCAGTGGACGCGAAAAGGGACGCACTATAAAGCATGAAAAGAGTTATGGGAAGCAGAATATGTAGCAGAGTTGACACGGGTAGCGTTGAATGAGTCGGCCCCACAACACACAAGACATGAGTTGCGTAATATGTGGACAGCCTTGTGTATCGCCAAGGAAGAAGTGTTGCGAGTTTGCCACGACGACGAGACAAGGGCCATTAGAGGCATACATAGTCACACACAAATAAAGTAAGTGTTCAGAGAATTTCCTTATCGTAAAAAACTTCCCGAAATTGAAGATGTTTGCCGAAATTGAGTTGCAACTTGAAATTGAATAGGCGGTCATGGGTCCCTGGAGACTAGAAAGAGGGGGAGAGGGGGCTGTCGTTCCCCGCCCCCCTCCCCCACCTGTCCTCACCGTCTTTTTGTCTATTTTTCTCCATTACTGTCCTTCCCTCTCTTCAGCTTAAGTTCTCATTCACTGCATCTCTCTTTCATCCTTCCTCCCTCCATCATTATCCACTGCTCCTCCTCACCCTTTTTCTTCCTTCTTGTCTTTATAACCTTCTCTTTTCATTTCCTTTCCCCTAATTTTCCCTTCTCAGATTTCCTTTCTTCATTCATATTTTCTTCATTTCCGCGGCATGAGCCATTCCTCATCACCATTTCTCCTTATTACATTTCCCTCATTTTTATTTTCTTTCTCATTGTCTTCCTTCATTTCCTCCTCGTTATGCCTTCCGTCTTTCTCATTTTCCTCTCTCATTTTTCTTCCCTAAATTTTTTCTTCATGCCTGGCCTTAGTCCCCTCCTCTGTATTAGGCTCAGGTGTCGTGTAGAGTAAGCGGGATCACTCTTCTAAATTGCCTATCATTATTCTTGTCCTTAATTGTTGGCGCGGGGCTTAATTACAGGTGGGACATGTAGGGGTGATAAGGTGGGATGAAGGAAGGTGACGGAAGGGGGAAAAACTGAAAATGGATGGAAGAGAGAGAGAGAGAGAGAGAGAGAGAGAGAGAGAGAGAGGACAAACAGATTGCTCTTTGTATAACTGTCACCTGACGCCTCATCGTGAAGGGAGAGTCACAACAAAAGAGTCCGTCTGATATTTTGTTCCTATTCAGTAACGACCCCTCTTCTCTCGGTGCACTACTTTCTTTTCATGCCTGCGGGAAAAAAAGAAGAGAGAGGAAAATGGTAAGGGAAAGAGAACGCAGCGAGAGGAGAGAGAGTGAATCAAGGCGAGGAACGTAAGGAAAGGATGGAAAAGAGAGAATGGAGGGAAGTGGAGAGAGGGAAAGGAGAGGAAGAGGTGAAGGCAGGAAAGGAAGAGTGAAAAAGCGTGAAAATATGAAGAGGAGAGGGAGAGAGGTTGAAAAAATGAGGAAAAAAGAGAGTGGATAGAAAGTGAAAGGCATAGTTTATTGCAAGTGAAAGTAAGGGAAAGGACAGGAGCGATTCAGAAAAGATTACCTAAAATAGAAAAGAGAGAGAGTGGAAAGAAAAAAGAGGGAGGGAAGTGAAGGAAAACAATACCTGTGAAGTGAAAGAATGGGACGGGGAAGGAAGTAGAGTGAATGAAGAGAGAAGGAAAAGTGAAAACGAGGAATGAACGAGAAGAGAGTTTACGGGAAGTGATGTAATGGGAAAGAGCAAGAAGGAAGAAAAGAGGGGGGAAGAAAGTAAAGACGGAAGTGCAAGAGAATAAAGAGGAAACTGATTGGGCGTGAGTGGGAGGAAGTCGAGGGCAAACAGACTTAAAACTAAAAAAAAAAAAAGTGCAAGGAAAGGAAAATGCAAATGAGAGAGAGAGAGAGAGAGAGAGAGAGAGAGAGAGAGTCAGTGTATAGACAGGATGGAACATAAAAAGTACAAAAGAAAAGAAAAAGAATAACAAGAGAATTAATGAAAACTTAGTAAAGGCGGAAGTGGAAATGAGGAAATAAACAAAGAAATAAATAGAGGGAGGAGGAATTATCGATGACGTAAGAGGGAGAGGGAGGGGCAAGGGAGTTAATGAATTGTGTGATTAGTAGAAAATAGGAGGGAGATTTAGAGGAGGGAGACACGGATAGGAGGAAAGGAGGAGGGAAGGAAAGGGAGAGGCAGGAGACATTAATTGTTGGAAATAAGAGAGGGAGAACAGAGATAACATTGGAAGTAAAGAGGAGGGCAAAACAAGGGGGAAAGGAGAAAAAGTAAAAAAGAAAGAGAGAAGCTGTAATTATGAAAAGGAGGAATGAAAAGGAGAGAGAAACAGAAGATAGAAGAAAGAAAAAGGAAGAAGAAAAGTAGGAAATAAAAAGAAGGAAAAACAAGGGAGAAAAACGGAGAAGGTGGAAATAAGAGGAGGAGGAAAATGAGTACTAAGAAGAGAGAACCAGAGAGGATAGAGGGAAGGAAAATGAAGAAAAGTAGGAAATACAAAGAGAAAGAGAAACAAAGGAGAAAGGAAAAGGAAAAGTTTGAAACAAGGAGGAAAAAAATTAATAAGGAGGAGAGACAAGAGGAGGAGGAGGTTGGGAAAGAATGAGAAACGAAAAGGGAAAGTAGGAATTAAGAGAAAACGCATGTTAAGGAAAAATTAGGAACGAAGGGTGAAGGAGTGATTTGCGAAAAATAGTAAACGGGGAGAGAGAGAGAGAGAGGGGGGGGGGAGGCGAAGGAGCAAGAAGAAAATAGGAAATGCGGGGAAGAGAAATAAGAGGAGGAGGAGGAGGAGGATAAAGAAGAGGACCAATTAATAGGTCTACCCCTCCCTCTTCCTCCCTCCACCTCACCTGCATACACCCTCTTAGTCAGTCTTTCATTTTCCATTCTCTCCACATGTCCAAACCACCTCAGTGTATTTCTCTTTATCTTCTCAGCCACATCCACATCCACCCCACAACGTTCCTTCACTTCTTCATTCGTCAGCCTGTCCCTCCATGTCACTCCACATGCTCCTCTCAAGTAACTCATTTCCACTGCTCTCACTCTTGACTTGTTCCCATCTTGCAAGGTCCACGCCTCGCTTCCATACGGTAGGGTAGGGATCACAATACTATCATGCAGTGACTTCTTAACTTCCATACCCACTTCCCTATTCTCATCACTGCTTTCAGTGTACCAACAACCTTCCTTCCCTGCTGTACCCTTTCACACACTTCATCTCCCAACGTTCCATCCTTACTCATTACACTACCCAAGTACTTGAATGCATTCACATTCTCCATATCCTCACCATCCAACCTCACTGTACATTCTGTGACTTCATTCCTCTCGAACACCATAACTTTACTCTTGTTTACATTAACTTTCAGATTCCTCTTCCTACACACTGTCCCAAATTCATTCACCAAACCCTGATAATAATAATAAAAATAATAATAATGATAATAATAATAATAATAATAATAATAATAATAATAATAATAATAATAATAGGTTTATTCAAGAAATTGCACCCTTCTGGCTGAAAATATACTGTACAAGTTGAGGGAAGTTTCATGAAAATGGTACATAATTCTTAATGTTATCATAAATAATGGCCACCAGTAAACACGAAATACATGAAAAGGATGCTGTGGGATGGCACTGTCTAATACTGCCGTGTTACAGACATTATGTAGTGATTTAGTAATATAATGAACTAATGTAATGGGTGATGAGTCTGCATGAAACAGTATATGTCTGAATTTATGATCTATAGTGTCATTATGTATTTTTAATGTGATTGTTTATTGTATGTTCATTGTTTAAAGCCATGATGAGTTATTGTTACCGTACTGTACTAAAACAGAATGCTCCAGCAATACTAAGGTAATATTGGAAACTACCATAATGCAATATTGTGCCATACACTATTTCAGTGTTAGCTGTACGAGATTTATCAGTGGTAATACTGTAACATCTGATGTCAGTACAAAGACAGTTAAACGCCATGATATAATATAGTTGCAGTGATTAATCCTATACTAAATAATTGTTATACAGCAAAAGAGTGAAATATAATCATATACATTGTCATTGTATCATGCTGTATGTCGCACAGAACTATTGTTTCATGATTACTGCTTACATGCAGTTGATGGTATAATCAGTGTCATCAGTAAGTGTAGCCAGTATAATTATATAATAATGATTATATATCACATACGTGATAGGTGGTGGCGACCATTATCCACTCACTTGATGCTGTGCGACCTACTTCTTCTTTCGCCATTGTCACTCTTTTTCTGTGTCAGTCATCCTCTCTTCCTATTTCTCCCATCTTTCCTGTCACCTTTTATTACTCTTCTTTCATTTTCAGGTGGCTTTACATTAAGTGACAAGCCTAATGGTTTCCTGTATGCCAGGAAACCATTTACAACGCTGGGTGGTAACCATAAAACCAACCCATGCGCGTTCCCTTCGTGTCAACATAGTAAGGTTATGCCTTTCACTTACTACTTACTGCACTTGTGGTGGGTGGTATAGCCAGTTGCATCAGTTAGTCATTACAGCCAGTATCATTACATCGTGTTTATTGTGTACCACATTGCATTACACTTGATAAGGCCCTAGTATAAAACTTTACAAGAGTATTAGAGGAGTAGACTGTAGCACCAGTCGAGCAGGGCAGTACTCCCGAGGTGGATGGAAAGCTGATGACAGGGAGTGCTGGAGCTCCCGTTTCATCAGCCCTCAGGACTAGTTCCTGACCATCCCCCTTTGCTGAACTTTTTCAGTGTCTCAGTTACACAGAGAGTAGGCCAGCATGCTCTCCAGTACAAATTTCTCTAACTATCTTCACCAAACTACATGCACAGTACACACTACACTTCCTTTTCAAAAATCAATAAAAATGGCGTCTATTAATCAAGCCTCGGAGTCCCCAGGGGGGGGGACCATAAATGCCCCCGCCATCTGCCCCTCTCCCGGTGACGACTCGAGGTGCCTGGAACCACTGTCTGACTCTCTTCTTCTTCATTTCTGCAACATTCGCGGCCTTTCATCTAACTTTCGCTCTGTTGAGCACCACCTCTCCTCCTCTAAACCTCACCTTCTTTTTCTGACGGAGACTCAGCTGTCTGAGGCAACCGACAGCAAACCCTTTTCTGTATCCTCCTACTTTCTCTATACTCATTTCAAAGCCAAAGGTGGCTGTTGTGTATACATACGCAACGACTTATCTTGCTCTCGTGTTCCTGAACTTGATTCTTCTGAATTCTCCACACTCTGGCTTCGGCTTTCCTGTCATTCTCTGACTAAATATATCTGTGCTGTTTACTTATCCCCGAATTCTACTGACTATCAAAAATTCTTTGACTATCTTACTTCTACGATGGAACACATTCTGTCCATTTCTCCTTTCTCTGAAATCTCCATTCTTGGAGATTTCAATGTTCACCACCACCTTTGGCTCTCCTCTCCTTTCACGGATCCACCTGGTGAACAAGCCTACATCTTTTCTATCCTTAATGACCTAGAGCAGCTTGTACAGCACCCTACCCGTATCCCTGACCGCCTTGGAGAGAGCTCCAACATACTTGACCTCTTCCTCACAACTAATCCTTCTGCTTACTCTGTTAATCTTTTCTCTCCGTTGGGCTCCTCCGATCACAACCTTATTACCTTAACCTGTCCTATCACTCCGGTACGGCCTGTGGACCCTCCAGGGAAACGTCGTCTGTGGCACTTTGGAGCCGCGAACTGGGAGGCCCTCAGGCAGTACTTCTTTGATTTTCCCTGGAATGATTATTGCTTCCATGGCCGGGAGCCATCTGAGTGTGCCTCGCGCATTACGGAGGTTATTCTCTCGGGCATGGAAGCATACATTCCTTTCTCATATCCTTTGACTAACGCAAGAAAGCCTTGGTTTAATCACGCTTGTTCTAATGCTGTCCGCAACAAGGAGAGGGCCTACAAATGGTACCGGAGCCAACCCACACCTGAATCACATCATCTTTACGTTTCTGCCCGGAATCGTGCTAAGTCTGTTCTTCGCTCTACTAAAAATAATTTCATCCATACTAAATGCTCTCAACTCTCCAACTCGAATTCTTCCCGCTCCTTCTGGCACCTTGCCAAAAATCTTTCTAACAACTTTACCTCATCATCCTTCCCTCCTCTTTTCTACTCTGATGGTTCTGTAGCTATTTCTTCTACTGATAAAGCAGATCTCTTCGCACAGACTTTCTCCTCCAATTCCACCTTAGACGATTCCGGTGCTGTTCCTCCTTCACTTCTCCCCTCTGACTTCCTCATGGCTGACATTAAAATTTCTTCAGTTGATGTATTTTCTGCCATCACTGGCCTCAGTACTAACAAGGCATATGGGCCTGATGGGGTCCCTCCTGTTGTTCTCAAGAACTGTGCTTCTGTGCTTACACCCTGCCTAGGCAAACTCTTTCGCCTTTGTCTGTCAACTTGTACCTTTCCTTCTTGCTGGAAGTTTGCTCTCATTCAGCCAGTCCCAAAGAAGGGTGACCACTCCCAACCCTCCAACTATCGTCCAATTGCTTTAACGTCCTGTATTTCAAAAGTTTTCGAGTCAATTCTTAATTGAAAAATTTTAAGGCATCTTTCCTATCACAACCTTCTTTCCGATCGTCAGTATGGGTTCCGTCAGGGACGCTCCACTGGCGATCTTCTCACCTACCTTTCAGACTCCTGGTCATCCTCCTTTCGGGACTTTGGCGAAAGCTTTGCCATTGCACTTGACATCTCAAAGGCTTTCGATCGAGTCTGGCATAAATCTTTAATTTCCAAACTGCCCTCCTACGGTTTCTATCCTTCTATCTGTGCCTTCATCGCTAGCTTCCTTTCTGGTCGTTCTATAGCCGCTGTTGTAGACGGCCATCGTTCTTCTCCTAGATCTATCAACAGTGGTGTTCCTCAGGGCTCTGTCCTATCACCAACTCTCTTCCTTTTATTCATCAATGATCTTCTAAGCTGTACATCTAACCCTATCCACTCATACGCTGATGACTCCACCCTTCACCTTTCCATTCGGTTCCCGCAACGCCCATCTCAACAGTTACTTCAAGAAACAAGGGATGAGGCTATGGCACACCTAATGTCTGACTTGGCTCGTATCGCTGACTGGGGTAAAAATAATATGGTTGTCTTTAATGCATCTAAGACTCAGTTCTTACACCTATCAACCCGACAAAATCTTCCACAGGTATACCCATTAATGTTTAATAATATTCAGCTTAATCCTGCATCATCCTTGAACATGCTTGGGGTTTCATTTACTCGGGACTTATCTTGGAAAGATCATATTACATCTCTTGTAAAATCTGCTTCTAAGAGATTGGGTGTGCTAAGCCGACTCCGCTCTTTCTTTACCCCTGCACAATTGTTGACTCTATACAGAGGTTTTATCCGCCCCTGTGTGGAGTACAACTCTCATGTGTGGGGAGGCTCCCCACATACAGCTCTTCTCAATAGGGTGGAGTCAAAGGCTTTTCGTCTCATTAACTCTCCTCCTCTTACTGACTCCCTTCAACCTCTGTCTCTTCGCCGCACTGTTGCATCTTTATCTCTTTTCTATCGCTACTTTAATGGTCACTGCTCCTCTGAACTGTCTGCTTGCATTCCTCCACCTCTACGACGGGCGCGTAGCACCCGTCTGGCAGCAAACTCTCATCCCTTTTCTGTCCAACTCTCTAATGCAAGAGTTAACCGTTACTCCCAGTCTTTCATTTATGCAACAGGTCAACTCTGGAACTGTCTCCCTCTGTCTGTATTTCCTGCTGCCTATGATCTCCAGTCTTTCAAACGCAGTGTGTCCAGGCATCTCAAAATGATCGGATCTTGAATTTGGCTCTCTATTGTATTTTATTTTTCTCTTGGAGGGAACTGTTACTGCGGGCCATGGCCTTTGGTTCCTTCTTCCTCGCATAAAAAAAAAAAAAAAAAAAAAAAAAATTTACACGTACAGAAGTATTTCACACCTACAGCAATAATAATAGGTTGTAGGAAATTGCTGAGACTCGGCAAACTGATTCTCACTACCTTATTATATACCAGACATAATAGTTCTTAAAGCTTATTATATGGCATGGGGGTCTGCAGCACAGTTCCACTGGGTTTCCTCTTTGTACTCTCACTGGTTGTTTACCACATTCACTATGTATGGTTTGGGACTGTTTTTATATCTGTCTGTCCGAGTTTTTATGTTTTTTTTTTTGTTTTTTTTATTGTGGCTTCTGGTGTGGATGAGTGTTGTGGGGGGCGTCTGGGGGGGAGGGAACGAAAACGAGAGTAAAAGAATAATTTGAGGCCGAAGTTTGGGATTTGTTTTTTAAGGCAGGACTCAAAGGTGGGAATGCCAAGTGTGGCAAAGGCATCATGGTATGTGGTGTAAGCATGTCCGAGGATGATTTTGCAAGCTCTATTCTTCTCATATTGCCTGCATCTTTGTAGCTGTAAGGGATGACGCCCAGGCTGGACATGCGTACAGAAAGTTAGCTTTAGAGGAATATACTGTATGCATTCGTCAGCTCATGTGGCGGAACTCCTAGCAATTTGATTCGTCGTAGCAGGTAGAGGTGATATGAAGCAGATTTGTTGACGTTGCTGACATGGCACTTCCAGGTCAAGTTGTTCGATGTGGTGATGCCCCGGAGCTTGACGTCTTCCACCACTCAAAGGACGTGAGGACCTAGTGCGGCGTCAGGAAGTGGAATGTTGTTTGTCCCCAGCTTCATAATTATGCATCACGCTGTCTTGGCATGGATGATTTTGATATCGTTGTTAGTGATTTACTTAGTGTGTGTGTGTGTGTGTGTGTGTGTGTGTGTGTGTGTGTGTGTGTGTGTGTGTGTGTGTGTGTGGAGAGAGAGAGAGAGAGAGAGAGAGTTCAGGTGATTTCATTGTAGTCTGGGGAATGTTGAGTACTTTCCTTATCAGTCGCGATGTTTGCCAGTGTTTGATAAGGCAGGCTGTAGGGAAGTGTTGTGCAGTGTTTCCGTAATGGCGTGTCCTCAGTAGGTGTTTATGTAAAGGGAAAGAATAAGAAGGAAGAAAGGGTAGGAGGAGAACGAACACCATGGAGAGAGGGAAGGAAGAAAGGAAATGAAACACAGAAGAGAATGAGGAAGAAGAGGGATGTGGAGGAAAGGAAGGTGAAAAAGAAAAGTAAAGATGGAAGGAAGGAAAGGGAGAACGGGAGTACGAGAAGTAACACGAGGACAGGAATAGAAGATGAAAGTGAAAGGAAGTGATGAAGGAAAGTAGGAACAGGGGAGAATGACGAAGAAGGAAAGTAAGGTGACGAAGAAGGGAGAATGACAAAGAAAGAAAATAAGGTGACGAACAGGGGAAATTGAGCCGAATGAGAAGGGAATGTCTAACAGAATGAGAGAATGAACAGGAAGGGAGAAGGATCAGAAAGAGAAACTTAGAAGTGAAGAAGGTGCAGGAAGGCTAGGAAGGAAGTGAATAAGATACAGGAAAACAGTGTGAAGGAAGGCAAGAAGCAGAAAGACTAAACTGTTCAAAAAGGAGAAAAAGAAAAAAACTAAAACAAATATGACAATGGATTAGTTAAAAAGAAGAAGAAATAGGAAGAGGAGAAAGAACAGGAAGAAGAGTTGAGAAGTAAGGAAACGAATGAGGGACAGGAGGATGAACTAATTGGGAGGTGGAAAAGAATGGACTGGCAGTAAGAACAGGAACAAAAAATAAGAAAAAAATGTATAAGGCGGGCAAGAAAGCTACAGGAAAGGCTGGGAAGATTGAAGGAAACAACGAGAAGGAAGAAGGTAAAAAAGAACTACCTAGAGGAGAGTAAAGAAGGAAGGAACAGGAAAAAATTGAAAGAAAGAAAATATGTCTTATAGAATACAAGAAAGGAGGAAGAAAAGGAAGAGGAGGAGGAGGAGGAGGAGGAATGAGGGAAAATAAGAAACAAAGAGAAGGAGCAACAGGAGGGAAGAAAGGAAGCGGAAGAGAAGCAGTAGGAGGAAGAGGGGGAGGGGAGAAAAGCACATTATCATTATATATTTGCCCTAAGAAATTCAAGGCCCTTTATCACTGAGGTTGGGAAGGGGAGAGTGTGGAGGCAGAATGAGACAGAGAAAAGGGAGGGAAGGGGAGGTAGGGAGGGAAGAGGAGGTAGGGAAGGAAGAGGAGAGAAAAATTAGAATTAAGAGGAAGATAAAAATGGAATTGATGAACTGGAGATGAGCAGAGAGAAGTGAGGAGTAAGAGAATGGATAGATATAGGAATTAGGAGAAAGAAGAGAGAATTTGAATTGAGAAGAGCGAATGGAAGAGTAAGATAGAAATAGATAATAATCGAAATTTTGAAGAAGAAAAATGGAGATACAACAGGAGGGGAAGAGAAAAGAGGCAGAAGTGGAGGAAGGAGAGAAAGGAAAGGGTAAAGTAAGAAGGGAGAGAAGGGGAAATGAGGAGGAGGGGGAAGGAAATAGATATTAGAGATGAAAAAAGAAGAAGGTAGAGAGGGGGGGAGGATGGGGGAGAAAGGAGACTGAGAGAAAGCGATGGAAGATAGAGAAGTAACAAGAAAAGTAGTTGGAAGAGAGAGAGATTGGAAGAGGAACTGGCGAGAGAGAGAGAGAGAGAGAGAGAGAGAGAGAGAGAGAGAGAGGCTACTGGAGAATGGTGATGGAAGACAAAGAAATATGGAAAGAACAAAATGGAGGAAAGAAAGTAAGATGGACAAAATGGAGAAAGTGAAAAGATATGGAGCCTTGAAAAATGATAGCAGTGGTGTAGAGGGATTATAGGATTATGGGAGAGGAAGGGAGGGAGATGGAAGGAAAGCGGGAGTGGGGATGGAGAGAAGGGTTGAGTGGGAGTGGAGAGAATGGTTGAGCGGGAATGGAGAGAATGGAAAGGGGAAACTCGGTCAAAGAGGTAAGATTAGAAGACTAAAGTGGAGAAGAGATGGGAGAGAGAAAACATTGGGATAAATGGAATTGATTGGGCGGAGAGAGAGAGAGAGAGAGAGAGAGAGAGAGAGAGGGGGGGGGATTCGTTTCAAATGGGGCCGAAATATTTGCATAATGGCAAGTGACGGATGGAGAGTGATTGCAGGAAGAAAGAGGAGGAGGAGGAGGAGGAGATTTTGAAGGAAGAAACAGTTGAGGAAGGAATAGGAAGTGAAGGAGGAATTTAAAAAAAGAAGCAAACAGAGAAGGAAGAGAAATTTAGGAGGAGGAGGAGGAGGAGAAATATGAACTGATAAGGAATAGACGTATAGGAGAGAGAGAGAGAGAGAGAGAGAGAGAGAGAGAAGCGAAATAAAGGAAAGGAAAAGAAATGTAAATAAAAGAGGGAAACAGACGAGAAATACAGAGGAAACAATTAGAAAGAGGAAGAGGACGGAAGGAGGTAGAATAAAAGAGATGGAAAAGAAACAGTGGCAGAAAAACAAGAGGGAAAAAGAGAATTAAAGGAGAGAGACAGAAAGAATACAAGGTGGGAAGAGGAAGAGAGAGCAGTATTTAAGGGGAAGAAATAGAAGCACACGAGATAGCTGGAAGAGAAATAAAAGTTGTTGAAAAATAATCAAACGACGGCGAAAGAAATGTAACAAAGGAGAGAGGAAGAAGAAGAAGAAAGGTGAGAGACAATGGGAAGGAAATAGTTTGGAGGAGAGAGAGAGAGAGAGAGTGTGTAAGAGCGAAGGAAACGTTCTATTAGAAGGGGAAGGAGGAGAGAGAGGAAAGAGAAGATAGAAAGAAGGAAAGTGTGAGAAGAAAAACAAGAGACGGACGGGAAGTATAGAGAAGGGAATTACACGATGAGAGGAAAGAATGCCGATGATGATGATGATGATGATAGGAGGAGGAGATAAGGGAGAAGATGAAGAGAAGGATATAGAAAAGGAGTAGATGGTGTGGAAGAGATAGAAGGGGAGTGGATGAAGAGGAAGAGATAGAAAGGGAGTTGATTAAAAGGAGGCGATAGAAAGGGTGTGGATGAAGAGGAGAAGATAGAAAGGGAGAGGATGAGGAGGAGATAGAAAGGGAGTGGATGAAGAGGAGGAGTTAAAAAAGGGAGTCAGTGAAGAGATACATAGCTGATTACACTGATACGTAAGCCCCTATTGTCGCTGGTGTAGGAGGCTCCCGAGTACCCCCTTCTTTAGCGATTTATTTTTGGATATGGCTGGTTAAAATCCTTTTGTACGTTATCTGTGAAGAATACGGCGATATTACAATGAGGTATGTAACACGAAGAAGGAGAGTAATCAAAGTAAGTCGCTTAAGAAAATGCGTTAGGGAACTTCGTGAACCAACATGAATACGTACCCTAGAGCACAGAAACCATACGCCTCCTGCTAGGTAGTCCAGCCTTTAGCAGTGACGAAAATTAATTTGTAATCAAGAAAAGGAGAGCTAAGCAGAATTCTCCTCTCTCTCTCTCTCTCTCTCTCTCTCTCTCTCTCTCTCTCTCTCTCTCTCTCAATCAGGAAAGGTCGTCAGTATGCAAAAAGTAGCGGGGAGTTCGAAACCCTTTAACAGCGAGGGGCTTTTCATAGGTTAATAATATCATCTGGTGCTAGCAAAATATTTTCAAGAGTCGTTCTTGTACTGAAGAGGTTAATGGAGACTTTCAAATCGCGTTAGCACTAGAGGCCCCTCTTATACAAAAATCCTCTTTAAAAAAAATGTTAGTAGTAGTAGTAGTAAGCGAGCCGATACACATCTAGCCCGGCTCAGAATATGACCTTGACCTTGACCTACTTTCACCATTTGGGAACTCTTAGGAGATTTTCATCCCTACTACACACATGTAAAATTTTGTTGTGATGTCTTGAGCGTTTGGGAAGTTATCGTGGTAACAGACACAGAGACCTTGACCTGCTTTCACCAATGTCGAACTCGTGATCGATTTTTTCCTTACTCCACACATGTAAAATTTTGTGATGATGTCTTGAGCTGTTGTGAAGTTATCGTGCTAACACACACACACACACACACACACACACACACACACACACACACACACACACACACACACACACACACACACACACACACACACACACACACACACACACACACACACACACAAACTGAAAACAATACCAGCTTCGCTATCGCGGCTGGTAATCATCATCATCATCATCATCATCATCTACTGTAGAATAGTACTGAATTATTTGGCGTTATATATGCACGATCACCATTATATCGACTGTCACTTAGCCATCTATCACCATAATGTTCTGACGAGGCAGTAATATTGCTCCAATTTCTCGTCGAGTAATTATGAGACTTTAACACGATATTCTGAAATGTCTCTTGGGTTTCGGGGATTGCATAAATGGGTGTCAGAAGGCATTGTTCACCTTTTTATTATTTATCGTTATGAACTGGATCAAATTTACGTCCCCAACGGCACAAATGAATATGTATTACCAGGTTTGTGTGCGTATCCCTGTGAGTGCACATGTGTAGGTAGGTTGTGTATACCAGACCCAATCGGGAAACTATCTGCTATTAGAGTGTGTGTTCCTGAGGCTGTGTGTGCAGATGAGTTTGCATATCCTTGTTTGTTTACACGTGCACATGTCAGGAAACCATCCGTCGTATTGTGTATGCACTTCATTGTGTGTGTGTGTGTGTGTGTGTGTGTGTGTGTGTGTGTGTGTGTGTTCAAGTGACCAAACTCCCGAGAAATGCAGTACTACTTTTTAAATTACTCATGAGTATTGATAACAGCCTTAATTAAACCCCAATTGCCTATTACGTCTTGATTCCCCGCTGGCTAATTACCGCCGGGAACTATAAATCGACTTTGTGATATCAATCCATGCACTACGATGGCGCCTGTTATTTTCCTCGTTACTTCCCTATGTTAATGTTCGTTTGTTTTTCTCGTTACTTCCCTATGTTAATGTTCGTTTGTTTTTCTCGTTACTTCCCTTTGTTAATGTTCGTTTGTTTTTCTCGTTACTTCCCTATGTTAATGTTCGTTTGTTTTTCTCGTTTCTTCCCTATGTTAATGTTCGTTTGTTTTTCTCGTTACTTCCCTATGTTAATCTTCGTTTTGGGACACAACTCTTGTGTTGATATTGTTGATGGAAGTTCTTCTGTTTATTTTTGCTTGAGTCCGCTTGACGGATGTTTATAGTTTATTCTTTCCACCTTCAGATTGTTAGTTTCATCTTAGTTAATAATATTGAGTACTGAAGGAATTAAACCCTTTAAGTCCGGTGACGTTTTTACCTTAGTCTCCCTGCCACAAGTCGATTTTATTCAGCATAGGTAAGACGTCTAGTAGTGAGGGGGTTAATTAGGCCTGTCTCTAACCCACGATATTCGAAAAGTTCCTGAGGTGAATAAAATAGTCTGAAGGTAGGAAGAATAAAATGAAATAAACGTCCTGGAAGTGAAGGCGTTAATGAAGGCTATATCAAACCCTTCCCAGCTCGAAAAAAATCAAAATTGTGAAGTTATCGTGCTAACACACACACACACACACACACACACACACACACACACACACACACACACACACACACACACACACACACACACACACACACACACACACACACACACACACACACACACACACACACACACACACACACACACTGACACACACACACACACACACACACACACACACAAACTGAAAACAATACCAGCTTCGCTATCGCGGCTGGTAATCATCATCATCATCATCATCATCATCTACTGTAGAATAGTACTGAATTATTTGGCGTTATATATGCACGATCACCAGTATATCGACTGTCACTTAGCCATCTATCACCATAATGTTCTGACGAGGCAGTAATATTGCTCCAATTTCTCGTCCAGTAATTATGAGACTTTAACACGATATTCTGAAATGTCTCTTGGGTTTCGGGGATTGCATTATTGGGTGTCAGAAAGCATTGTTTACCTTTTTATTATCGTTATGAACTGGATCAAATTTACGTCCTCAACGGCACAAATGAATATGTATTACCAGGTTTGTGTGCGTATCCCTGTGAGTGCACATGTGTAGGTAGGTTGTGTATGCCAGAAACCAATCGGGAAACTCTCTGCCATTAGAGTGTGTATACCTGAGGATGTGTGTGCAGATGAGTTTGCATATCCTTGTTTGTGTACACGTGCACATGTCAGGAAACCATCCGTCGTATTGTGTATGCACTTCATTGTGTGTGTGTGTGTGTGTGTGTGTGTGTGTGTGTGTGTGTGTGTTCAACTGACCAAACCCCTGAGAAATGCAGTACTACTCTTTAAATTACTCATGAATATTGATAACAGCCTTAATTAAACCCCAATTGCCTATTACGTCTTGATTCCCCGCTGGCTAATTACCGCCGGGAACTATAAATCGACTTTGTGATATCAATCCATTCACTACGATGGCGCCTGTTATTTTCCTCGTTACTTCCCTATGTTAATGTTCGTTTGTTTTTCTCGTTACTTCCCTATGTTAATGTTCGTTTGTTTTTCTCGTTACTTCCCTATGTTAATGTTCGTTTGTTTTTCTCGTTACTTCCCTATGTTAATGTTCGTTTGTTTTTCTCGTTACTTCCCTATGTTAATGTTCGTTTGTTTTTCTCGTTACTTCCCTATGTTAATCTTTCTTTTGGGACAGAACTCTTGTTTTGATATTGTTGATGGAAGCTCTTCTGTTTATTGCGTGAGTCCGCTTGACGGATGTTTATAGTTTATTCTTTCCACCTTCAGACTGTTAGTTTCATCTTAGTTATTAATCTTGAGTACTGAAGGAATTAAACCCTTTAAATCCGGTGACGTTTTTACCTTAGTCTCCCTGCCACAAGTCGATTTTATTCAGCTTAGGTAAGACGTCTAGTAGTGAGGGGGTTAATTAGGCCTGTCTCTAACCCCTCATATTCGAAAAGTTCCTGAGGTGAATAAAATGGTCTGAAGGTAGGAAGAATAAAATGAAAATAAACGTCATGGAAGTGAAGGCGTTAATGAAGGCTATATCAAACTCTCCCCAACTCGAAAATAATCAAAATTGGGTAAAATAAATACAATAACATCTTTCTGTAATCCGTCCATTCAGAGAGATCCTTCTGGAGCATAATAAAATCGTCTCAAGGTAGTAAGAATCAAATAAAAGACGCCCTGGTAGTGAAGGGATCAATAACACGGAAGTGCGACGGTGAAACCCGGGATTGTATGGAGAAACTGAGAAGAGGGGTAGGAGGGTACTGAGTTTGGGTTCCAGTCAGGGCTGTGATAATGGGTTGGGTGTTGTGAGGCTTCTGGGAGAGAGAGAGAGAGAGAGAGAGAGAGCGAGAGAGAGAGCGAGAGAGGTGGGAATTGGAGGAGTAAACTAATGAAAAAGAATAGAATCTAATAAACGGCAGTAAATAATTCAGTGAAGTTTTATAAATTGGTAATGCTTTACTCTTTCTTCCTGGTATTTCTGTCTAGCACTGATTTAGTTTAGTTCTGCCTGTGTGTTGTTGATGCAATACGTCCATCACTATGAAGACGGCTCTTTCATTACAATCTTGCTAACTCCTGACGATAGTGATGAGTTAGGAGAGAGTTTTGAGAGTGAGTGACACCCAAACGTTGCCCGAAAGCAGCATCAGTTCATCTGCTCTCTTAGCCTGAAGAAAAGGCAGAAGGCGTCATCAAGCTGAGAGAGTTCGTAAGGCAGACATGTACAGAATAATGTCTTTTGATAAATACTGACATAGACTTTGTTACTCTATGCACTGTCCTTGTCTTATGCTTCGATGCTTCCAGTATAAGTATTTTTGTACCATCTCGAACTATAAACATCCATACCCCTTCAGTGGGGTGATTTTTAAAATCTTTTTCACCGTGAGTTAGACTTTTGTATTTTATAGTAGCGACCTGTTTGACAAGGAACTGTAAAACGTGTGCTCGTGTGCGTGCGTGCATGAATGCCTCTCTCTCTCTCTCTCTCTCTCTCTCTCTCTCTCTCTCATTTCGGTTCATTTTTTTTTTTTTTTTAATATCTACCAGTCTCTCTGTTTAATAATATGTGCATAATACAGTATTAATAGTCAGACGGCAGTGCAATCGGCTGCAGATGCTCAGACCCAAGTTCGATTTCGGGTAGGGGCATGAAATAGCATTGAATATTTGAGTTTCGTATAAATTAAGTAATCTTCCCCATGCACAACCAGTATGTCATAAGTCATCCCTTTCCCAACACTGTCTCGCCAGTCCTGAGTGAGGTAAGCCTAACTTTATTTTTAAAAGAACGAGCTAGTAGTAGTAGCACCCAAGCAATGACATGTGAAAGTGTGTCATGTTGCCATTGTGGTTTACGGGAGGAATCCTGAGTCTCAGGAAACGGCCTACCTAGTTAGTTTATGCAAAGACGTGCAATGAAAACTAATTAAGATTGGTGGCCAGACAGAGGTAAACAAACAGATACCCAGTGAATCCCTAATACGCCTAATATTTCACAAACGTTGTCAAGACTGGATACAGAAGAAGGATGGATAGATAGGTGAATAGACAGACATAAACAGATTCACAAAAAAATAATATATATACATTTTCACAATAACTATTTCAGTAGCCCATGAATTCCAGAACGTGCCACAGAATTTTCCAAGTCCTCGCCGTGTTCCTCTGACGGCTGCATATTTTCAACTTTTCCTGTCTTGCGGGGGAAATGGCCAAAGGGGTTATGCAAGAGTTCAGGGTAATCGTAAAAACTTCAGTCTCCCCTCTCCTGAAATATCGCTGCTCTGCGTTTTCCTTCACTGTTCGTATATTGAATTTTGTTAGTTTTCTGGAGGTAAATTTTTCCTTTTTCTGTGTGTGTGTGTGTGTGTGTGTGTGTGTGTGTGTGTGTGTGTGTGTGTGTGTAAGTATGCTGGATTCTTTTGTTGTATGTTTATTTTTCTTTTCCTTTGTCTTTTCATAGTCTTTTTTTTTTACATTCTTTATTTTATGTATTGTTCTTTAATTGGCATCCCTTTTGATTCCACTTCTTTTGCTGTTGTGAATTTTCTAGCGTACACCTTTTATTTGACCGTTTTTCTTTTTAATGCCAGATTTAATCTTTAACTTCTTGTTCTTCTTATTTTCTACTTTCAGTTGATACTTTTTTTTTTTCCATTTCACTTCCCTTTCTGTCGTACCTCTTTCTTTCCCATTTTATTTCCACCGTATCTTATCTCTTTCCTTCCCTTTTATTCGTTTCTTTTCTTATCCTTTCAAACCGCCCACCACTTTCCTTATCCGGTAATCTCTAATTTCATTTATCTTTTTTTGTCTTTCATATTCCATGTCATTCCAATTCGTCGTATCTTTTTCTGTCACACCTTTATCTCGGATCTTCTCACCGCTATCTTATATTGTTCACTCCACCTCACAGCATCCTGTCTTATCTCTTCCTATATTGTCCTGTCTTATTCTACATTTTCATATCCTGCATTATACTATTCTGTTCTGTCTGTCCGTTCTATCCTATCCCAGATCATCCCATCCTATTCCAAATTATCCCATGCAATTCTGACTTAGCCTGTCCCATCTCATCCCTTCCTTCCCTTTGCCTTTCCCTTCGTTTCTCATTCAATTTTAGCATATCAGTATTCCCGTCTATCCCGAGATACACATCACAGCAGCCGTGGTATGATCTTTCCTACGACAGAACCCACCTTTCTTACTGCTCTCTACCCATTTACCTTCCCAGCCCATCCTACCTCTTACTCTCCTTCCCTTTCCCATCCATTTTCTTCCCTTCCTTCCCTTTGCCTTCTCTTTTCTTATCGTTTTATGTCGGCTTATCATTTTCTTTATCGTTCGTCTCTGGTTTCTTTCTTTCTTTTCTTTTTTGTCTTTGTATTCCACTAGTGCTTGCCCACCAAATTTTGCGGGACTAAATAGCCTTTCCGTCACAAAATGTTTGCAAATACGCTTATCTTCGCTTCCATACCATGTTTTAGCCCACAATGACCAATTCTGACCAAAAAGTCGAAAAAATTATATTAGCATATTTTCGCGTGTCGCGATTTTCGACAGTTTCGCGCCGTCGCGTCGCGCGCGATCGCCAAAATTTTTGTATGGTATTTTTCTGACACTCGCTGGACTTATCCCGACTTAATGCAAAAAGAATTAGGTCGATATCTATTACCGTTCTCGTGAAAGAAACGAGTAAACCCGCAGACAGACACACACTTACACAATTTGACTAGTATTTAGATATCATTCCAGTTCGTCATATCTTTTTCTACTACAGTTTTATCTCAGATATTCTACCAGTGTCTTATCGTCTTATTTGCACACAGACCAGAGCGTCCTATTCTATCCCATTCTGTTTTGTCCTTTCTTGTCCTCCCCTCTCCTCTCCTGGATCGTACTGTATCGGATCGACCCTTCTGTTTCTCCCCCCCCCCTCCTTACCATTCCCTTCCCTCCTCTAACCTACCGTATCGTAACACACTATACCATACCACACCATACCATACCATACCATACCATTTCATCTAATATGAAATGCTCTCTCCGCATCTCTCCTCATCCCATCTTATACCACCATTTTTCCTACTCTTCCTTTACATGTAATTCCACATCATCCCGTTCCATTCGTTCTCCCTTCCTTCCCCTTCTTTCCCATAATTTTACTTCTTATGCTGTCTTGGCATTTTCATCCTCATCCACCCCTCACCTCTGTGTCCTTTCCCATTTTGCCATCTCCCGTTTCACATTGTTATTCTATTCCCATTCCTCCCCTTCCTCTCCACCCCGTTACATTTAATTATCATTATTTCTCTCCTGTTATCTTCCATCCATTAGTTTCATTTCATTTCCCTATCCCATCCCACATCATCCTTTCACATAAATCCCATCCCTTCCTTTTCCTTCTCCTTGCAGTATTGCATATATTGTCCAGCTGTTTCCATTATTCTCCATCCCCTAGACCTCTTTCCTTCCCTTTCCCTGTCTCATCACATTCCACACCATCTCATCATTTCTCGGCCTGTCCTTTACCTCCCTATGTTCTTTCCCTTCATTTATTATTCAGCTTTGCCTCATCTGTATTCCCTTCGCCTCGGCCGTGGCAGGACCAGCGGTGTATCTCTGCTGCACCAGAATACATATATCTTACCGATTTTCATAGACACCACATAGTTCTTCTTGAAATTAGGTAGGAAAGGAAGGACATCTGTGAATATCTCTCATCTTTAGCACATTTCCAACGGGACAACTTAAATATGCAAACAGTGCAGAAATACTTATGATTATCGGCCTACCGACTAAACTTTTTTTTTTTTAATACCCGGAGAGAGAGAGAGAGAGAGAGAGAGATGGAATTTGAGTGAAATCGGAAATGAAACAATATAAGTCAAAGGAAACCAAAACAGAATAAAAAACAAGAACAGCCAGCAGATGAAAGTGCTTCAATCTGCATGTAGCGCCTGACTCCTGAACCTGGCGGATGCAGGCAACATTGCTGGTTCTCTCCGGTATTGCAAGGTTATGGACTGTGTGGCCGACATACCTCCAGCTGGCAGCATGTCCCCTGGTGGCGTGTTAGTGCCCGGGGTTACAGGTTGATCGATACTTTGAGGCACCTTGACACTTTCCTGTGGCTGTGGAGCTGCTTTCCTACCCTCTATCCACAGTAGGCATTGCAGGTTTTGTGGGGTGTCTTGCCATTTCATCATGTCATATGTCCTTACATCTGCCCTGCACTAGCACTAGTCTCCCCCCTCATAGCGCGTCTTATTGTACTCACCAATAAAGGGGCATGGCGTACTTGAATGTTGCGGCGAGCAGGGTAGTAACTAAGTAGCTCCAAATGAGCATTTAACATCCTGTAATCCAGTGAAAGCTCACCGGTTTTTCTATTACCTGACTAAAGGAGATGTTGGCAGTGCGGACTCACGAAAGGCCTTTTGTTATCAAGCTCAAATCTGGAACTGGTTGATGAAATTGGATTGGAGTCGGCATGGCGAGTGAAGTGGCCGTGACTGGACGCTGCTATCAGACTGTTGCTCAAGGCCGTCCCAAAGCACTCTCGCCTCAGAAAGTCAGCGTTGCCCACTAGTTTGGCGGGGCGGAAGTGATATTGTAGCAAGGCTGTGGTGCGTACGTGGATAGCATGGGTGCTTCAGGCGGGGTGACTTGATGATACAGAAGAGGAGTTTCTGGAAAGAAAAGAAAGAGAGAGGAAATAATAGAAAGAAAATTCCTGAAAATTTCCTTTCGCTCGCCATTTCCAGAGACGTGACGTGAGGAGAGATGGTGCAAGAAAGGAAGCTTGCTCATTATTCTAGCTAGTGGCTTTAGTTGGGACATAGTAAAGCATCGTTTCCCCGCGTAGTATCGGCCACCATTTTACAGAATTGTATTAATTTGTTCACATTAGTGATGCCTTTTTATTTTCTTCCTCAGACTAATTATTTACCTTAGGGAAGACGTTTCATAATGAAGTGTATAAGTAGGGTTGAGAAAAGAGAGGAAGCTAGAAATGACGAGGTTACCATAGCCGTTAAACTCGTTAATTCAACATAGTTGGTAATCAAACTTGAGGGTCGATTCGACTGGTAATCAAGGAGACTCATGCCTACCTTTTAACCAAAACTCAGTGAATTTCATGCAACCAGGATTTAATATTCAACTTGCGGGAGTAGCTCAGTTCAGTAACTGGAGAGAAAGCGATTATGTTAGACGGAGAAGCAAGTTGACACTGCAATCTGAGCAACATAATTTCCCATTTCCTCCGAATCCACCGATTCCTCTCTTGTGCTCTCCTATCCTGTTCTGTTCTTTCCTATGAAGTATCTTCCTTTCCAATAGTATCATCATATAATACCCCATCCTATCCTATCACCTCATAACCCATCCCATCTTATCCCGTCTTAAGTATCATGTCTTAACTCTTCTCATCCCATCTTATTACTTCCCATTCTATCTCATCTCATCTTTTCCCAGCCTATCCAATCCTGAAGTAACCCTGTCTCGTATTAAGCTTTACTAATGACCCATTACATCTCATCTCATGCCATGCCATCCCGTCCAGTCCCATCCAGTCCAATCCCATCCCTTCCAATCGCATGCAATTCAATCCAGCCAGATTTCATCCCATCCCATCCAACCCCAACCCACTCCATCCCGTCCCACCACACCCCACCCTGTCGCATCCCATCCTATCCCATCCCATTCCATCCTTCCCCTGCCCGCCTGTAATAGTCTTCCCCACCGTTATAGCAGTCATCACACTGCCAACCAAAGAAAACGCGAATCTATGACGCTTTTCCCGTTTTCCACTCAATATTTTTTTTCTTAACTTCTCACAAATGGCAGGCGAAAATGCGGAATGTTCTCGCATGTGTGTTCTGTTTCCCTGTATGTGTAATGATTTTAAAGCATTCCATTTTGTATATATATATTGGTGACTAAGACATTCTGTGCAGTATGTATACTATTCATTTGTTTTTTATGTGTTGCGTATTTTGAAGCATTGATTTATTGGTATTTTTATAGTTTTAGGTTTTTATATTTAGTGTCCTTTTTTTCCTCGTTGATTTTTGTGTTATGTTCAAGCATTATATTTTCATGTTTTGTATGGTGACAGGCATTTTTTTTTTTTTTATAATTATTCTGTAATACATATTAGACACTGTTTATGTGTTTACAGTCCGTTTTATTTGTTGTCTTTTTGTATTAGTACCTTTTTTTGTGTCATGTTTGATGGTAGCATTTCTCAATATCTATATATATATCTATATATATATATATATATATATATATATATATATATATAGTTTTTATTTCTTTATTCACTGTCGTTATCATCATATCGTTTTACTGTCTCGCCTCAAAGTCGTTTTATATTTTATCCCGACGACCCTAGATGATTTATATTCACACTCAGAATGACCTCTTGAATTGAGTGGGATTCATTCATTACGATGACTTTTTGTTCTCGTATAATACGTGAGGATGGACCTTCTGGATTAATGGGGTTCAGGTGTTGCACAGTACATTATGTTCTTTTAACAAATTAGATATATAGATATTTAATTCCAACCATCTTTTATTACTCTTTAACAATAATTGGCTTGGCAGTTGTATAAACCCTTTCGCGTTGTTTGATAAGCAGAACCTTTTATTCAGTAACTTACTAATGAGTCCCGCTAGCAGAGAGTGTTTTACCATTTCAGTACTTTGCCTTCTCTCTCTCTCTTTTTTTTTTTTTTTTTTTTTACCGTATCGCCGATTTCATTCAGCTTTGGAGAGACCCTTGACAGAGATAGCGAAAGAAATTGCCTCCAGTAGCCTCCTCACTAGTAGAGTTTTCCCGTCACCTGGGTCATTCCTTGAAGCCGGTGCCACTTATTTGTAGTTTATTCTTTCTCCTTCCAGACGATGTTTATCAACTTGGGAAACATCTCTTATGCAGGACATTATTGAAAGTTTTACCGTCTTCTGGCTTTAAATGTCCTTCTAAGCATAATAAAGAAAGCTTAAAGTAGCCAAAAAAAAAAAAAAAATCATCGGGGTGATGTTAAAATTACCTTACACGGAAGGGAAGAAAAAAAAAAATCACTGCTGCTGAGTTGAGTATTTCTTTCAGTCCCGCCGCGTATTTGATTGAGTTATTCTTGCTACCTACAGACGATTTTATTTAGCCCGTACAAGACCTTTTTTACTGACTCGACATATGACCGCAATAGCTAACCACTTATGAGAGCCAAAGCTGAATTAAACAGTCTGGAGATAGGAAGAACAACATGAAAAATTCATCATCGGACTGGAGGGATTAATGGGGATTTTCTTATTGCCATATCACTAACAGATGTCTCCCTGAAGCTGTGCAAAATCGTCTTTAGGTAGCAAGAGTGGAATATGAGACGTGGTGGTGGTAGAGGAACTAACTGAGTGTTTAGATGAGTTGATACAGATTTTTCCTTTACCATTAGGGTGTTGTGTTAGGCTGAATAAATTGCCTGGACGAAGCGATCGTAAAATGTATGAGTTGAAGGCAGTGGAGGCATTGATAGTGTATTTAGATAAGTTGCTCTAAAGCGCCGTGGTAGTGGAGATGTTAACTCTCTCAGGTTCAGGGCAAATGCAGTATTCTGTTCGTTAACATCAGGCGATTTGAATCAACTGAGGAATGGGTATAGGGAGCTAAATTTGGTAATACTGCCTCCATTAACCCTCTTGTGGTCGTCTGTCCTATTCAACACTCGTTAGTATTCAGCAGGTTCAAGTTATATGAGACAGAGTTAACTGCTTGTAAAGATCAGTTTCTACAACACGTAAGGGCAGTGGACGTGTTCACTGCGTGTCTACCTGATTTGATAATTGTCTCCCCGAAAAGTGATGTCAAAATAATCACTACTACGGTTCTTTAGTAGTGTAGAATTATTGTATGGACGCTTCGCCTGGGTGGTGTAGGTGTTGGTTGCGTGTTTAGGTACAGACTCCTCCGTTCACTGATGTCAGGCTACATTGTGCACCGGAGTCATAACGCCACATCTCTAGCAAGGTTATTGTTGGGTAATTACTGACATGCAGGCAAGTTGCTCAGGTGGGTGTGTGTGTGTGTGTGTGTGTGTGTGTGTGTGTGTGTGTGTGTGTGTGAGAGAGAGAGAGAGAGAGTACACCACGCCTGTTGTCCTTTCGTTAACTGTTACTCCGACACTTTTCCTCCTCGCGGTCCCCTCCTCTTGAAGCTGCAGAAGATTTTTTTTCTTTTTACGCCATAATTTCAAAACCACTTTCTCTGATTATTTTTCTGCGGAATGTCTTTGTACCTAGACTTTCTTACTTTTTTTTTTTCTCATTCGATGTTTCACTATCATTCTCTCTCTCTCTCATTGTGTCTGTAATTGGCTCTCAGTGTTTTTGTTATTCTCTTGCCCAGTCTTTTTTCCCCCTCACTCTATGTAATTTGTTTTCTCTCTTCGTCTCACACACTTGCTCATTTTGTAATTTGCTTTCTCTTATTCATAGTGATTCTCTCAGTAATTCGCTTGCTCTCATTGTTCGCCTCACGTCTTTCAGTAAATTGCTTTCTGTCATTCTTCGTTTCATATTTTGCCGTAATGTTCCTTCGTTGTTAGTCTCGCTCGTGGTCTCTCATATCTTTGCTTTCTCTCATTTTCCGTCTTATTCATTTTCTCTCATTTTTGTCTCACTTTCTCTTATTTTTTGTCTTTCACTTCCTCTCATTTTTTGTCTCTCACTTTCATTCATGTGTCGTCCATTCACTTATTCTCATTTTTCATCTCATTCATTTTCTCATTTCGTCCCATTTTTTCTTTTTTTGTTGCTCTTATTTTTCGTCTTATTCACTTTTTTTCATTTTTCATCATATGCACTTTCTCTCGTTTTTTATCCCATTCACTTTCTCTAATTTTTCGCCTCATTCACTTTCTCTCATTTTTCGTCTCATTCACTTTCATTTTTCGTCTCACTGACTTTTTCATTTTTCGTCTCACTGTCTCTCATTTTTCGTCTCACTCTCTCTCAGTTTTCATCTCATTCACTTTCATTTTTCGTCACATTCATTTTCTCGTTTTTAGTTTAATTCACTTTCCCTGAATTTTCGCCTCATTCACTCTCTCATTTTTCCACGCTCACTTTCATTTTTCGTCACATTGGCTTTATCTCATTTTTCGTCTCATTCACTTTCTTTTATTTTTATTCATGTTCACGTTCGTTCTGTAATATAGTGTCTTTGATTTTTCGCCTATGCTGTTGAGTTTCCTTTTCACAGCGTCAGTCACTTCGTCAGTCTCAGGCCCATTTGCTGTTTCTTTCGTCCATCTCTCTCTCTCTCTCTCTCTCTCTCTCTCTCTCTCTCTCTCTCTCTCTCTCTCTCTCTCTCTCTCTCTCTCTCTCTCTCTCTCTCTCTCTCACATCATCCGCTTGCACTCTTGGTTTCACTCACACACTCACTCACATTTTCTGCTTGTAGGGTATAGACTGTATATAGTAGGACAGAATATAGTTTACCACTTTTCAGTCTTTCCTATGAAAATTCCATGTCAGCTTTTCCGTGCTGCAAGGTGGTCCTTCTCAATTTTTTTCCTGCCAGGCTCGACTGGAGGGTTTGGTGGGTTGGGGAGAGCCTTCTTGCTCTACTATTCTTACCTTCAACTTGTAGAATTAGATATCATAGTGATAGAGTTCTTTGTAAGAAGCAGCCTCGAAAGGACTATTAGGTCTGTTGCTGTTTGTTTTCCTTTGTACTCCTTTGTACATTCTCTGCCTCACGGACACATTCGCCGCTTCACTCAGTCACTTACTCCCATTCTCCTCCGCATTTACTCGCTCGTTCTTCGCCACATTCACTCACACCCATTCTCCTTCTCACTCACTTCCTCCCTCCCTCACGTTACCCATCTCATTCACTCACTTTCTTCCTTCCTTCCTGTCTCACGCATTCTCACATTGTCCGTCTCTCCCCCTGAAAAACTTCCATGGGAGCGCTTCCTTTCTCCATTTCCTACTCTTTCACTGCCAGAGGACTCCCCAAAGCAAGTAGATCTGCAAGTAGAATGGAATTTATATATCATCGTTTAAGTCATCTATTTTAATTATGACCACCAGGAAAAGACTTTATTCAGTTTGCTATCTCGTGTAGTAGTGTTTGCAGTCCCAGACTCAGCTGAATGTGAACCCGGTTGACTGCAGGCTTAAGTTCCTCTTAAGAAGTCCGCCATCCTCATTTAGGGGGACAAGGAAACAACTGCGACGTTTCAGTAATCAGGTAGGCTAGTTGGTCCCCCTGGTCATATGGGTGACACCACATGAACGAGTTCCTTTCCCAGCACCAATATCGTGTTGTGGAGGGATTAATGAGGGCTCTGCTTAGCCTCTCTAACTTCCAAAGGGTCTCTTCAGCATTGAATAAAGTTCATCATAAACTTAGCAAGAATAAAAATATCAACGTACTGCAGAGGTTACCCACTTCACTCTGACATATATTTATTCTTACAGCCATCAGAGGATTTTACTTGGTTAGGAAGGCAATTTTCTGGATGGAGAAGTTAGATATAGACTTCATTAACCTCCTCAGCAAGGGAGGCCCTCGCCGGGCTGAAGAAAATCGTCATTAGGTAGGGAGAATAAACGAAAAATGACGTAACCGGACTGAAGGTTTTAAGACATACTGGACATACTGGTGCTAAAGAAGACTCTCTCTCTCTCTCTCTCTCTCTCTCTCTCTCTCTCTCTCTCTCTCTCTCTCTCTCTCTCTCTCTCTCTCTCTCTCTCTCTCTCGTCAGTAATTCTCAGCCTCCTCTCGTGACCTGAATCTTGTCTCCGTATTTTTCCTTTTCCTGTATCATGCTTTTTTTTTTTTTTTCCGTTCTTTTCGTCCTTTTCAACACATATTTACCAGTCGTTTCATCCCTTTCAACCTTTCCCACATTTTTCGTTTGTATCCTCGCCCTTTCCTCTTTTATTCGGGTCCGTCTTTTTTTTTTTTTTTAAGTCATCCTTTGAGAGTGCGACAGGTAGGCAGGTAGATAGGCGGGTGGATGGCGGTGGGTAGATAGTAAAGTGGTCAGATTGCCTATTAGTTTTGTTCATTTTTGCTACCCCCAGATTATTATTATTTTTTTTTTTTACGTTTAGAGAGCTTTTGAATTACAAGAGTTAGGCATAGCTTTCATCGACTCTACCACAGTTGGTCTTCCCAGAGATGAATAAAACTGTCTGAAAATAACGTTAATGTAACAGTCGGCTACGTGACTAGATGACCTGAACTAGTATTTCCTGGTTCTTTAATTAAGAATTTGACGATATATAAATTGGTATATAGGGAGAAGTAGAGGTTGTGGCTTTTGAGTTGTGTTAAATTTTTCGATACGGTGATTTTAATAATTTTTAGTATGGTTTTGCTGCTGTATAAAATAATAAGAATACTGAAATAAATAACGCTATCAGATTGAAGGGAAGTTAGTAAATCGAGTTGTTTGTAATTAAATAGGCTAACAGATGGGTAGATAAATACTAAATTCACAGGACTCAGAGATAAGTTAGAATTTGGACAGCCAGATAAATAGCGAACTTTGTGGAATGGGAGAGTTTAATTTGAAAATAGACTGACGGATAGATAGTGATCGTTTGTTGGATATTTGTCAGGTTAATAAGTAGACAATTGTAGGGATATAGATGCAAGAAGAGAAAAACATACAGACAGGGAGACAGCTAGATAAACCGTAGATAAATAGAGTGTAGTAGTTGTAGCCCCAGGTTCACCTGAAATGTGAACCCAGTTGACTGCAGACTGAAGTTACAGTCCTCTTGCACTCCACCAACCTGCTTATTTTTTCGTTGGATAGGGAGGGAGATGGGGGATGTTTGTATAACGGGGCAGCTCCACCGCTGGGTTATATAAAGTGCCACCTAGTGAAGGCATCCCTTTCCAGTACCAAACTAATAGATAGTTATAAACATTACGAGTACTACCATCTCCATGCTATGTTGTTGTTGTTATTATTATTAATATTATTATTATTATTATTATTATTATTACTACCTCCGCCAAGGAGGTTATGTTTTCACCCCTGTCCGTTTCTTTTTAAGTTGGTTGGTTTGTGAACAAGATTACACAGAAACTACTGGACGGATTTCTGCGAAACTTGATAGAAGAATGGGCCTTGGCCCAGAATAGACTCCATTACATTTTTGGTGTTGATCCGGGTAAAGGTGCAGATCCAGGATTTTTTTTTTTTCACTTTAACATTGCGAGATAGGGCGTTTTTCGACATTTTCGTAAAATTTTCGGTGAATATTGCAGGGATCTTGATGAAAAAAATTAGGCATATTTAGGATGTTGGTATCTACGAATGTATACAGTTTGCGCAGATCCATGTAAAATTCCGGATCTGGCGGATTTAAGTATGCATTTATAGAGGGGTAGTATTTTTCCATATTGGGTTAGACTTGATTGAATTAAAAGGAACTGCATGTTGGACCTTGGCGGAGGTATTCGCCCTATTGAGTGCAATTCTAGTATTATTACTTTCATTATTTTTAGGAATACAAGATGCTACAAATTTTTAAGTTCTCTTCCCCTCCTCCAGCTTTAACAACATCTCTCTCTCCACTTCTCTCCCTTTTTCTCCACTCCGCCTCTCCCCTCCGTTCTCCCCAGGGCTCTCTCCACCACATCCCCTCTTCTCACTTTCTCTCCCTCCCCTCCTACTCTCCGTATCACCTCTCTGTGTTTCTCTTCGTGCCATTCGCAGTTTTCACCTATTTGGCACTCTTAATATTTCTTGTTTCTCTCTCTCTCTCTCTCTCTCTCTCTCTCTCTCTGTGCATGCTCCGTTGTTCTGTCTTCTGCGTGACCTGGATATATATATACACACTGTTAGCTTCTAGTGTTTGGGTAGGGAGGGCAAGTGCCAGAGTAGTGAAGGAATATTGTGACGAGAGAGAGAGAGAGAGAGAGAGAGAGAGAGGAAAATGTTGATACCGAGAGAAAACAGTAAAATCAAAGGGAAAAATATGATAATTAAAAGAGAAACAAGGGGAGAAAGTAGAAAAATGAGGTAAAAACAAACAAGGAAAGGCACCAGGAAGAGACCAAAAGAAAAAAAATTAAAGAGAAATGCAACGTGTAAGAGAGAGAGAGAGAGAGACGGGGGGAAGCAGATCATCATCATCATTATCTTATTATTTCCTACTATTAGATGGGTTGGGAAAAGGAAAACAGGAAGAGAGAAAATAGGAACATCTGAAAGAAAATCGTACAGAAACAGGGAAAGGGGAATAAGAAGATATGAGGAAATAGGGAAAGAAAACATGGAGGGGGAATGAAGAAATAGGATAGGCCAATAAAGAGAGAAATTGGAAAGAAGGGGAAAGAACACCCTGAGAATATAGAGCAAAGGGAAATTGGGAAAGAAAATTAGGAAGTAAGGGAAGAAGAGAAACAGAAAAAAAGGGATAAGGAAAAAGGGAGAGATATGCTAGAAAATATGAGGAAACAGGGGACAGTGA
>NC_137050.1:20320202-20402702 GCF_032717465.1 Coenobita brevimanus
CTACACCCATACTCACAACCACACACCCTAACGTGAAGCACAGAGGCCCAGACAGCAAGGCAATCACAAACATAAACAAATATCCGGCAGCACATTTCCCCCACCTGCAATATTGGCGGAATAAATCAGAGCAGCACACACGGCACGGCGCCAGTGCATCACCTCAACAAAACCACCTATGTTGTGTATTGGCTGAGGGTGGCGCCGGTTCTGAAGGCGTGCTGGTGGAGAGGCAGGTGGAGATGGAAGCAGTAATGGCTGTTTGTGTGATGATAATGGTGTTTGTAGTGGTGGTGGAAGGGGTGTTGGAAGTAGTGATAGAGAGGGAGGCAGTAGTTGGTGTGGTGATAATGGTGTCTCTGGTGGTTGTGAAGGGAGTAATGGTGAAAGGAGTGGTGGAGAGGATGGTGGTGAAAAGTGAAAGGGAATGTGGTGGAAGGAAGTGATGATGAAGGAGAAATGGATGGTGGAAATGGTGGTGGAGATGGGAGTAATAGTAGTTGGTGTCATTACTGTATAATGGTACTTGTGGTGGTAGTGATGGCTATCATTTTTGTGGAGATTGTGATATTAATGGGTGGTTTGATGATGATGTGGTAGAATGTGGTGAAAGGAATGGTTGTGGTTGTGGTGGTTGCCCTGATAATCACTGTGGTTGTTGTAGCTTTTGTAAAAATGATATTTGTGGTATTGGTTGGATGTGCGCTGATGGATGTTATGGTTTTGGTGAACATGGAGGATATGATGCTTTAGTGACTGCACAGTGACTAGATCAGTAAATGATAGTGATGATGATTGTAGCTGCTGTGGATGTTTTGTCAATCATAGTGGTAGTGATTGTTGGTTTTGTGTGATGCAGACTCGTTTCACCCCTATGATATTTTTTTTTTTTTAATTTTATTCTTGTCATCTCCAGATTGAGCTCTTCAAAAATTGGAGAAGCCTTCCGTAATGCAGACGTTAGATTTACCCTTTATATGCCCACTCAGTACAAGAGGTCTCCCAAAAGGTGTATAAAATCATTTGGAAGTGGTATGAATAAATCCACAAAATGTGTCACCGTATTGAAGGGTTTATTATCATGGTTGTACTAAATGTGTTGATAGTTATGGTTGTAGCTATTAGTGGTGAAGGTGATGATGCAATGATTGCAGTGATTGTGGAGGTGGTGCTCATTGTTTTGGTGATAGCAGTGTGTGTGTGTGTGTGTGTGTGTGTGTGTGTGTGTGTGTGTGTGTGTGTGTGTGTGTAAATTATGTTTATGGTGATATTATAGGTTGTAGTTGATATGGTAGGGAGAGTAACAGTATGACCTTTTTTTTATCACGCCCCCAGGGATGGCCAAATCTAGTGTGTTCCAGTCTGTGTCAGTGACAGATCCATTGTACCTTTTCAAAGGATGAAAACTAGAAAGGTGCATCATTCAGATTTCTGCGAGTCATACTTTCACTTCCGTCGGTTTTTGCCGCACCGACAGGAGCATGTCATTTAGTTTGCATCTGGTTTGTTTCTGAGGGATGTATCCAAAGACAAATGGAGCTTCTTAGTATCTGCTGGGGTGGTGGATACGGTCGGGGTGGATGCGATTGTCAAAGGTGTCTTTTATCTTGTTACGGCAATAGTAGTGATGAGCAGGTCATTGCCTGAATCTGGTGATGATTACTACTGCTGTTATTGCGATGATCCGTGCCTTCTCGTTATGGTGGTGGCGGCAGTTTTGTGTGGTGATGAGAAAGGCCTTCATTTCCAATATTTGGGTTGGCTGTGATGAATCTGGTGCTTTGGTGTTCATTCAGTAGTAGAGATGAGGATGACTTTCGGGTTTTCGGTGATAGATGAGTACAGTATAATTCACGGATTTATAGGACCAGAGAAAACGAAATTAGAATTTTTCTGTACATGTATAATGGTTGACTTTGATACAGATGATACGTTTTCAAGATAGGAATGGAATGGGCATTTATCTGGGGGGTTTTATTGGAGAGTCATCGGAGTTAATACTTTTGCGATTTTTTTTGAGTAGCATAGAGATCGGAATGAGATTTTTATAAGTGCTATAATGATGACGATGATGATGATGATGATGATGTTTATAGGTGCATAGAGAACGAAATGAGTAGTATATAATAAAGAATAATTGTTTAATCATGGTGGTTGTGTTTATAGGAGCACGGAGAAAAGAAGTTTAGCGTTCTTGCCTATTGTGGTGATGGTGATGGTGGTTGTGATGGTGAGTAGCGCTGGCGTACTACTGCTGGCAGTGGTAATGGCAATGAAAAACACTGTCTTCTACCCGTTCTGTATGAAGACATTTATTTTTTTACTTATTTTTGTTACCACTAGTCTCTCTCTCTCTCTCTCTCTCTCTCTCTCTCTCTCTCTCTCTCTCTCTCTCTCTCTCTCTCTCTCTCTCTCTCTCTCTCTCTCTCTCTCTCAACAATTAATAAGTGAATCAACTTAATACCCCTAGAATTTTTTGAGTTCTTGGAGTAAGGCTTAAGGGAGAATGGGGAACAGAAATGAGCTTAATATGGGAGGTATGGGAAGGCGGGAGGAGAGAAGAGGGGGGGAGGGAATGGAGTAAAGAAGAGGAGGGAGAGGAAGTGGGGGAGAAAACTGTAGGGAGGAAGGATTGGAAAGGGGGTGGCGAGGGAGTGAATGGAAGGTTTAAAACATGAGTAAGTAGGAAATGGGACTTGGTAAGGAAGATCCACGATGATGTTTACTGGAAATGATGGTGATGATAATGATGATGATGATGATGATAAAGAGGCGGAGGAGGAGGAATTACAATAATTATAATGATGATGATGATGATGACGATAAGGAGGAGTGAGGAGGAGGAGGAGGAAATATTCTGATAATGATGAAGGTAATGATGATGACAAGGAGGAGGGGAAGGACGAAGAATTATTATGATTGTCGATGGTGATAACCACACTAGAGTGTGGAACATGTTCGATCGAGCAGAACATTCTTCGGATCGACTTGTATTTGTTTAAAATGATGTTAAGTACAAACGTTAATTAAATTCACCACTTTCCAGCTTAATTTCACCTCTTGTTTTGGTTGAAATGATTTTCGTTTTGTTGTATGCTTTCCCCCCAAATCAAGTATGTAAGTCGCGACATGTGACTGGCGACAAAGTTCCCATTCGCGTGCTTTTTGTTTGGCGACGGTCGTACCAAACATTCCCAAACACAGCTGTCACACATATCACATAAAATCGTTACCTCTGAAACAGGAAAATCATTGCCCGAAAAATTCACGTCTTTAATTTTTTCAGCGACATGTCAGTTTTTAAAAATGCTTTTGAGATGTTTAAAAAGGCGTGATTTAGAACAATTTATTTCACACATTTATATTAAATTTTTTATATGGATTTCAAAAAGATATAATTCACTGAAAGTTCAGTATATCCACACAGGTACAGTACATGATTACAGGCGGCTCCAGTTTACAGCCCCATCCACTCACAGGTATTGGGAGTAACCTGTGATTCTTTGTGTTCTCGCTCGCTCTTTCAGATAGGGACAGAAGAACAGACAGCAGCAAGGTCGTTAAACAGTATGTGAGTGCACCTTAGACTTTATTGCCAAACTTGGAAGCCCATTACATAGTTCCGTGTGGGGTGTAGATTGTCGGAGGGGCGAATTACTGTCTGCAATCTTTGACTTGAAAACTGTGGAGTATTCTCTCTCTCTCTCTCTCTCTCTCTCTCTCTCTCTCTCACCTAACGCCGCTTCCTGTAGGTGGTGAAAACGATATAAAATCCTCTAGTTCATTGGTTTTTTCATTCCTGATGTCTGTCAGTCTCTAATCTTTGTCTGTCTGTCAGTCCCTGTCTGTCAGTCTCTTTGTCTGTCTCTTTGTCCGTCTATCTGTTTATATTTCTGTCGCGTTTGACATGTGTATCGTTTATTTCTTTTTTTCGCACACACTTACACTGCTGGCTAGATTTTAAGGAACTTTGTAGATGAGCGTCGCCGGAGTGATCGTCAATCAAGAATCAAGAATTAATATTGGGGAGTATGTGTGTCATCAAACTTCATCTGAATGACTATGTGGATGTTAATAAAACTAGACAAGCTCATTGAGTTGGCTGTTCTGAATGTCATATAAGGATTTGACGTTTGGTCTTAAGGGTTAGGAGCCTCGGAGTTGAGCCAAACAAAGATATTTATGCATCAAAATAATTATTCTTTTATGCATTTATGGTACATATGCATAATATAAAAGGTACACATATACTGTATAAGCTTTATTATTGATGTTGCATTTATTATTGTTATATTGTTACTGATAAAAATAAAAGTACCCTATTATTATAACATGTAACTTCTATTGGCAGGTATGTCTCGTTCTACTCTTCCTGCACTGTGGAAGCTGTAAGTATAAAAACAGACTTCATGTAGTTACACTGATGCACTAACATTAAGGCCAAGTGTTTTAAAATGTCTGCATCTCTGTCTATATCTAGACGCCCGTACAGGATAGCAACGAACAGATCGCCTCCATTTCCCCCTGTCGTCCTCCATCAGGCTGCCTTCCCTTCATTTCACACCACTCTCATTCATATTGAACACCTCTTCACTCCATCCCTCAACGCAATCCTTGGTCTCCCCCCCCCCCCCCGTTTCCCTGCATCACACATACATTTTCCTAGTCAGTCTTCCATTCTTTATGGCCAAACCATCCCAGAATTTTCCTAAGACTCCAAGACATCCACGTCAACACCACAACGCTCTCGAATTTCCTCCTTTATGTCTGTCACTCCACGCAACTGCATACACTCGTCTCAGAAAAATAATTTCTGTCCCTATCACTCTTGACTTGTGTCCTTCCAGAAGAGTGCGATGTACTGTACAGTCAGTAATGCAAATATTCTTAGCTTAGTTTGCTTACCTTTTAAAACGTAGGGTGAAGGTTTGGCAGTGGTGTGTATTCTGTCCTGTATTATTACCCATATAGACACTTTGTGAGTGAATGATTAGCGTTATATCTTTTTTTGCAGAGTTGCATGCGGACAGATTCTGTAGTTTCAGTTCCTGTCTGTGTGTCTGTCTCTGTCATCAGACTTGTGCTAAATGATTAGCTTTCAGTTTACATGCCGATATTATTGGACAATGCGGGAAAAAAAAAAAAAAAAACTGGTTTGATTCATCAGAAATGAACTAGTTTTTGTCCATGGTGGTTATTAGTCACATGAAAATGGTATGGAGAAAATTTGTACTTAACCCCTTCAGCACGAGGACGTCAGTTTCATTCCAGGACGTCAGTTTCATTCCTGCTACCTCTAGATGATTTTGTTAGGCTTTCTAGAGGCCATTTACAGTGCAGGGGTTAGAGAAAGTCGCTATTAAAATCTGTCAACCTATTTTTTTCCTTAAATTAAACTGAATGTGTGCAGGCAGCAAGGTCTAAAAAGCCATCGGATATAAAGGGTTAAAGAGCTGAATATCAAGATTACTTATCGAGGAGGTTCAACTTGGCAAAAATGTCAAATATTTGAATATATAGGAGACTGGAATGCTATTATTGGACGAATATTTAAACTGCTTTCACCAGATTTCTTGATAGTAATGTTTTTGTTTAGATATGTTGTGAAAAAGGCTACAGGAGCCGAATTTAAAGAGTACCATGTAAGAAGGCATAAAACTAGTCAATATGCAATGAAGATGAAGCACATCCTGTCTAGACATAAAAGATTTTATGATATATATAAATTTTTGCAAGCTAGGTGTGAAGTATTTAAATGAGTATAAATCAAGAACAATTATTCATATACGTTTTACTATTCTTATATTGGTCTCTCTCTCTCTTTGTTTATCTTTCCCTTCCTCCTCCCACAGCATACCATCATCCCTAAGATTTATACCGGTACTCTTCTGCATCGTCCTTCCGCTATTTTTTTTTTTTAATCTGCTTTTCTGTCTGTTGCCTAACGTTGTATCACTGGAACTAAAGGTGTTTCTGTCTCAATTCAGCAACGACCCCTGCAACTCGTACGACACCGCACGGTCCCTTATATATATATATATATATATATATATATATATATATATATATATATTTGCGGAGGACGGCACGCTAAATACCCTTTCAGTCACCCCACACGCAGCAACTCTGGGATTGTAATATATATATATATATATATATATATATATATATATATATATATATATATATATATAGATAGATAGATAGATAGATAGATAGATAAATATAAAATCTATGGATATGGATCCCAGAGCTGCTGCGTGTGGGGTATATGATTAGAAGCGTGCCGCTCTCCGCCAATCGGCTTGTAGTCATGAAGCTCATAGACCCCAACCTCTGGGCTTCCCCCCTTTGTTAACTGCAGAAAATACCTTGTTTCGTCCTCTCTTCTAGACCCTAATTGGCTGTGGGTTCTGTATCTATATCTATCTATCTGTCTGTCTATCTATCTATGTATCTATCTATCTAATATATATATATATATATATATATATATATATATATATATATTTATATGTAAAAAAAAACTTCCACGCCTGACTAGTGTTGTTTTACCGGGAGAGTTTTTTTTTTTCAGGTTTTATGTCCTTGCAATTATTTTTGGTGTCTAATGAAATTGCAGGCGCCACGCACCTTCACCTTACCTAGTGTTCCTTGTCTGTGCATTCTTTTGTGTTGTCTCTCTATTTATAGGACCCTTACTCAGTTACCTCATACTCATACACTCTCATTTACACACACACACTCAAATTTACACCCACTTTTCATTCTGTTTGTTTATGCTGGCAATCCTTTATTTTTTATTTTTTTAATGAACTCACGGGGTCACTTTCCATTTTTATGCAAATATTTGTGCAGACGAAAATAATTAAAGTTATACTCTCTCTCTCTCTCTCTCTCTCTCTCTCTCTCTCTCTCTCTCTCTCTCTCTCTCTCTCTCTCTCTCTCTCTCTCTCTCTCTCTCTCTCAGGTGGACTGGTGGACTAATGAGCTTACAGCAGCAGGTAACTCCGACCGAGGTACGGGAGGAATGTGTGTGTGTATGTGTGTGTGTGTGTGTGTGTGTGTGTGTGTGTGTGTCGCATAAGTTAACGCACATGTTTATTATGTCTACTTTGTGTATTAAAAATGAAGGATGGTTGTTGATGCCAGGAAGCGGTATTTGTTTCTGACTCTGCCCCGTTACCACATTCTTGTGTATTATTCATGCAATTTGTGTCATTAAAAACATATAAGAAGCAAAAAAGAAACTGTTAATGGGTATCTTGGAAAATAAATCGTTCAGGAAGATGTGCGAGGGAGCGTCCTCACCCGACAAGAATGCGGGCCTGGGTCCGTGGATGTTATTAAATTTGCGTGACAAAGAGAGAGAGAGAGAGACAGACAGAGAGAGACAGACAGACAGACAGACAGACAGACAGACGGACAGAGAGAATTTACTCGTACATTAATTAGGTAGAGTGTTTACGGAAAGTGAATACAAACAAAGCCATTGTACAACAGGAACACACACACACACACACACACACACACACACACACACGAGAGAGAGAGAGAGAGAGAGAGAGAGAGAGAGAGAGAGAGAGTTATAACAAACCTTGTTTGAATATAAAAGTTATCGTTGTGTGTGTGTGTGTGTGTGTGTGTGTGTGTGTGTGTGTGTGTGTGTGTGTGTGTGTGTGCTTTATTTCTTATATATCAGTGCCTCCGTGAAACCCATTCATTACAATTTGTATTTGTTATATTATATCCAGGCAGCCTCCAGATGTCTGAATCAGCCCCAGTTGATCCTTCCTCCAACTGACAGTGTTAAAACAAAAAAACTTAAATCTTCTCTTTGCTTCGATAACGTAAGTAGAATTAATAATGATGATGATGATGATGGTTGTAGGAATTATGTTATGATGGTGATGATGATGATGATGATGGTGATGATGATGATGATGATAACAGTAATAACTAGAGAACGGAAACTGTTATTAGCAATTTCAGTAACTCGTTACATGACAAGGTCATCCACTTTCCTCTTGAGCTTGACTGCAGGGGCCTACTTATTCCCCAATACCTATCGCCGGAGCTGGTGATTTCAACGGGCATCATGTAGTGCTCCCTTCGAAGTGAAGGTATTATGGCCCCCCTACAAGGGTGTCAAACAGGCTTTAGCCTTGAGTTTTGGGTGAAGGTTATTCTTACTTGGTAGCCATGCATAGCATATCAAGTTCTATAAATATCCCAAGTTTGGTGGTGGTAGCTGAATTGTATCTTGTTTTTTTAATTTAAATTGTGCACTCAATGACCGCAAACTACTTTCCATTCACCCCTGGGCGATCTCAGAAACTACTGGCCCAAATGGGCTTGTAGTCATTTTAGACATGCTCCCCGACATTGGCTATGTCTCACAAAAATTTCAAGTCTGTACATGTAGCGGTTTTTGAGAACCAGCGAATAGACTATTTTTATACAATTTTGGCTGAAACTGGAAAACCAATACTGGAAACTGGATGATACAGGGTCATATGAAGCCGCCAGCTGGGGGACTCGGATGGCCAAGTATGATAGCCGTAGCTTTGAAATTGAGTGAATGCGAGCATTTTACTTAATCGTAAGAAAGAACTATAATAAGAATAATAATATTAAGAAAAACAGTATAACCCACCACTGATTTGGTGGGTTGTATTAATAATGATAATAATAATAATAATAATAGTAATAATAATAATATAAAAATAATAATAATGATAATATTCTCATCGCCACCAATACTCCACCATAATATAACCCAGTTATCTACAAATGGTGCTACATGAGAAAAAAAAGAAACTAGTGATAATAAAGTACCTATAATATTAATTTTATGAATATTAATAACAACATCCTATCCTTCCCACTCGCCCCTCCAACTGTCATACAGATATCTTTACCTAACTGACCATCCTTATCAGAGCACTAACAGCACTAGAGAGAGAGAGAGAGAGAGAGAGAGGCTCACTTCGTTTACTCCCACTGGACCCACACCACCTTTCTCACTTCCAGCGTGATGCAGTTTTCACCTTTCCAGATTTAGTTAAATCCACATCCTGCCCCAGAATCCTCCACATTTATCTGCTTCCAGCTGAGAATCCTCCACATATTATATCCACTTCCACCCTAAGAATCATCCACATATATCCATTTCCATCCTCAGAATCCTCCACATAAACCCACTTCAAGCATTAGAAACCTCCACATGTATTCACTTCCACGCTCATAATCCTCCACATAGGCCTATATGCCCTTCCACCCTCAGAATCCTTTACATTTATCCACTTTCACTCTCAGAATCCATCACATATATCCACTTCTGCCTCCAGAATCCTCCACGTATACGCACATCCTGCCCCCAAATCATCCACATATCCACTTGCAGCCCCAGAATCCACCAGGTATATCCACTTCCAGCCTCAGAATCCTCCACAAACATCCACTTCCAGCTGTTGAGTCTTCCACATGTTATCCGCATCCAGCACTCAAATATCCACTTGCATTCGGGTCAGGTTAATAAATTGACTCCCGTGGAAGACGTTGAATGCTGATGACTTGGTGTTGGCTGCAGAGAATGAAAGAGAGGCGGAAGAAAGATTTCGGATGTGGAGAGATGGAATGGGCACAAGGGTTTGAGAGAGTAAATGCAGATAAAACAAAAGTGATGGTATCTAGGGCTAGTGGCGGCACTGTCAAAGCAGAGGGAGTGTGGCCATACGCAGTTTGCCACAAGGGTGTGGGTAGTAATTCCATTCAGTGTAGTGTTTGTGATAAGTGGGTACATAAGAGATGTAGTGATATAAGAGGTAGGCTGCAAAATAATGCTGGTTTCGTGTGTGCGGTGTGTCGGAGAGAGCATTAGAGATTGACAGGAGTGAAAGGATTGTTCTCGCTGGAGTGCCTTGTGTGTGGAGGAGTTTTGTTATTAGGGGCGTTATGTGCTGGGGCTGGAGCTAGCTCAGTGGCTAGGGTAAAGAATGATTGGAGGAAGTTCAGGGAGCTGTTGCCTCCCTTAACAATGAGAGTGTTCCCCGTCCTTGCTTTGGGATGCTTGTATGCGGCATGTGCTAGGAGTGTAATGCTCTGCGGTAGTGAAACCTGGCCAATAAAGGTGTTTAAGGCTAAGACGTACAGAAATATAACATGATCAGATAGATGTGTAATGCATCCTTAAATGCGAGGCCTAGAGGAGCTAGGATTGAGGTTGAGCTGTTGAGAGGAAGGGTGGGACTTGAATGTATTAGTGTTGTAATGAGGAAGGGTACATTGAGATGATTTGGGAATCTTGAGAGGATGGAGAATGGCAGCTGGGTACGGAAGATGAGAGGTGTGAATGTCGAGGGTAGGGCTGCGAGAGACAGAACATGAAAGACTTGGAACGATGTATAGAGTGTTACCTCAAGAATAAGGGACTGAATAGGGAGGCTGCCAGAGATCGAGCAACGTGGAGAGCCTCCAGTAGGTGATCAAGGCCAGTGCATGGAAACATGTTAGAGGCTTTATAAACTTTACGGTACGATACGATATTCGCATCTTAGAATCATCCAAATGATATTCACTTCGAGCCACAGCATTTCCAGAATATTCCACATGATAACCCAAATGGTGTCTTCTTCGAGTCCGCAAAATCTTCCACATGACATCCACTTCCAGACTTCAGAATTCTCTATGATATCCACTTCCCTTATTCACGTTTGCTGTGAAGTCTCTCAAGCACCTCCTCTTTAGTAAGTTATTTTGCATATACAGTATATTACATCCTTCTATTCATTATTATTATACGAGTATATCATTTTAATATCAAAATAAATTACACAACATAAGAGTTATAATTAATAAACTTTGTGGGGAAATCAACACGTATGAAAAAGGTGCTGGGGAGCCTTCTTGGCCAATGGAAATGGGGCTCAAAGATAGAATTAGCGAGGCGAGGAGTGTAAATTAATCCTCCAAATTAGCATATACCACTGTGGGCGCGGACTTTAATAACTTCTAATTATAGAGTTGTTGCATATGATTAAAGGAAAAGATGACTGACTAAGTAGAAGCATGTATATCAGTGGGTCGGGGGGGGGGGATATTTCTGGATGTTTGTATACACGTGACTGTATGTGTTTGTGCGTTTTGAATTTCTTTAGTTTACACCAAGTATACATGAAGGTGGAATATGAATGTGTGTGTGTGTGTATATATATATATATATATATATATATATATTATGTATTTATGTATACTGTATATGGATAGATCGGTAGGTAGATAGATAGATAGATATGCTGGGAAGATGGAACCAAAGTCCAGGAGCCTGCTAATTGTTCCCTCCAAGTAAAATAACATAACAGATGGTCAGTTTTAAGATCTGTTCATTTCAAGATGCCAGGGCACACTGCGTTTGAAAGCCTGGAGATTTAAGGCACTAGGAAAAACAGACAGAGGGAAACAGTTCCATAGTCGAAACGTTGCATAAATGAAAGACTGGGAGTATCGGTTAACTCATGCATTAGAGAGTTGGACAGAAAAGGGATGAGAGTTTGTTGCTAGATGGGTACTACGCTCTCTCCGTAGTGGTGGAGGGATACAAGCAGACAGTTCAGAGGAGCAGTGACCATTGAAGTAGCAATAGAAAAGGGATAAAGATGCAACAGTGCGGCGAAGAGAAAGAGGTTGAAGGGAGCCAATAAGACGAGGGGAGTTAGTCACATGAAAAGCCTTTAACTCCACCTTGTTGAGAAGAGCTATATGTGGGGAGCCACACAGGAGCGAATAAAACCCTTGTAGAAAGTCAACAATTGTGCATAGGTTACGTAGGCATGGAGCCGGCTTAGCACACCTAATCTCATGTAAGCGGATTTTGCATAAGAGGTAATATGGTCTTTCCAAGATAAATCCCGAGAGAATGAAACCCCTAGGATGTTTAAAGATGATGCAATATTGAGGTGGGTGTTGTTAAATATTACAGGGTACTCCTGCGGAAGATTTTGTCGAGTTGATAGATGTAAGAACTGAGTTTTTGATGCATTCTAAACAAGACAGTCTGAGATACAGTATTACCCGTATTTATTAGATGATAGCTACGTAGTCTTAAGAACCGCTTAAGCTAGGAAGCCGAAATTTTACTGCAATATAGACTTGAGGCCGCCGCAGTGCGGAAATGTTTTTGGTTCCAATGGGTTGTTTATTCTCCAAGATCGCATGGGGTAAAAATTTGGTACTTTTCCGGATATTGCGGATGTCACTTAATTTTCCATGGAGGATTAAAGCTAGCGCCACAAAACTTGGTGAACTCAGTCTGTCATGACGTAAGGTGACATGCACAAGACCAGTGACCGTCACCTCAAGGTCCCTTTATGGCTCGGCTTCTTTTAGGCAATGGCCGTGGAAAGTTCCTCATTATCAAAATTGTTCTTGGACACTTTTACAGTCTTCAGGTTATTGTTGTTTTTATTAGTTATTATCTCTCTCTCTCTCTCTCTCTCTCTCTCTCTCTCTCTCTCTCTCTCTCTCTCTCTCTCTCTCTCTCTCTCTCACACACACACACACACACACACACACACACACACCTATCTATATATATATATATATATATATATATATATATATATATATATATATATATATATATGTGTGTGTGTGTGTCCGACTCTTGGCATAGGCTTCAGTGCCTGTTGCCAAAGCCCAGCCGTCCTCCTACATCCATACACCTCCACATGCCAGCACTTTGGCGCTGACACCCACCATCCATAATTGCATACATGCTAGGGCTGTCTCATACAGGACTGGTGCACTGGTATTAGCGTGGGTCTTTTTACGACATGTCAGCGGTCCTATTGGTTGTTCAGTATTTTTTTTTTTTTTTAAGAAATTCAAATCCTTAAACTGTTAATTGCCCCGGCAGGGATTCGAACCTGAGTTCATTGGGACTGCAGGCCAACTCTCTACCGATTCGGCCACCGCCTCCTCATATATATATATATATACACACACACACACACACATACGATATTTCCACACAACGGAGTGGGTATGTCTTAGCCTTAGGAGATATCATTTTACTTGTACTCAGAGGATTATTATTTTTGTACTTCTTCGGGTTCTTTCACTTCTCTCTATGCATGAGTATCAGTCCCTATTTGGTTCACCGCAGGTCCAGATCTTCCTCGAGAATGATAACCATTTCCCATTCTGGCGAGGTACGAATTGGAAAGAGGTGTCAGTAGGAGGAGTCATGCATGTGGAAATCGAAGTGTTGCGTTGGTTATGTCTGCGTGTATCTGAGTCTCCTTGTGCATCGGTAGAACTGACAGGGTGGTAATATTTGCAGGTATATGAATGGATGTACTGCCACGATCAGCTTTGTGTCCGTCACAGTGTGGATTCGGACCCTGGACTTGAAGCTCACATATCCCGGGTTTAATTTGCTAATCTCCAAGTCACCTCGGCTCGTCCTCCACCTCTTCACCTCTCTTCATCTCAGATTCATTTCTCTTTTATCACTGATCCTTCTTTCGTTTTTCTTTACATTCACCTTGGTTATCCACTTCATTTTCTTCCAATATCTTCCTCCTTCACCCTTCTCTCTTTTAGCTCCATTCCTCCTCTTTTTCATTATTTCTGATGTTCCTGCATCATTTTTAATCGTTTCTTTTGCCTCTGCTTTCATCACCTCTATTTTCTTCCGTCTTCACCTTTTCTCTACTCTTTTCATTTCACGCCTCCTCATTCTTCTATCTTTTCATCTCTCTTCACCTTTCGCCTCATCCTTTCCTCCTCTACTCTCTTCCTTCTTCGCATCTAGCCGCCTCCTTCTTCACCTCTCTCCTCTTACTTCTTCACCTCCCGTCTCTTACTTTTTCACCTCTTTTCTCCCACTTCTTCACTTCTCGTCTCTCCCATCTTCACCTTTCATCTCTGCTTTCTTCATAGCTTTCCTCTTGTCTCGTCACCTCTCTTCGTTTCTTTCGTCATTCCTCATCTCGTATTTCTTCCTCTCTTCCTTTCTGTTTTCTCTTATGTTTTTTCCATCTTTCTTTTCTTACCTTTCTCTTCCTCCTGTGTTTTCAATCTTACTGGATTTCCTCCCTATTTCTTTCCTCACCTCTCTCCTCTTCATTCTCTGTCAGATCTCCCGTTTGTCTCTCCACTCCACTCTGCTCCTCTCCTCTCCTCTCCATTCAACTCCTCTCCTTTCCTCTCCTCTCCTCTCCATTCAACTCCTCTCCTTTCCTCTCCTCTCCATTCAACTCCTCTCCTTTCCTCTCCTCTCTTCTCTCCATTCAACTCCTTTCCTCTCCATTCAACTCCTCTCCTCTCAATTCATCTCCTCTCTTCTTCTCCCCCCCCCCCCTCTCTCTCTAGCTTCTTTCTTCCTATATTCCGCCCCACCCCCCTTTTTTTTTCTTTCCCCCCTTAAAAATATTCTCCTTTCCTTTCACTTTTTGCTGTAATGGTTTCCAGTTTATAAGGTGTTTTCTGTTTCTTTTATTTTTCCCCAGTTTTCCCCTCCATTCACTTCATTTTCCGTATCTTTTCTAATTTTCTCTCCCGACACCTCCTTTTCTCTCCTTCACTGCCTCGATTGATTTCTTTTGGTTTCTTTACTTTTTACGTTCGCCTTTCCAACTTTATACCCTTTTTCTCTTCTCCTCTTGTCCTCTGAATTAGTCTGTTATTTATTTTTCCTGTCTTCTCTGGTCTTCCCCTCTGAAGCCCTCTCCTATGCCTTCTCCATTCTTGTTCTCTTCTACTTTACTCCTTTCTTTTGTCCTATCTACGGTCTTTTCCTCTTGGTTACTTCTCTTCTCTCCTCTCCTCGCCTCTTCTTTTCTCTTGTGTCCCTTCTTCTGTACTGTTTCCTCCCTTCCTTTTCCTCGCCTGTCCTTGTCATTTCCTTCTCTCCTCCTGTTCCCTTCATTCTTTTCGTCGTCTCACTTTTCTTCTTCTCTCTCCTCCCTCTCTTTTTTTATCAGCACTCATTCTTTGTTTCTTTGTTCTCTGTCTTTCGCCTCTTCTTTTTTCTCCTCTTATATACTTTCTCTTTCTATCCACTTCCCTACTTCATTTTCCAAATCTCTCCCTACCTATTGTCTGTAATTTTTTCTCCACCCCTTTTTTTTTTCTCTTTCCATCTTAAATACTCTGTCCTTTTATCCTTTTTCCTACCGTCATCATCTCTGTCCATTCTTTCTCCTCTCCTTTCGTATTCTTTTTCCTTCCTTCCTTTTCCTGTCCTTATTCCTTTCTTCTCATCCCTCTTCCTTTCCTGTCCTCTCCTTCGCTTCTCTTTTCTCTTCTATTTTTATCTCTTCTCTTTCATCTCTTTACTTCTCTACTCCTCTCCTCTCCTCTCCACTTTTTTCTCATCATTTCATTTCTCTTTGCCTCACGTTTCGTATTTTCCCTTTTCCGTAATCTCTTCATTTCTCTTCTCTCCGTCTCCCGTATCTTCTTTCCTCTTTTCTCCTCGCCTCTTGTCTTCTCCGCTCCATTCTCTCCTCTCCTCTCTTCTCTTCTCTTCTCTTCTCTTCTCTTCTCTTCTCTTGCTTTTCTTCTCTTTTTTCCTTCCCTCCCCAGAAATAAGTGGCAATATATTTTACCCAATATTACGAGAACTGACAAGGCGGGGGGAGGGAGAGTGGAGGAGGAGGAGGAAAGTTTGAAGAGGAGTAATAATAATAATAATAATAATAATAATAATAATAATGATAATAAAGGGGTGAAGAGGGAGGAGTGAGGAAATAGGAAGAGTGGAGAAGGACGAGGAAATGAGGGAGGAATGGAGGGGAGAGGAGGGGAAAAGAGAGGAATGGAGGAGGAAAAGAAGGAATAGTTCAGGGAGGGTAGGGAAGGGTGGGTAGGAAAGGGAGGGGAGGAGAGGAGAGGGGAAGGGAGGTGAGGGAAGGGAGTGCATGTTATTTCCCTGACTTGCGCCTCCTCCCTCATTACTCACCTCGTTCGCCTCGCTTCACCAGCAGTTGGTTATTGCATCTTTAATCTGTTTGTTTACATGTATGATCTCTCTCTCTCTCTCTCTCTCTCTCTCTCTCTCTCTCTCTCTGTATGTATGTACTGTGTATGTATATATATATATATATATATATATATATATATATATATATATATATATATATATATATATATATATGTATATAGACAGTATGTACCATATATATAGATAGATAGATAGATAAACAAATAGATAGATAGATAATTTGTATTTATATGAAGTGAATGGATAATTGACCCATTATACCAAGCACTCTCTATTGGTAGCCTTCTAGCTTGTATTAATTCCACTTCCTATTTCTGTATCCTTCCAGCCGTATACAGTAATGAAAAAGATGATAATGAAGATGATTTTATCAGGTTTGGTGCTAAGCTCATTATGATGGTTTTGTCTGCTTCAGTATTAAAGTTATTGCCCTCATTATCTTCTTATGTTTTCTTCCGTAATTTGTATATGTAGCTTCTGTTTATTTTTTGTATTTTTATTTCTGTATTATTAAAAATTCTATCTTTTTTTGTGGGTCTCCCTTCTCCCCTTTCTCTCGTGTCCTCCTCCTTCACTCATATCCCCCTGTCTTCCCCGTTTTTCTCATCTGTTCTCCTCCTGTTTTCTCTCCCCTCCATTCGTCTTTTAGATCTTCACTTCAAACGGTTTCTCTCATTTCTCCTCTCCTCTTTCCATTCTTATATTTCTGTCCTACACTCCTTTCACTCTCACCCCTCCTCTGTCCTCTCCTTTCCTCTCCTCTCCCCCTTTTGAATTTCCCCCCTTTTCCTCCTCTCCAGTTTAAGTCACTATGTATTTTAACTGTCATTGCAGAGAAAACATAAAAAAAACACACAAAATGTCAAGAACTATCCCTCTCTGTTCCCTTCGTCCACGTCAAAGAAAATGACTCCCCCCCCCCCCTCCTTCCTCCACCACACCCATCCCCGCTTCCACCTTCATTGGTCAAAAGAAAATTGCTCTCCCTAACCCCTCCTCCCCTCCACCCCTTAGTGGCCACATACCCTCCTGGCTGTCTCTCTTTTTTTTCTCTCTCTCTCTTCCTCCTTCCCTCTACCGCCGCCACACACTGACTGGAGACTCCCCTCCCTCGCTGCCATCTCTTTCCCTCCTCCTTCCTTCCTCCTTCCAGTTAACCAGAGATCTCCTTCTTCCCTTCCCTCTTTGCCCTCTCGCTCCTTCCATCCTTCCCCCTTCCCTGCTACCCAAAAACCTTTGCCGCCCCTCCCTCTTTCACCATCGCTTCTTTCCCATTGCCCCTCTCCATCTCCCCATCCCCTTCCTCCACTGACCCAAAACTCTCCGCCTTGTATTTAAGTTCAGCGAGACCTTAAAAAAAAAAAAAAAAAAAAAAAAATGTAGTTCCCCGCCTTCCCCTGGCTGACTCTGGGGGACGTTTCCCACAGTTTGATCTCCAGCCACCAGATGCACAGATTTTTCACAGTGCTTTGTATTGATTGGCCAGCTCCATGCTGCCCGTATTGAGTCGCGTTTTCTTTCTTGTATTCCTTCTTTCTGTTTAATTATGGCAGGCCCTTCTACCCTTTAGAATTAACCAATTACGACCAAACCTGGACACAATGACCAACCTATGACCTAGTTGTGTCCTCAAGGTTTTGGTTGGTAGGCAACTGCTCGTTGCCTAGCAACGTCTTTTTTCGTACTTTTCACGTTTTGAGCTGTAGAAACATTACTAATGGGTATAGACAGCTCTGACCTCTTTAGGCGTAATCGTGAGGTCATTCCCTATCAGAAGTGTGCCATCTAGTATTCCCCTCTCTCTTCTAGTTTTCGAGTGGTAACCCTGCGAAGATTGGCCTCAGCATCCCTAGCAACCAGTACCAGTTTTCAAAAATGTACCCCTAGTTCGACAGTGGCTCGATAGAATTGAATGAAAGCGTGTATGTTTATAGACATTGACTAGTACTACTACTACTTTGTATTGTACACGTATTTCCTGCATTGGCCAGGTCATGGGTAAAAGATCATCAAATGCAAAACAAGTGAAAGTAGCTAAAATCACGATTATGCTAACGTGAAATGCTAAGGCTCTGAAGATTATTAAGGCAGGGTCATGAATCTTGGCTGGAATGTTACACTGGAGTATCTTCATACAAAAGTGGCATCTAATGTCGAAACTCACTTCCAGTCGCTGGCAGCGCCACCTACACGTTGTACCTCGGATGGGCAATTCCGCGAATTTCAAGGTCCCTAGCTCCACAGTGGGTGGATGGAATTGAATGAAACTTTGCATGCTTATAGACGTTAATGAGTACTGCAAGTGTGCTCCGTACATGCATGACCTATATCAGCCAGGTCAGAGGTCAAAGGTCATCAAGTGCAGAAAATATGAAAAGTGCAAAAATTACGACCTGCTCACGCGAAATGCTAAGGCTCCGAAAATTATGAAGCCAGGGCCATGATTCTTGGGCGGAATGTTGCGCTGGAGTACCTCCATATAGAGATGACTTTTACTGTCGAAACTCACATCCCATCGCTGACAAAGCTTCACTTAGAGCTGACCATCATTGCATACTGGATTGTTCTTATTTCTTGTCACTCATCACTTACAATGCACTGCCCGATGGTAGACGGAGAGGAAGTGTTTCGAAAGCAGCTGTTTTCATGGCTTTCGAAAAAATTACACATATGAATAAAGTAGATGTGCAGTTTCTCCTTATTCATTCAGAGAAAACATGGAAATTGAATACCCAGTCCTGCGATATGCATGCCGATTTGAAAGAACTGCAGAATAGTAATAACAGTATTGGTGATGCCACGACTATTACTACTACTACTACTACAACTACTAGCCTAGTAGTAGTAGTAGTTGTTGTTGTTGTTGTTGTTGTAGAAGTGGCAGTGGTATTATTGTTTATTATTATTATTATTATTATTATTATTCTTAGTAGTAGTTGTTGTTGTTGCTGTTGTTGTTGTTGTAGAAGTGGCAGTGGTATTATTATTTATTATTATTATTATTATTAGTAGTAGTAGTAGTAGTTGTTGTTGTTGTTGTTGTTGTTGTTGTAGAAGTGGCAGTGGTATTATTAGTATTAGTATTAGTACTAGTAGTAGTTGTAGTAGTGGTGGTAGTAGTAGTAGTAATAGTAGTAGCAGCAGTAACGGTTAGCAGCTGGGAGCCCATTGTTCAACATGCACTAAGATGTCAAAGCGATGTCTGTCCTCCTTCCTCTATTTTGTATCTTTTATTAAGTTTGGAGGGCGGCTGACCCTCTAAAAATAATGGTGGAAAATTTTATATAGTGGAAGAGGGGGACTGACCCGCTAAGAATCATTGAGGGGATCACGCATCCCCAGTATGGCATTACGGATGAGAGTCCGTTGTACAATATGCAATAAGAGATCAAAGCCATATCAGCGCTCCTCTCACTGTTTCCGAGATTTTTTAATTTGGTGAGGATGTGACTCCCTAAAAACAATGGTTGGAAAACTGTATATAGTGGAAGACCTTCGGAGTAACTGGACGAAATGACCTGGGAGATTTCATTTAATTCCATTAAATAGCCTAGCCTAGGAGGAGTTAAGGTACACACACACACACACACACACACACACACACACACACACACACACACACACACACACACACACACACACACACACACACACACACACATTCCAAAACAATGCAGAGTTTTGTATAATTTTTAAACCTAGAAGATCCACGCCTCAGTTGCGATGGGTGCGACTAACAGAAATACACAGTTCATTATTATTTATCGTCCATCGTATATACATTATTAGTGCATATCTGGTTTAATATGTAGAATAGTTTGGTTGCTTTTATGAGGTTAGTGCTGTTCATTGTATCTGTTAGCGTTAAATACGGTTTCCAGTTTTTCATCCTGACCTTTTTTTAACGTGATATTTGTGGAAATGTATTTATGTTTTCCTAGTCTGCTGCTGGCCTTTCATACACAGAGTGATTATGCTGGAATCTGTTGTGAATGCCGACTGACTGTGTGGGTATGCTTTAGGCTGCCTCTGCACTTCTCTTGCTCTTCTCTCATTTTATATACCGTTTCTGTCTTTACTCTCTCTCTCTCTCTCTCTCTCTCTCTCTCTCTCTCTATATATATATATATATATATATATATATATATTCTATGTATGTATGTATAATATACATTTATACATATGTATACATATATATGTATATATATATATATATATATATATATATATATATATATATATATATATATATATATATATATATATATATGCAACGTCACATCAGTAAGTAGCAGCAAAACAACGAATAATAACTGTACCCATAAAAGCAACAGTAACAGTACTTACAACAATAGCAGCAAGCTGTCTCAGCAACAGCAACAACAACAGCAACAAACCACAACGGCCACCACCACTGTAACATCATCATCATCATCAAACCATCGTTCCACCACCACCCATACCACCACTAGCATAATAGGAACATCAACAGCAACACTTATTTTTCCATCACCGTGGCAACGACAATAACTAAAACAACGGCAGCAACACTCAGCAACACTTGTTTCACCACAACCAACGACAACAACAACAACAACCGCGTTGGATGAAGCCAGGACGTTTATCGAAACCCTTCATTTATATCCATTGCACTCCAGTAATTATTGGTTTTTTGTCGTGTCTGTGTAGGTGGATTGCTAATGATGTTGATTAAGGGCTTAGCCGGTAATGAGCAGGCTTATGGCCGTACGTGACTCCGTGATGACCGGCTCTTGAGGTGGCTTAGTGGTGCAGGCGGGATCAGGTGGAGCCTGGTGGATGTGGCAGATGGAGGAGTTTGTTGGGATTGAAGGGGATGAAGTGGACTGAAGAAGGGTATGGATGGGGTAGTGTGCATTAATGGGGTCAGGGGTAGGGGTGTTGTATGAAGCTGGGGAGATGGAGAGAAGTTATGAAGTAGAGGAAGTTGCATCTGTGGGCTCAACCCAAATACAGCCTTAACCCATAGGGTTCTGTGTGAGGGATTGTGCTGAAGGGTACTAATCGTACTGCCATCCTCTTATCAGCTCATAATCGCGAAGCTCGTAGGTCGCTTCCTCAGGGTTCCCTCCTTTATCATCTTTTTAAAATGCCCAGTTCCGTCTGTATTGAGGACGGTGGACGCAGATGATTCAAGTCCTAACTTCGACATCCTTTGGCCCAAACCTTTGCATTCCCGAGACGTAACCTCGGCATTCTTCATTCCAAAGCACTGCATCCTCCCAAGGGATATTTATGTGTATAACACAAACCAAACCTAGCGGAATCTGACCTAACCGCAAAAGCCACATCCAGGGTTCTTAATCTTCGTACCCTTCAGTTTTAACTTTTTAACTTTCGGTGGACTGGCTTAAGCTTCACCGCTAGGGAGAGTTAAGAACTTTTCTTCGTCGTGTCAGAGACTGACTAGAGTGTATATGAGTGAGGTGGAAGGGGAGGAGGCGAGGGGGAACCGAGAATGAGGAATGGAGGAATGGAGTGGAGAAGTATGCGAGAGTGGGTGTGAGTTGGAGGAAGAGCAGCCAGGTGGCAAAGGATATAGCAGCATGGAGGCGATTTGTTTGTGGCCACCTCTTACTTGATTAAGGTGTCTGCCGATAGATAAACAGATAGAAAGATGAATGGATAAAGAATATGTCTTTGGGCATGGGGCACGCCGGGGAGAAGGGGCGAGATGAATGCCGTACAGTAGAGGGGATGGTGAGCTGAATCAGATGGAGAGAGCTGGTGAGGATTAGCAAGTTAGTGATATGTAGAAAATTGCTGAGGTGAAAGAAATTGAGAGGGTATAGCGGTTCTGTTCAAACTTGAGCGCCTCCCTATCAGCTCAAGAAAATCATCTGGTGGTAGTTAAAATGAAAGGTTTGTCCTAATTTGTTTTTGAAGTTTACCCAGATATGTACGGTAAAGTTAAGTAACATATGGCGTATGGGAGAAATTTAGGAGAGTATGATATTGGTAGGGTAATTACGTAAGAATTACATAAACGTTAAGGAGATACGCTGCAGGGAGTAGGGAGAGCTTAGATTACCCAGTATATGTGGTAAAATATTAGACAGACAGACAATCAGGTCAGCTTTGAGAGACGTTCTCATAGAAAAAGTGAAAGACATCGATTAACCCCTTCAGCACAGTAGCTTTCTATAGTATAGGCTTATTCTTGCTCACTGCATACGCTTATATTCAGATACGAGAACATGCGAGTATTGAAGTGGCGAATGAAGACTATATCTGTTCCCTTTGTTTTCAGGCTCTGTCTGTTCCTCTATTTCAGGGCAATAATTTACTCTCCCTGGTTCGAGGCTGTATGTGTTCTTTATAGTTCGAGGCTATATTTGCTTCCTTTAGAGTGAAGCAATCAGTTCTGTTTAGTGTGAGGTTAAATATAATCCTTCTATAAGTTTGAAGCTACATCTGCTTCCTTTAGTGTCAGGCTATATGTAATCCTTCAAGCTCGAGCCTTTATCTATTCCTTCTTGTTTGAAAAATTGTCTTCCAAGCTTACTAAAACTGTGGGGAAATGGCATGGGGTTAATTAGAAGAGATAAGAATAAGAGCATAGACTAATGGAGGATGTCCCTGTTCCCATTCGTACCAGGGTTCTCTCCTTACCCTAATACATGCATCGAACAGTACCTGGAATGAAATAAATAAGAGGGGGTCCCTGTTATTATGAAATTTAATTACAGGACAGTAATAATTAGATGTCAAAAAAGAAATAGGCAGAGAGATATAGGTACCTATTATGTTTCTCCCACAGAAGAATCTAAATCGTTTCATCGTATACATCCACGTTCGACTCGTTTCACACTACCACAGCGAATATAACCACATTACACATCGCCACGTTATATACACTTGAGAAATATAAGAGACATTAAGCAGGCTAATTATAATACAAATCATTGATGTAATTCCCCCACGTTATAATTCAAAATCCTTTCATAATATACATCACGCTCGATTTATCCACACCACCACAGGGAACGCAACTACGGTATACATCACCACGTCATATACATCTGCGTAATACAGAGGAGCACTTTACTAAGGCTTAATTTAACACACATACTCGCTACACATCTCGTATTTCCACTGCAATAAACATCATCCAATTTGCCATAACTGTCTCTCATCATCTCATGCACTTCCCAGAATATCTTTGCGAAATAAGTTTCTCACAAGGATTCCACAATATCGTTTCGCTTTCACTATTAAAAGCGGAGATGAAGACTCTCTCTCTCTCTCTCTCTCTCTCTCTCTCTCTCTCTCTCTCTCTCTCTCTGTCAAACGAGTATATTCACAGCTCTCTCTTATATACGAGTATATTCATAGACTGATAGATAGATATGTATGCGTGTGTGTCTGTCAGTATGTATTTTTTATGTTCACATTTTTGTGCTTACACACACACACACACACACACACACACACACACACACACACACACACACACACACACACACACACACACACACACACACACACACACACACACACACACACACACACACACACACACACACACACACACACACACACACACACACACACACACACACACACACACACACACACACACACACTAACCCCTGCGTACCCACCCGCACACCTCACTCTTCACCATAATCCTCACCTGCCACAGCCGAGACTGAGCTGAGTGGTGAGGGTGACGGGTGTGGAAGACTTATAAGGCCCTGAGTGCTGCCCATTTGCTCTCATAAATACATTGCGAAGGCAGTTGCTGAGGCTGGCGAGGAGAGGTGAGGAGAAGGGTTGTTGAGGTGGTTGTGAGCAGGGAGAGTGACAGGAGTGAGGGTGAGGTGGAGGTTAGAGTGATGCGCAAGAGGGGGTATGATGGATAAGAGTGAGTGATAGAAGTGAAGGGATGGTTAGGAAGGAGAATGAGGGTGGTAACGAGAAGTGAAGAGAGGAAGGAGCTGGGTTGGGTGTGAAGTGAGTGAAGTGGGAGGTCAGGACTGAAGATGAGGATGGCAATTAGAGGTGAGGAGTCAGGTAATAGAGTGATATAATGAAGAAAACAGCTGGGTTGAGTGCGTAGGCGAGGGTTGCTGGTGAAGATGTAGATGAAAGGTGAGGAATGAAGTGCTAGAGTGGATAAATGGAGCGAGATTGAGTGAGGAGAACAGAGGATGAGGATGTGGACTATGGATAAGGGGGAGAATGAGGAAGTAGTACAGATGTGCGGAATAGGGGTGAGGGTAGGGGTAAGGAATAAGAGTAGGGGTTGGGGCCATGGGTGAGGGTGAGTGAGTCAGGCTTTAGGACCATAAATTTGGATAAACGTAAGGGTCAGAAGCTAAGAGAGTGTGAGAAATGAGGCGTGGGAAAAAACAGGGTTCAGAGTAAAAACGAAAGTGAGGTAATATTATACGACATAATATACGAGTAAATGAAGGGTAGGATTAAAGAGTGAGGAGGGATGCAATACTGAAGAAAGAGGGAGATTGAAAATTAGGGCTAGATATCATGCCTGTGTAGCAGAGACTAAGAACAGAGGAAAGAGTAATCACAGTGTTATGAGAGTTGGTTTCATATACGAGCAATCATTATTACAGGTCAAGGGATGTGTAGTAGAATGTTATAATTTTTTCATTACAATTGGTACTAGTACGTTTTGAGCGGCAAACTTGCAGTGGAAATATAATTGGCAATTTTCTTTGGAGTACCATGAGTGTAATTGCAGATAAAGTACGTCATAAAAGTCGATATATAACGAGAGCATACTGTGTAACTCATCAGATATTGCTGATGTTGGGTAACGTGGTAAATGAATAGAGTGATGGCGAGTAGAAATGTAGTTGATAATAGGGACTGAAAATGATGCTAGTATAACGGAGTGTTAGAAGTAGTAGTACTGTAGGAAAATTATCAGTCTTGTGTGGGAGTATAATCAAGATGAGCTAGAGGATGATAAGGATGATGGATAGGATGACGGGCATATACCACAAAAGTGAAAATAATTTTAGATTTTTTTTTTTTTTTATGTCCGACTCTGGGCATTGGCTTCACAGCCTGCTCCCAAGGCCCAGTAATCCTCCTACATTCCATACACCTCTACATGCCGTATTGAAAATATGGATTGTAAACGATGGCCTAGTCAGAGGTTGTAAATAGGTTGAAGTGAAACTGTCGTGCTGTGTGATAGGGCTATGAATGTGATGGGTGAGATGATGAAAATAATGGGCAAGATGACAGAAGAAATAAGCGCTATTAAAGAGAACTGGAAATTGAAAATAACGACTGAAAACTTTCCCTGCGTAGTAGCTGGTAAAAATGGACTGAAGAAAAAGTGTTGGCCTTGTGTGAGATAATGATTAATCTGATGGATGCAGCGAGACGGCAGATGACGAATGGAAGATAATGGTAAGTCGGATTTCATATGAAGGATTGACTAATAGGACAAAATGACGCGATTTTTTATATTATTCATGCCGTCTACAGGCAATTTTATGCAGGACAGAGTAGACTTTGAAGCGGAAGAGTTAGATATAGCATTAATTATCACGACATTACTAAAGGTGCTAGTTAAGTTTAGTAAATTTGTCTGGTGGTCTAAAAAAAAATGTAAATAAATAGCTAAAAAATATGAGTTCTACGTAATGAGGAAATGAAGGGTGAGATATCGGTATGAACGATGGCATGGTATTAGATGCTTAGTATAAGGGAGGGATTAGGGAGTGTAGGTAGAGTAATATATAAGAAATAGCGATACTGACCGGGATGTAGGTGGGCCCTAGGCTAGGCTACCGAAGTCGAGATCATTTCAACGGTAGGAGACCACCCTGTGTCCCCGGTAGCGTTTATATAGTGCGAAAAGCTCCGGCGTCCTCTTGGATTCGAACCGCAGCGCTTTATTGCATGGCCGTCTTTAACCTGAAACTTGTACCACCAGACCACTAAGGGATGGTGGTAGGACTAAAGAAAATAAGGGAATAGAGAAGAGACAAATAATCATAATGGGATGGGTTCGTCCGCAGGTTAAGGATTATCAGATTAACACACACACACACACACACACACACACACACACACACACACACACACACACACACACACACACACACACTCTCTCTCTCTCTCTCTCTCTCTCTCTCTCTCTCTCTCTATTTCAGTTTTGATTTACAGCGTATAAAAGGAAACCACGACAGAAGCACTCACAGTGAAACAAAAGAAGGCGTATACGAGCGCAAAACAAAGAAATTCTGTAGCGCGATCACACGAAATTTTACCCTTCGTCTGAAAAAGCGAAAGCAGGCAGAACAGGCGAGGGAGAGGAAAACACGAGATAAAAATGTCTATGTAAAGAAAAGAGCTGAGAAATTGACCAAAATTGCTTACATCCCTACCTCCTCCACGCCCCCACCCCAGCTCTCTCGTTACACTCAATTTTCAGCTTTACGAGTTAATAAAGTTGGAAAATCACTATATTGCACGCGGGCAAGGATTTTTTAAAAGTTAGGATCCACCTTTTTTTTTTTTTTTTTTTAGATATGCAATGGGATATAGGGAACATGTTTTATTTGGGAGACATATATACACCTTCGCGATCGTGTGAAGATTTTTTTTTTCTTTTATGAGGTTACTTGTAGGTTGCGCGTCATCGTAAGTTTAATATCGAATTCTTTTTATGTAGCATTTATTCTTAGTTTCCATTTTATTTTATTTTTCTTGTCTTATCCATTTACTCTTTATGATATTTCATCATCTTGTAACTAGTACGTTGTTTACTTTGTTCGCGTCATATACTTACAGTACGCTCTCTCTCTCTCTCTCTCTCTCTCTCTCTCTCTCTCTCTCTCTCTCTCTCTCTCTCTCATATTTATTACTATGTAATACTTTCCGTTTCTTCCATTTTGCCACACCTACAGGGTCTTTGGCTGTCACTCACTCACCCACTCACTCAGTAACAATACCGTTTTGAAGAGTGGGATCTAGGCTTTATGGGGGGACTGTCAGGAAAACAAAGTTTTCCACAATGGTAGACCTCCACCCTGTCAAGGTTTCAGGCAAGGTGGGACCCCAGAAGGCATGGGAGGCAGCCTCTGGGTGGGTGTGGAGAAAGCCGTTTGGCACGGTCATAGTTTTTTTTTTTTTTTTTTTGCCACATTTTTATTCATAGTGGTAGGAATTCTCTCGGGCTTGGTAGTAAGCAGGGTGGAACCCCCGAAGGCTGCCCATCGTGGAGAGAAGGGGGAGGGGGGGGATCTCAACTAGTCATTATGTACGACCATCATTTTTAACCTATGAACATCAAATTTTGTACAATTGTAGACCTTTACTTTGGTCAGGTCTTAGGTAGGGCGGGAATCCTTCCACGGAGGGAGGGGTTGGGCCATGGATTCGCAACCCAAGCCGTTATGCACGATCACTTTATTTTTTTTTTTCCAGGAACGTGAAATTTTGTGCAAAGGTAGACCTTTACAGGAGCCAAGTCTTAGGCTAAATGGAGCCCACGGTTGGGGGGGGGGGGGCCGAGGATACCGGCCAAAGCCGTCATGCACGGCCGTATTTTTGTTTGTTTGTTTGTTTGTTTACATAGGGACACGAAATTTTGCTAACTGGCAGACTTTCGCCCCGACCACGTTTTAGGCAAGGGGGACCCCCGAGGGACAGCATCGTAATTTTTGATCTAGGAAAACGAAAAATTTCGCAAACATAGTCATTCACTGGACCCGAATTTAGTGAGTGAGACATTCCACGAGATCGCCCCTCCCCCGTAAATAATTACTGTAATTATTTCTCCCTACAACATTGCATGGGATGGATGCGGCTATCAAAGGTCTCCTTTGTCTTGCTTATCCATATTCATTTTGTATCTGTAATCTTTTCCATCTCTTATGGTAATTCTCCTTCCTGTTCTGTCTCTCCTTTCCATTCTCAGATGTTTATTGGGGTCAGAGACCGAAAAGTGCCAAATCGCGTTTAGGCCGTTTCAAATGGTGCAGTAGATTACAACGCCATCAGGACGTTCTTACAAAAGACCCGGAGAGCGAAAAGGCCTAACTTGGATTTAAGCTAATGTATAGTGCACTAAGTTGTCTTCTGTCTTAACATACCGGTAAGGTAAAATGCAAGGTTAGGTGCTGTTGGGTCAGATGCGGTTAGGATAGAATAGGCTAGGTTAGAACTAGGTCTAATTAGGCAGGTTGGCTAGAATTTTTTGTTTTCTGGTTGTTATACATCTCTCTCTCTCTCTCTCTCTCTCTCTCTCTCTCTCTCTCTCTCTCTCTCTCTCTCTCTCTCTCTCTCACACACACACACACACACACACACACACACACACACACACACACACACACACACACACACACACACACACACACACACACACCTAAAGTTTGTGTGTTACCGTGTGAGCCAAAATATTGCGTTTGCCTTAACATTCATGCATCCCGCTGCCCGAAACTTCCAAATAGTGTTGTGATTTCTCTACGGTTTTGCCAATTCCGGAGATCGGAGTTGTGTGTTGTGGGTGTTTTGGCAGTTCAGAGGTGAGGGGTTTGTGTGTGGGTGTACAGTAGGTGTGTTGCGGGCGATATTGGTGAATACTGGATTCCTGAAGCGTGGGTGTGGTGTGGGTGTTACTTGAGTGTGTTTTAGGTGTGATACGACAGGTAGGAAGTCAGGGCTTTATGTTGTGAGTGTATTTTGGCAGTTCTGAGGTCTGGGTTTGTGTTGCGGCTGTAAGTTTTGTGTTGCAGTTGCGGCCTTTGTGTTGAAGGTATGTATTGACAGTTTCAAGTTTGATTTTTTTTTTTTTCAGAAATGTGTTTTTTTGTGTGTGTGTTGCAGGTGTGTTTTGGCAGTTTTGTAGTCAGGGCTTTATGTTGTGGCGTGTTGCGGGTTTGTTGTGCGTGCGTTTTGGCTATTCAGAGGTGAGAATTTAGTGTTGTGGGGATGTGGGTGTGTCGCGGGTGTATTTTGGAAGTGCTTTTGCAACTCGGAGTCTTGGTGTGTTTTGTCATTTCATAGTGTGGGATTTGCGCTGTGGATGTGCTGTGACAATTAAGGAGTGTGTGTGTGTGTGTGTGTGTGTGTGTGTGTGTGTGTGTGTGTGTGTGTGTGTGTGTAATTTTTTGTGGATGTCCTTTGGCACTTCAGGAGAGTGGGTTTTGTGTTGTGGGTGGATTTTGGGTGTCCAGAAATCATGTTTTTGTGTTGCGAATGTTTCACAGATGGTTGTGGATGTGTTTTGGTTATTCAAACGTGAGGGGTTTGTGATGTAAATATGTGTTGAAGGGTATGATGTGAGTATGTGGGATTTTTGTGTCGTGGTGTTTTGGTATCGTGAGTTTGATTTTGACAGTTCGCAGGTGAAAGCTTTTGTTGTTTATATGCGATGAATTTTCTTGGCTACTTAGAGGTGATGGTTTTGTGTTTTCGCAGTTTAAAGATGATGATGATGGTAATGATGATGGTTGTGATTGTGTGTGTGTGTGTGTGTGTGTGTGTGTGTGTGTGTGTGTGTGTGTGTGTGTGTGTTTGTGTGTGTGTGTGTGTGTGTGTATTGGCATTATCAGGCGTGAGGTTTTGTGCTGTGTTTGTGTATGTTCAGAGTGTGCTTTGGAAACTCAGCGGTGGAGGTTTTGTGTTGTATATTGGTAGTCGGTGTTTCTCGGGCGTGTTTTGGCATGTTAAAGGTGTTGTTTTAGTGTTCCCGGGGTTTTGTGAGTGTGTCGTGTATGTTTCGCAAGTTTGTTTTGAGAATTCAGAGGTGATAGTGGTTTTTTTGGGGGGGTGTTGTGAATGTGCATTGCGAGTGTGTCCTGTCACTTAGAGGTGGGGATGTTTTGTATGAATGTGGTGGGTATTTGTAGTGCCGCGGTTCGGTGTGTGTGTGTGGGTGTGTTTTGTAAATGCAGGTTTTATGGTTTCTGTGTGTGTGTATGTGTGTGTGTGTGTTTTATAAATGCAAATTTTATGGTTTCTGTGTGTGTGTGTGTGTGTGTGTGTGTGTGTGTTTTATAAATGCAGATTTTATGGTTTCTGTGTGTGTGTGTGTGTGTGTGTGTGTGTGTGTGTGTGTGTGTTATAAATGCAGGTTTTATGGTTTCTGTGTGTGTGTGTGTGTGTGTGTGTGTGTGCTTTGTAAATGCAGGTTTTATGGTTTCTGTGTGTGTGTGTGTGGGTTTGTGGTTGTATTTTGTATGTGGAAGTTTTGTTCATGCAGGTTTTATGGTTTCAGTGTGTGTGTGTGTGTGTGTGTGTGTGTGTGTGTGTGTGATTAATTCTCCTAGGAAATACACGTTAATTGGATAATGCGTCTGTTGTGTGTGTGCTGTTTCTGGAAATGCACGATTTTTTTTTTTTCTCAAATGTTTCACGCTACCTTTTTTCGGCTTCATTCAAGGGATTTTTTCTGTGCATTTTTTTTTTTATTGTCATTTTCATAAAGCTGTTACAGCAATAGAAGCCTTTGTAGATGATTTTTGTTGGGCGGTCGTTTTATCTATAATTTCACCTGCATGCGAGGTAGTGCAGTTGTATTGTTAGCTCGCCTGGGTATGTGTGTGTGTGTGTGTGTGTGTGTGTGTGTGTGTGTGTGAACAAAATATTTTTTATCCGATGTGGACTTAGTTTGGTGGAAGTGTTAAGCGTCAGCCAAGTAGTTTCCTATTGTTTTTAGAGTAGTACATCAAAGGTGGAGGTCACAGGGCAAGATCAACTTGAACTATTTTGATTCTGTATAAACCAAGCATAGTGGAAGGGTTTATGGTTTGTAATTTGAAAAGGAAACGGAACAGAAACTGACTTATTGGTCCTTTAGCAGCCGTTTGTTATAGGGAAGGTTATGTCCAACGTACCTATTCTGTGCGTCAAAGACAAGGATAGCAAAGCTGAACGGCTGTAGTCAAGGTCATCTTAAAAAGGTTTGTCTAAATATAGACCAAACTTGATTGAAGTGTTGGGGGTTAGTCTAGGGTGAGTATATCGGTTTTGAGAACAACCGGTTGAAGATGAAGGTCGCAGGACAAAGTCAAATGTTCGACCTGTTGACTAATGTGTCCCGGGTGTTGCACTTTGTGAGTAGTCATTCTTATTTCTGTATGTTACTTTGTGTTAGACTTCTCGGTGGTACAGTGGCAGATATGTCTTGTGATGGTAATGTCTGTGCTTTAAGCGCTGCTATTCTAATCAGAAAGGTACACAGAGGTTTTGTTTATGTTAACCCCCTCACTATAGTGACGTAATTTTTTTGTACTTGTTGCTAGCGGAAGATTTCATTCAGTTTATGAGATCCATGTACTAGAAAAGCAGCAAATGTGGGCAATATCTAACCTTACACTTCGAAAACTATCTCGTAAGCTGCATAATATCTTATGGAAGTAAAAAGAGTATAACAAAATACAAGTGTCACCGCAGTGAAGGCGGCGAAACTACGTAGGCCATAGGATGGTCTCCTTTGATTTAGATGTTGTTGCATATGGGTAGCCTAACCCCGGGCCCTCCTCTGCCTCGGGACGTAATGGGTCCAAATGGCTGTTGCTGATACATTCCGAGATTTTAGGGAGGCCACTGAAATGCTGCGTATGTTTTTGTATCCTTTCGTGCTGGTATGTCTCGTCGATTTTATTTTTAGCTCTATGTGTTGGTGCAACGAGGTTTGCTAGCATGCAGGATTTGTTATGGTGAAGTTTGTGTGTTTTTGTGAAATTGCACTTCTCTGAAAGAACACTGCCCTGCGAAATTGGTTAGGGTTCACGGTGTGTTGTAGTAAAAGCTCTCCAGGATCCAGCTTACGTTATTGTGAAATTTGTTCGAATCAGGTAATACATTGAGCAATATTTGTGAAGTTCCAGGTTATGTTGTTAAGGTCCAAGGTATTGTGTTGTAATATGTCTCAGTTTCTGAAATATCAAAGGTTCTTAGTGTCCAGGCTGTTTTACGGAAGTTTCTTAGAACCAGGTTATGTACTGACTATGTTTGGGCCCAGGTTGTGTTGTTTTGAAGTAGGATCTGAGTAGTCTTGATACGAAAATCGCTTGGATACCGGTTGTGTTATGGTGAAATTTGCTTTAAAGTTAGTTGCGTCATTGTAATATTATTATTATTTGTTGTGGTGTAATGCTCTGGTGTTGTTTTGGTCGTTGTGTTAGAGTAGCGAGATTGTGTTGTGTCAGGGCACAAATCGTTTATTGCAGGGAGATTTGTTTGGATCTGGGTTGTGCTGCGGCGATTATTTAGGAAGGAATTACTACCAGTTTGTGATGAGGAATGGCCTGTGCTGACCCGCTGGTGTGATTTGGTGTTGTGGTGTGGTGTACGTTACTGGTGTTGGTGGTGTTTTGTGATGTGCTTCAGTGGTGCGGTGTAGGAATGTCGGTGGTATGTTTGTGTTGACTTGTATGTTTAAAAGCCCCAGGTGTTTTGTGGTATACAGTAATTTCCTGATGCTGAGGTATAGATGATGTTATGTGATGTAGTTTCAAGTTTCGTGGTATTGTGGTGATTGGATGATGTTGGTGCTTTTGTGATGAGGACTAGGGTGTTCTGATCCGCTGTTGTGGTGGTGTGGCATTGTGGTGTGTTTCTCTCTGTTCTTGTGCTGTGGTGTGATGGTGTGGTGTTGTGGTGTAGGTGGTATTGTGGTGGTCCTCCATGGTGTTGTGGTGCACGGATGATATTGGTAGGTGGATGATTTTCTCTACGTTTTTGTGTTAAGGTATGGCACGCCTTGACCTCCTCTTGTGGTTTGGCATACAATTATCTGGTGTTGTGGTATAAATGTTGTCGTTGGATGTTGAGAGGTGTTGTGTGGTATCCTCCCATGGTGTGGTGTAGGGTTGTTAGTGGTATGTTTGTATTGGAGATTGGCCTTTTTTGAGATAGTGATGTGATGTTGTCTGATGTAGTATAGTGTGGTACTCTGGTGTATTTCGCTCGTTTTGTGTTGTAGGTGGTGTTGTGAATGTTGTGTGGTATATTTCTGTGCTGTTGTGTGGTAGGGTTGATGCTTGTGTGACTGTACTGGGGAGTGAAGCTGTTTTAAAGCTGCTGGTATGGTTTGGTGTTGTGGTGTTGGGATGCTGGTGTAGACAGTGTGTTTGATGTTGTAGTATAGCTGGTGTTGTGTCATCTACTCCCATGGCTTTGTCCTGTGCTATGGTGTTGCAGTGGAGGGATGATGGTGGCATGGTAGTATTGTGTGGTATATCTTCCTGGTGTTATGGTGTAGTTGCAGTGATGGTGTGGTGTACATCCATGGTGTTGTGGTATAGGATTGATGATGTATTTACGCTAAGGAGTGAGCTGATGTGAGTCGCTGGTGTGGTGTGTGTGCTGTGGTTTGGTGTGGTGTTACGGCGAAGGTGGTGTTGGTGTTTTGTGGTGTATTCCCATGGTGTTTTTGTGTAGGAGAGGTGATGAAGTTTATATACATGAGTGTTTTTCCTGCGTTATTTGCGTTGAGTAATGACGTAATTTGACTTCCCACTGTGCTTTGATGTTATGGCATACTTCCCCTGAATTATTGTGTGGAGGGTTGGGGTTTTTTCTCTTTGTGTGTGGGGAGGATTAGCTTATAAAACGTCCCTCTTACAGTGTGGTGTGGTGTGGTGTGGTATTGTGGTGTATTTCCCTGGTGTGGTGGTGGTGATGTGGATGTTGGTGTTTTTCCTTCGTGTGTGTTGTTAAGGAATAACCTGTTTTTAACCCATGGTGTGGAGGTGTGGTGTGATGTGGTGTACTCTTGGTTTTGGTTTGGTTGTGGTGTTGTGGTGCAAATGGTGGTGGGTATTACTGATGGTGCCTTTCTTACGTCCTGGTGGCTGGGAATGACCTGTTTTGAATCCCGCGTGTGTACTGCCTAGGTGTTGTGATGTAGGGATGGTGATAGTGAAGCTGTGGTGACGATGATATTGTTGTGTACTCCTCTGGTATTGTGGTGCAGGTGTGGTGGTGGTTATGGTATAGGTGGTGTTGGTATTGGAATGGTGATTGTGTTATGGGTGGTAGTGGTGGTGGTGGTATAGTGACAGTGATGATGCGTACGGTAGGTGTGTCAGTGGTATAATGTGCTTTGAACTTCATTAACATAGTCGTGGTGTACTGTGACGGTGTTGTGGTGGAATATGTGTGGTGGTGGTGATGTGGAATGGATGTGGGTGTTTTTCCTGCCTGTTTGCCCCACCTGTTGCTCCTGTCGTGTTAAGCTCCGGTCTTTTTCAACAACCGTCCTTTTTTCGTGTTTTTTGCTCGCCCTTTGTTTTATCCTCAATGCTTCAACTTTCCGGGGTTTTTTTCTTTTTTGCTTTCTTCATGGATTTTCGGTTCCTTTGCTCTTTTTCCACGAGTTATTCTTCTCCCTGTGTTCCCTTCCATATTTTGTTTTCCCAGTCCCTAATTTTATCTTCTCTTGCTCCTTTCCTTTCGTATTTTTCCGTATTCTGTTTTTCCTTGCTTCGTATTTACCGTTTTCTCTTCCCTTCTTTTTACCCCATTTTTCCCTTTTCAGTGTGTTCATTTTCTGTTACCCTCCTGTATATATTTCGCCATTTTTTTTTCCTCTTCTTTCCCTTCGTGTTTTTCCATTTTCTGTTCCAATAAAATTCTTCGTGTTATCCTTCTTTCTCTTTCCCTGTCTTTCGCCCTGTCTTCTTTCCTGCAGCATGTTTTAGGCTACTTATTTTCTCTCTCTCTCTCTCTCTCTCTCTCTCTCTCTCTCTCTCTCATTCTTCCTCCACTTTCCCTCCCCGCGTCTTCCACTTACCGTAGTCTCTCTCCAAATTATGGCCTACATTTTTTCCTCTACTGCGTCTCTCCGTGCTTAATTTACCTTGTTTTCTCTCGTCATGTCTTTTTATTCATCGTGTTGCTCCTGCGTATTTTTCCTCTTGATTATCCTCCAGTGTGTGTGTGTGTGTGTGTGTGTGTGTGTGTGTGTGTGTGTGTGTGTGTGTGTGTGTGTGTGTGTTTACTTTTTATCTCCCCCTCATCTTTTTATTCATCGTGTTTCTCTTCTGTATTTTTGTCCCTTAACATCCAGGCCAAGCGTAACCTCGAGTGAATAGTTTCGCCGCAACTATTCCATCTTTTTTTTAGGACTTTTTTTCACAACCCATATTTTCTTATTTTCTCCTCTGTACTTTTTCCCATTTTCCTCATTAGATCACCTGTTTTTTTCCAGTCCGTGTCTCTGCTTCGTTCCTTCCCCCTCCCTCTTAGTGTGTTTTTACCCTTGTGCCTTTCTCTTTGTTTTCCCATTTCCAGCCACTTTATTTTCTCCCAGCCCTGTCTTTGTTGTGTTCCTCTCTCCTCCCTCAGCCTTTGGGTTTATTTCCTTATTACCTACCTGTTTTCCAAGCTTTTCCTGTGGTCCTCTTCATTCTCCACCTCTTTCTTTTCCTCTTTTTCCCTGCCACCTTATCCTCCCGTGTTTCATCCCTTTTTGTATATATTTTTACCCTCCCGCCTTCACTTAAGCGTGCATCTCTACCATATTTCTCCCTCCCTCTTCATGTGAGCTTTCTACCATGTTATTTTAGTGTCTTCCTTTGCCCTTCCTTTGATTTACGGCTTCCCTGACTTCTTCCTCCTTCCCCTTTCCCCCTTGCCTTCCCTCCCATACTCTCTTTTCCCCTCCCCTCCCTTGTGTGTCTCCGTGTTCTTCCTGTCTTTGACCACCATGTTCTTGCGTCCTTAGTCGTTTGTTAATCTGTGTGTGTGTGTGTGTGTGTGTGTGTGTGTGTGTGTGTGTGTGTGTGTGTGTCAGTTTTTATTCTCCCCGCCCACTTTTCTTGTCACTTCCAAATTCAGTCTCCCTATTTTTTCTCCGCTATAATGTTCGCTTCTCTTTCTCCCTCCATATTTCCTCATCTCCCCTCGTTACTCCTTCGCTTCTCTCCCTCCCTCCATATTTCCTCATCTCCCCTCGTTACTCCTTCACTTCTCTCCCTCCCTCCATATTTCCTCATCTCCCCTCGTTACTCCTTCACTTCTCTCCCTCCCTCCATATTTCCTCATCTCCCCTCGTTACTCCTTCACTTCTCTCCCTCCCTCCATATTTCCTCATCTCCCCTCGTTACTCTGTCCATCCCACGCACTTCTCACTGCTTGCCCTCCAACAACCCACCCCTTCCCCTTAAAAAGAATTCCTGACACATATTTTTCCTCGTCGTGTTTTTATTCTGCACGCGCCATTTTTCTCCCATAACCCTCATATCCAAATGGTAGGGTGTTAGACCTCCGTTCGAAAGGACGCGAGGTCGAACTCAGGTTGTGACAAGGTGCAGTGAATTTTTTTTTTCTTTAATTTATCGTAAAAGCAATCGTACCAGCTCTCGAGTAAAACGCATCGACGTGTCATATAAACACCTCCGCTAACACCATCGCATCAATACTGAATGAGGCAGCCCCATTACGTATTCAGTGTATCCGGTGAGTATTAGTGAAGGAGTGGTGACTTGGAAAGGTGTGTGGCGCCATCTGTTGCGTATAGAAAGGTTGCTGGTTGCCGGGTACGGACTAGTGTAGTTTGTGCCAAGAGTCGTAGACAGAGTCGTATTCTGGGTGACACAGGAGACTTCATAATGCCTTTTTCTTACCGATTTATTGTGCATATTTTACTTAACTATTCATTTTTACAATATTTGTATGTTTCTAATATAGCCATAGCGTACAAGAGAATTTTGAGGCGTAATGTGGAGATTAAATCGTTCAGGAAGAAGGGTCACGAAATCTCCAGTGCCGCCTACTATACACCTCCCATACCCAAGTGATTTATTTCCGCATGTTTCTGTACCCACATTCCTTGTACTTTATTAACTCTGTCTTGATCTTGTCTTCTATCTCACCCCAGGCGATTATAAACAGTTTATTGTGAGCCATAGAAACTTGAGTGGTACAACTGATATCTTTAATCGCCTACGGTCTGGACATCATTTTTTTATTCTAGCTAACTTCAGACGATTTTATTCAGCTGAGTGGGTTGTAGGAGCCGGAGTGTTTTAATTCCCATACTTTCTGCCATAAACTATCCATACCTTCCCTCCTTCCCTCGTCCTTCCACCTTCCCCATGCCTTTTTTCCCTCCAGTTTCCCTCCCCCATTCTGTGTGTATTTCTTCTCCCTTTTTCCCCTAACCATCGTATTTCCGACATTTCCCTCATGTTTCCCTCCCTCATCCCCAGTACTTTTATATCCCAGTTTCTCACAACCCCATACCTTACATTTTTATTCATTGTTCATTCCCACATGCTTTCCCCTGCCATCCTGAGCGCTTCCCTCTCAGTTCTCCACGCCATCGTCCTTCCTTGATGTAGGCTTATTTTATGTCCTACTTCCCCTGACGTCCTTAGTTCTTGTTTTGCCCATTGCTGTCTCCCTCCCTTCTCACCTCCCCTCTTGTTTTCCTCCATCCTTCTCAATTTTACTCTTTTCTGTCTCCTTCCCCTCCTTTCTCTTAGTCGCCTTGATCCTCCCTCATTCCTTCCCATCCCCCTCCCCCCTACAACACTTAAGTCATCCCGTGTTCTTATCGTGCTCTGTCCCTCCTTTCCGCCTTGAACATCTTTTGCTATCACTTTCTTTCTCCCCCTATCTCCCTTTTCTGCCCCCATCCTCTTGTGTTTTCTCCTCTCCCCTCCTTCCGCCCCACCTCCCCTCCCCTCCCCTCTCCTCCCCTCCCCTCATATCCTGGTTCTTCCACGTGTCGTACTCTCCCTGTTTTTCTCTCAATAATTTCTCATTGTGTTCCTCTCATCGTACTCGTATACCCCCATCCTTTTTCCCTTCCAGGTTCCCCCTCCCTTCCCTCTTTCCCCTTCCATTCCATGTTTTGCCTTCCCCCTTCCCTCTCCTCTCTTCTCCACCCATACCCTCCCTCTCTCATCTTCCCCTCACTCACCATATCTAACGTTTCTTCTTGCCTCCCTCTCTCAAGCTCCCTTTGTCTCGAGCAGCTCTCTTTCTCCCTAGCACCTCCTTCTCTACCTCCCTGGCTTCTTCTATCCTTCCCGAGTTGCCATTTTCTCCCTCCTCAGCTCCCTCTCTCCCTCTCCAGCTCCCTCTCTCCCTCCCAAGCTCCGTTTCTCCTTCCCCACTTCCTTCTGTTCATCCCCAACTCCCTCTCTCCCTCCCTCTTCGTCCCACCTTACCCGTTCACCTCACTCTTTTTCCCTTCCAACTTATTCTCTCTCTCTCTCTCTCTCTCTCTCTCTCTCTCTCTCTCTCTCTCTCGCTAGTGTGTTGGTTGGCTGGCATCCCTGGCGACAGTTTACGATTATTGTTATTATACTGCTCTTCTTGCTGTTTTTTTTTTTTCTTACCCATTTTTGCTTGTTTGCATGCGGTGATCATGAAGTTAATATTGTGCTTTTTTTTTTTCTGTTCGTTGCTGGTTTTTCCTTTTTCCTCGTTTCATTTTTTTTTTTTGTTTACCTAATATAGTGTCCGTTGCTCATGCTTCTTTCCCTTTTTTCGCCTTTTTCTATTTTGCAGACGCAGATCATAATTTTTCTTTTTTTACTGCTCAGTACTTAGTTTCTTGGTCGATTGTGGTGGTCTCTATTTTTACTCCCCCCCCCCCCGTTTTTGTGGTTATTAGAGGTTTTACATTTCTTCTTTGCCCACTTTTTGCACATAGTTAATCATTAAGTAAACATGTATTTTTGGGGGGATGGGGTCTTTTTTGCTACTTCGCTTCTCTCTCTCTTTCGTTATTATCGTTGTTGTGTTCGTGTTTTTTTTATTTTCATTTTTCCACCACATCCCCAGCCACACCTCGAGGAGCTTCAAGGGGTACTCAGATTTCACCTACTTTGCGGGGTTGCTTGGTTTTACGGTCGCTATTTTACACCCCATTTGCGGCGGAAAGTTTGGGTAAAAATGTTTGTTCTGTATTACCGATTTTTTTTTTTTTTTCGCGAATATCTTGGACAGCCTCTTCCTCCCTCTCTCTATCCCTCCTTCCCTCCATCTCCTTTTTTCCTTCCTTCCTCTCCCTTTCCTTCTCTATCCTCCATTTTCATGCCTTTCCCCTTTTACCTCTAGCCTCCCTTTCCTCTCTTCCCCTTCCTTTCCTCTCCTCCTCCCATCACTATCCACCTCCCCTCCCCTCCCTCCACCTCTCCTCCCCTCCCTCTCCCTCTCCTCCCCGCCCACAGAGTAAAATAATATCCCTACAGTGTAAATATTATCATTTGTTACAGAAATGTTTGCATGGATTTTTATGGTGTGGTATAATTTCCAACGAACTGCTATCAAAGTCAAGGTCACAGTTCATGATTTTTGCTTTTAGGTAACAAATAATTCCATGTTTTAGAAGGATTATGTATGTATGTATGTATGCATTTTTTTCTTTATTTATGTAACAGTAAAGTGAAGCTTAGAGGTCGAGGTTAGCGTTTTAACTCCTTCAACACGATGCCGTATTGTTGCTTCTGACAGGTTGCTTTATGTAGCACAGAAGAGAGATTCTTTGAACTTGAGGGGTTAGAATAGCCTCATTTAACCCCTTCGGTAGTAAAGGTCTTTCCTGAGTAGAATAAAATCGTGTAATAATAATATGAATAGCATAAAAATTACACCTTATGGAAATATTTAACTAACGTAAAGTTCATTCGTGTATTATAACCACACACACACACACACACACACACACACACACACACACACACACACACACACACACACACACACACACACACACACACACACACACACACACACACACGCACGCACGCACGCGCACACACACACACACACACACACACACACACACACACACACACACACACACACACACACACACTGTGTGTGTGTGTGTGTGTGTGTGTGTGTGTGTGTGTGTTTATTTACTTACCTTGTGGTGTACATTTGCCCAAAAAGGTGTAGTAGTTTCCCTGTCTTTCCGTTTTGAAAGGCTGGGGTAATTGTTTTGATAATAGTACATATTCTCCTTTAGCTGGTCACACGTTTGTACGGCGTGTTTTCCTCCTAACTCGTCTTATCGTTCTCTTTATCAAAAATATTGGGATTATAAGCATCAATGTCGCCATGGTTTTGTTATAATAATCATTATTATCAAATTTATATTCATCGTCATTTATCAATCTTTTCATCATATTACTCAGTCTCTTATCACCCGCCACACATCGTCTTCATCATCATCATCATCATCGTCCCTCTCCCTCACATCATCATTTTCACCTTCTCCTCATCATTATCATCATCTTCTCCCCATCATTATCAACCTCTCCCCATCATTATCACCCTCTCACACTCATCATCATTACCATCATTATCACCCTCTCCCCCTCATCATCATCATCATCCTCTCCCCATCATTACCACCCTCTCCCCTTCATCATCATTATCATCTTCTCCCCATCATGATTATCCTCTCCCCTTCATCATCATTATCTTTTCCCTCTTCCCAGCCAGTTATTTTTAAAGTGTGTCGTGTATCTCCAAAGCACAGCATTTTTATACACATTTTTCATCGTCAGGAGAGCCAGCGAAAAATCTGACTCCTAAAAATAATGGAACACAAAATATTAGACACCAGAATATCAATGTATAAAAGTGTGCTGGGTACAGAATATATTGGCATAGAGAGAACGAGTAAAATATGTGAAAGCGGAAATATTGTAATGATACTACTGGTGATAATAATAATAATAATAATAATAATAATAATAATAATAATGATAATGATGATGGTATTAATACTGATGATGATGATAATAGATCATTCATTCACCATCAAATACAGTGTTGCCCCGTGAGGAGCGTAGGAGCCCGGGGCTAGGCAATTTGGTCCTGACATTTAATGAGAGTAACCAGCCTCACACATCCCTTAGTGGCATTACGTGAGCAATAAACCCCAGTCACCCCATGGAGAATAATAATAATAATAATAATAATAATAATAATACCGGTAATAATAATAATAATAATGGTGGTGGTGGTGGTGGTGGTGGTCTATATTATAATGATCCGTTTTCTGTATGTTTGTTTGTTACCGTAACACAGCAAAAACGGCGCAGCGAAGGGCATTTTTCGATAGAGCAAGATACCGTTGAAAAGCTCTAACTTGAAGAATATATCAATTTCGAGTCTAACAGGGTCACCGGTTCCCGAGTTATGGCTCTATTCCGGCCTTTTGCTTCAAATTTAGCATTTGCTTTTAGTGGAGGGGATGGATTCGTTCTTGGTCCGGCATTGAAATTGCCAGCATGACAAGAGAGAAGAGTGACGTGTTTGTTGTATTGTCACTCGCACCTCTCCTTCCTCCCTCCTTATACTCCTAGAATTATGCACTATAATGCTATAGTATAATTTAGTATAATAGCAAACACTGCTATCCTGCATCTCTCTCTCTCTCTCTCTCTCAAAGGGTGTCCCAGCAGGATAGAAATAAGGGTAATTTCCTCGCTCCGTCTCGCTCACGGCATGAGTAATTCAAATTTCTGTTACCTTTCGACTGAAAATGGGAATTGACCTGACATCCAGCGGAAGGCGCCGAAGGCGGCCTTTATGCTAGTAATAATGATAATAATAATAATAATAATAATAATAATAATAATAACAGTAATACTAATAATAATCCTCGTATTGTCGGGACAACTCTAGTAATTGATTCCCTTTAACGCCAGATGAATTTTACCAGTTTAGCATAATTCATTCGAGACTAAGGCCCGCAATCTCGTCGGGTAATGAAGCTTCCTAATACCTCTTCCTGAGCGATTTATTTTTGGATATAGATGGGTAATATCGTTTTCTGCATTATTTATGTAGTGTGTGGGAACGCTTGAAGGATTTATATCGCACAGAATGGGACAGAAATAATAACCAAAATAAATAGCTTAGGAAGAGGTGTTAGGGCGCTGCCTTAACGACCAAAGGGTGGTACTTGAGAAGCCATTTATTTATTCGTCGAAAGAACACTGCTATCCATCACACACACACACACACACACACACACACACACACACACACACACACACACACACACACACACACACACACACACACACAAAATAAGTAACAAGTGTGTCCTATAAATATATATAAAAAACAAATATCATAGTGCAGGAAAAATAAAAAAAAATCGAAAATGAAAGAATTAGGTGAAATTTGCGGGAGAGAACTTTTTTTTTTTTTTTTAGGTTTATGTGCTTTTGTGTTTCCGTTTTATTTGTTGGGGGCATAACAGGTGGCTGTGTGTGTGTGTGTGTGTGTGTGTGTGTGTTTGTTTATGTGTCATTTTGTGTGTGTGTACATGTCTGTGTGTTTGTCATTTGTGTGTGTGTGTGTGTGTGTGTGTATACCACTATTGAATGAGTGTCTTGGTGTCCCAGTTGTGTCTGTCTTTGTATCAGTCGTGTGTGTGTGTGTGTGTGTGTGTGTGTGTGTGTGTGTGTGTGTGTGTGTGTGTGTTATTTTGTGTGTGTATACATGTCTGTGTGTTTGTCATGTGTGTGTGTATACCACTATTGAATGAGTGTCTTGGTGTCCCAGTTGTGTCTGTCTTTGTATCAGTCGTGTGTGTGTGTGTGTGTGTGTGTGTGTGTGTGTGTGTGTGTGTGTGTGTGTGTGTGTGTGTGTGTGTGTAATTAGCGTACATATGTCTGATTGCCATTGTGCGTGACCATGAAACAATTATGTGTATGTCTGTGTAATAACTGTTCCCGAAATGGTTGTTATGTGTATGTGTGCGTTTTTTTATGTCCCAGTCGTGTGTGTGTGTGTGTGTGTGTGTGTGTGTGTGTGTGTGTGTGTGTGTGTGTGTTCGACAAGGGTTTGGTTTTTCCAGAGTTTTACTTTTCTCTCGGTTCCCACGCATTTTGGTCCGTGTTGCGTGAGCCTGAGAGAGAGAGAGAGAGAGAGAGAGAGAGAAGGTGAGGTTGAAGCCATGTATATAAAGAAAAAATGCCAAGGAGATAAAAAAAAGTTAGAGTATCAAAGATAGAGTAAAATTAAGTGAAGAAGTGGAAGATCGATAGGGTCCTGTAAGAGAGGACAATTTTCACACTCTATTTTCTCCCTTTTCAGTCTTATTCCTCTCTCCATACACACACTAATTTCTGTCTCCCATTTTCACTTACTTTTCTTCCCTTCTTTTACTCTTCTTCCTCTCCTCTCCCTTTTCACTTTTCCTTCTCTCCCCTCCTTTCTCACATTTCATTTCCTTTTTTTTTTTTTATTCCTTCTTTTCCTCCTTGCCTCTGTACTTTCCTTACATCCTTCTTCCTTCTTTCCTTCTTGCCTCCTTTCTTCCATCCCTCTTTGTCTTTGCTTCATTCTTTTCCTCCTTGCCTCTTCACTTTCCTTCCTTCCATCTTCCTTACATCCCTCCATCCTTCCATCCCTTTCTGCTTCATTCTTTTCCCTCACTCCTTCCTTCTCACTTACCATCACTTTCCCGCCTCCTACATTGGTTTCTTTCTTCTCTCTTTCATTTCTTCCTTCCCACCCTTCCTTCCCACCATCCTCCTTGCTTTATTCTTCTTCGTTTATTTATTGGTCTCCTTCGCTCCATTCCTCCTTTTCTTGTTTCTTTGTCCGATTGTTTTTTTATTTTCCTTTTTTCTTTCTCCCTGCAGTCTCTTTTTCCCCCCCTTCCCTTCTCCAGTCTTCCTAATTTCCTCTCTCTCTCTCAACGCACTCATGTTACTCTTGACAAAAAAAAAGTCTCCATCTTTGTAAGGTAAATTCTCTCTCTCTCTCTCTCTCTCTCTCTCTCTCTCTCTCTCTCTCTCTCTCTCTCTCTCACACACACACACACACACATTTCTTCCAGCCGTTTCTCTATTCAGCTAGTTTCTCTCGATTTTCTCTTTTTTTTCTTCGATTCCTCTCCGGGCATTTCTGTTCCCTTTGTACCCTCTTTCCTCCCTCCCTCCCTTCCGCCATCCAATCACCCTAAGTCCCTCCCTCTTTGTCAACTTCTCCTCCCTTTCCCTCCCCGTATCTCCTCTTCGTTCCTTCCCCCTCCCTTCTTCCCCGACCATCTCTCCCTCTCCCTTTCTGCCTCTCTCCATCCCTCCCTCCCTCTCCTTTCCCCCTCCCTTACCCTTCCCCTCTCCCTCCTTTCTGTTGACGAAGCAGAATCGCTCAACAATTTTTTAAGTATTTTCAGCATCGGGTTTATGAATTTCGGCGTGACGGATGAAAGACTAGGAACGAGGCCATCATCTCTCTCTCTCTCTCTCTCTCTCTCCCCATAGATAGATAGATATGTAGATAGATTTTTGTCATTGGGACCTTTGCCTGATCCTCATATTTATTTCAGCAAGAGCCATATGTCTTTCTTATGTAAGAAGACCAGTGACGTAATTACCCTTCAGGGAGAGAGAGAGAGAGAGAGAGAGAGAGAGAGAGAGAGAGAGAGAGAGAGCAATTGCCAAACAGAAAAAAGAATCCGGCAGCCCCCAGAGTTAGAGGAAAGCCTGAATCAAGATCTTTCATTTCGAAATGGCTGGAATCACTTCCCTATAGAAAGGCCTGTTTTTTTTTTTTTTTTTTGAGAAACATGTTGGAAGTACAATTCGTAGGAAATAAAGGGGGTGGGAAATATATAAAGCTTGTAGGGAACAGATACATGATGGAAAAAATAATTTGAGGTGAAAAGCAAAGGTGTGGGGGATATAACATTCTTGTGGAATAACTGAGGCTGTGGGAAAGAAGTAAATAGTGTGGGGAATTCGTAAATATTGTGGGAAATAAAGGTTGCTGAAAGAAGATGATGTTTTAAATGATTATGGTGCGGTGAAAAAAAAAAAAAGCTATGGGAAGTAAGTCTGCTGGAAGTTAATATTACTGTGGGAAGTAAAATATATGTTTTGGGAAATGCATAAACGTTGAAGGAAATAAGTGAATGTTGTGGGATATAGATAATGATAAACACATTGTGGGAACTAAAGATAAGTCGTGGGAAGTAAGGACGAGATGTGGGAAGTTAATATAGGTTGTGGGAAGTAAATACAAGTTTTATAGAAGTAAAGGTGTTGGAATAGATTTAAGCTGTTAATAATAAAGATGTGGTAAAAGTAATAGTTGTTGGAAATAATTAAAAGCTGTAGGAAAGAAATAAAGAGTGGGGAAGTAAATAACGTTTTGTTAAAAGAAAGTAAGTTGTGGAAGTATATATAGATGGATTTTAGGATTTATATTACGAGGGGATCTGATTTTTACAAAATTGTTACGCGACATGTCAATATGGCAGTTGACAAGTAGTTAACAACAAACCAGTCAAACTACACAAGAGGTAACGATTATAAAGACATCGACAAACGTTTCCAGTCTAATGAAGCAAAACACTTACTTTGAGTAGTCAGCATATGTAACAAATAGCCTAGAAATATGATAGACTGTAATATAGAAATAATGTTTAGAAGTCGACTGGATAATGTCTGGCCTCAAATCCTCAGTTTATGGCTGAATAATTAATCCGACTGACTGTCCCCCCCTCTTCCAGATCGTGAATACAGCAGCAGTTTTTCAGGTAATGTTAATTTTCCCTTACAGGTTAATTCAGTGTAGGATATAGTATTTTTTTTTTCCTTTTCAGAGTTTCCTATGAAATTTCCGTGGCAGTTTTTCTATGCTGCATGGCGATCATTCTTTTTCCTGCCGGTTTTGGCTGGAGGATTTGGTGGGTGAGGAAGGCTTTCTTGCTATACTGTCCTTTTCTTCAGCTCATGAAAGCAGATATGACAGGCATAGTGTTCTTTGTAACAAATTGCCCGTAAGGACCATTAGGTGTGTTGATGTTTGTATTCTTTTGTACTCCGTTGTACTATTTTGTAACACACACACACACACACACACACACACACACACACACACACACACACACACACACACACACACACACACACACACACACACACACACACACACACACACACACACACACACACACACACACACACACACACACACACACACAGAGTTTCACAAGGGAGAAAGGGATTTAAAGTGAGAAGAGGATTACACAGCGAGAGGCAGATATTTTTAGGGAGGGATAACTTAAGTACGAGGAGGAGGAAATTAGTCGGAGTGGAGGGAGGGAAAAAGGAAGGAAGTAGGACGAAAGTAATGAATGAAATAGAATAAGAAGCAGGAAGGAAAGAAGTAAATAGTAAAAAAACGTAGGATGGAAGAAGAAAGAAGTGATAAACCAGGGAGAATATGAAACAGGAGAAAAGAAGGGAGTAATTAATGAAGAGGAAAATGAAGGAGAGTGGAGAGTAAGAAGTTAGGAAGTACTGACAAAAAAAAAAAAAAACACAGGAGGAAGAACTAAGATGGAGCACAGGTGTTGAAGGTACTCAGATCATTCAGTAGCATGTCCTTATCGTTCATTCTTGTTGCCAGTAGACAACTGTGTATATCTTTAGAAAATCGTAGTGGGAGTAAAATCCGTCCCCATTAACCCTTTCAGAGAGATTACGTTATGTTAAATATTTGTGTTTCTTGCCATCTCTACTCGATTTAATTCAGCTCAGGGAAGGTAATGCGTACTGAAGGAATAGGCTCAGTCTCCGTTTACCATTTCACTACGGTGACGCTAATTTGTCATTAATTAATTGATTAATTTATTTATTTCAACTTCAAATTCTTTTATTCAACTCAGTTTCTTCATCCGTGTAAACACCAGTATCATTTAAATAGTAATCGCTTTTCTGTAATAATAAATTCATCTTTATTTACTCTCTGCAGGTATGGATCTTATTTGTCTTCTATTAATCTCCTCAAGTTTTTTCGTACACTTTTTTTCCGCCCTTTACATGACGATGGCGTTTCTTGTCGTTTATTGCAATCTCATTTTCACTTCTCTTCATCTTCAGACGGTTTCTTCAGCGCAGGAGACGTGTCTTGGGTTAAGGTGTGGCACAGAAATGGGTTGCTACTTTTCTTCTACATGTTTTCAGAAGACGTGGTGTTATCAGGAGTTGTGTCACACGGCCATGTTCCAGGTGACACAGGATACTTCTTTGCACCTCTTCCTTGGCGATTAATTTTACGTAGCACACCTTAACGACTGCTATGCTATGTCGTTTTAATTTTTTATGGGTAGTTCGTTTTCTTTTTATTTTTTATGCTTTGTCGTTTTAATATCGACCTTATTAGCATCAGTAACATAGTTTAGAATATTGGTGTACTGTGCAGAGTAAATCCTTAAACAAGAGGTCACACGAAATCTCCAAAATCACTTAAAACACGACCTCATTATGCCTGCTTTGAAGTGAATGCTGGGATGTGGAAAGACACAAGAAAAACACACTTGAATCTGATGATGAACTTTACTTTTGAACTATACATTTTATCCTTGCTGCTTAGAGACGGTTTTGTGTGATGTAGGAGAATGAACTACTAAGGAACGTATTATTGAAGCCTGTACATAATCCCTGTGGTTCAAGAGAGAGAGATAGAGAGAGAGAGAGAGAGAGAGAGAGAGAGAGAGAGAGAGAGAGAGAAATACACTTCAGACTCCGGTGACTGAAATCGCCTCTAGTACAGCAAAAACATCATAATAAAAGACCAGATATTTAGAACATAAGCTTTTCCCCGTGTTTTCCCCGCCACACCGTTTATCCATCAGTCGCCATAAATCCTTCACTTCTGGTGGAGACGCGAAAGTCAGAAATATCAGCCGGTCAATGAGCTGGGCATGAGATCAGCTGACGAGGTGAGAGGAATTACCCTTTACTTAGACGACATCCCTCTTTTATATATTTAGCTTTTTCATTACGCTGACGTCGTTTTCTAGTGTACGAGTATATCTGTATCTGTCAATTTATCTATCTCTGTGTCTATTCTGTCTATCTATCTATCTATATTCATACACTACAGACGATGTTATTAATGTAGGCTATATCTTACTCCAAACAATGGTATTTAGTTAAGAAAAAAAAAATATTTAAGGGATCTGTGTAGGGATTATCAAACTCCCCCATTTCGACGAATTTCTAAGCCTCACCGAATCGTCTGGAGACAGCAAGAATAATAAGAAAAATCGAAGACATTGTGAAGGGATTAATCAGCTGGGGATTTTATTCAGTCTGTGCAGAACCTCATGAACAAAAGAGGTTTGGTGAAAAAAAAAGCACTGCTCCAGAATACATAAGTTAAAAGTCTTAGGAACGCTGCTTAGAAGTTTGGGATTTATGGCGAGACTTTATCAAAACTTCCTGTTGTGTGTGGCGCTGAGGCAAAAGTTTCTAAGATTTCCCTAATGGATGACCGGGAATCTGAGTGCAATGTTGAGATCCACTGAGCCATTGGGCCTTCTCTCAACTATGGCGGCATTTTTCTTGCTTGGACTAGACGATATGTTTTGGTGATTTGATTCATCTCATGAGAGACCCAGGGTTTCGAAGGGATTAGTAACAGTCTCCAGAAACCCCTTCGCTACGAGAGAACTTCCTCGTATTTGAACAAAATCGTCTTGGGGCAGTAGGAATAAAAGAGAAAGAAGGGGGTCACTGTACTGAAGGGGTTATATAAATGCCCAGAATTCTGAAAGAACGTTGAGATTAGCAGCCTTCCTCACAGCACCCGAATTGATTTTTTTTTGCCCATTCACTACGATGACGCATGGTTGTCTAGTGGTCACACCGGCACAGTCGGAGTGATATCTACGCTGAGGTTCGATCCCCAAGTGGTGACTCCAGGTTTTCCAATCCTGTCATGCCACCAGGGGAAGTGGGCTGGTCATCTACCCTTTATGTACTGACTCTTCGCTAACCCCGGGCCCTTACACCTCGTTGGGGGGTAAGATGTTATTAGCTCCTACTCTTCAATACGGTGGAGTTTGTCCCAGTTACTTCCAACTCCAGAGATTTTAATTAGCTTAGGAGGGATCTTGGGCAGTGAAGGGTTTGTCGTCTCCAGTGACCGATTCACTACGAATCATCCCCTAAAGTTTAACAAGTTCGTCTGGGAATAACAGGAATAAAAGAAAAATGACGTCATCGTATTGAAGGGATTGATGATTGACCAAGACTTTAGAGGAAAAAAAAAAAAGTGTAAATCAGCTGAGCGTCCGTCACAACAACCTTCCACTGTGTTAATGTCATGTATATTTTCATCTTGCTATTATTACACGATTTTATGCTGCCCTCGAGGGGCTTTTACTAATGGAGGGGTTAAATAAAGCCTCCATTAACTCCTTACTACAAGACAGTTCCCCCAAGGCGCATCGAGTCGTAAGTTTGGTTGGCAGAATTTAAGAAGAAAACGATTGACAGACGAAATATAGGAACTTTGAGTGAAGACTTGCTTAAGATTTTTTTTTTTTTCATCCATTCTTGCAAATAAAGAACTTTAGACCTGAACACTTGACTTCCCAGGTGACACAGGAGTAAGACGCCGGTGTGGGGGCAGGCGCAGGTGTTGATCCGGCCTCAGGGACAAGGATTCAAATGTCACCCTTTCCAGCCTGAGGGTAGCAAATAAATCTTACTCCTCTCATTATCGGGACAACTTTAATTCTCTATTTCAGGTGACTTCAGACGTTTGTCGTCAGCTGAGAGTGAGTCAGAGTGTTAATATTGCCACCATTAACCCTCTCATGGTCAAGATAACTGTAGTGTTTTATTCAGGTTAACACTGGTCGATTTTTATTCAGTTGAGAGTGAGCCCTAAGTGCCTGAGAGCAGGAATGGGTTTTCATTTGAGTGGTACAGTAATAGAGCTTTGGTGGGAAGAAGCTGTGCCAAAACACTCCATGGTTCGAAGTCAAGAGGTAGCCAGAGGTTTTCCATTATGTAAATCGCTCCCGGGGACGTAGGGTGGTCTCCTACGGCTTAAATGATAGGACTAAGGTACCCTGGCCTCGGTGATAGGGGATGATAGGGAATTTGATTACCATTTTCTTCGATTTCTTATTGATGTTAATTGCTGAATGCAAGAATTATTTCGACACAGTAAGCACAGTTACCGTGAATACAGTCCTCATCTTCATGAGTAATTATTATGATAAATACGTCTGCATTGTAGTGTATTATTATCAGGAATCATAGTGTGTTGCATTTTTTCACGTTGTCCTTCATACTTGTATGGTTTTGTTTGGTATCGTATGAGTAAAGATAACATTATACACATACAGAATTGTACACATCTTAGGCTCCAATCTGAGTGGTTTGAGGCTAGGTTACTGTATCAGAAAGGCGACTGAATTTGATATCGATTGAACTATTCAACTCTTTTAATGCCTATTACAAACGTAACTTTCTATTCCAGCCACGGTCATACCATTTCCTTCAGTTCAGAGAAACCCACAGCACCAGAAAAGTTGAGATCAGTGTAGGTGAACCTTTTGGCTGAAATTAAAGCACTCTGTATTTTATTCTAGTCAACGCATAATTTTTTGTTGAGAGAAACCAGTGCAGCGAAGCGATTCATCATCATCTTCATCATCATCATCATCATCATCATCATGGGCGTCGTCGTCGTTGTCTCGAGAAAGTATTGTGACAAGGACGTCAAACCGTATTATTGTTTTATTCTGCCAATGGGAAATAACTCCAAAATGACGAAAATTTCAGACAAGATGTGGTGTAACAACTTACTAACTGTAACCTAGTGTGGCGACACCATTACACAGTGGACTAATCCGCCACAGTGTAGAGAAGCCACGATGTTATGGGTAAAGTTTTGGCTGCTCGCAAATCTGACTCTTACATGTGACATTCCTTCAGTACGCTGTCTTCTGTAGGATTTGTATTCTTAGTAATACTAGGGGATTTTATTCAAATTCAGGAAAGCTCTCGTCCTAGAAGCATTATAAATAGTACGATGACGCCTTTTTATCATTCATTCTTATTACCACCAGACGATTTTTAAGCCTAGGGTTTATGTCTTTTAGTTAAGGTGTTAAACTCGTGTAGAATTCTTACGGGTGTTGTAAATGTAATAAAATTAAAAGAATCAACTAATCTCCAGCAGTTTCGAGATGGCGAATGCTATGGGTAAAGTTTTGTTGACGTGGCTTTGACTAGGAGGGTAGTAACTTGTGATATCCTCTAGTGCCCTGGCGTCTTTCTTATTTGTATCCTTTCCAGTGCCAAAAGATTTTATTCATCCTAAGGAAAGGTTTTGAGAAAAGAGGGTTATCTTTAGGTTGGTGAGTGTGGCAAAGGTATGTTTAATTTAGGTAGATGGATGTGGTAAAACTGTGGTTAATTTAGGCTGATGAATATGGGAATGGTGTGGTTCATTTAGTTGATGGATGTGGCAAGGGTGTGGTTAATTTAGGCTAATAGGTGTGACAAAGGTGTAGTGTAGTGTAAGGGACTGTAACGTGTGATGAAGTAGGGACGGTCTGAGGTGGTGGTATTATACTTCACGGGGCGCTGTGTTCAGTATGTGCTGTGGTATTATTACATTACACACACAAACGCACACGGAAGCACATGCACACTAATTCACACGCACACACACACACACACACACACACACACACACACACACACACACACACACACACACACACACACACACACACACACACACACACGTTCGTTTGTATACATAATTCATCCACTACTGATCCACTCCGTACCGTGCATTGTGAGTTAAGTGCATTGATCAGTGTACTCAGTAAAGTAATCCATTACAGTGAATAAAACATACTTGAATAAATGCCTCCACTGTGACATGAGGTGGTACCCTCAACGGCTTCGGAGGCTTTGTTACACCTCCTCCTGAGCGATTTATTTTGCACAGTACATCTTCCTAGGACCTCCCTCTTAGCGATTTATTTTGCACATTACACCCTCCTTCCACGTCCTTAGCGATTTATTATGTATATTGCGTTATTCTAGCCCGCTCGTCTTAGCGATTTATTTTGAGCAGTACCCTTTCCTAGCACCTTCTTCTTAGCGATTTATTTTGCACATTACACTTTTCCAGTACCTGCTTCTTAGCGATTTATTGAGAATTTCACATATCATGTCTTTCTGAGCGATTTGCTTTGCGTAATGCACCTCTCTACTTCATTTTTTTGTAGTTGATGCGTATACAAGGGAATGATCACTTGAATATACAGAAATAAACGGGTAAGAAGGAACTAATGTATATCCCTCTAATCTGATGTGAACCCTGGCATTGATGTATAATCGGTGAATAGGTTATCATTAACGCGATGTAGTGCTGCTCAAGTGACTCAAAAATATCCGGACGAGAAGTCAGATGTTTCCTGCACTCGCCACAGTCAGCCATTTGCTACGCTGGGTGGTAACTATACAGGGACAGCTTGCTGAGTCTTAGGGATCAAAGAAAACAATAACCACTCAGTACGATAACCTCTTCTTAGTTAATTCTTGTAACCTTCAGACGATTTTATTGAGCTCAGGGTAGGCGTCTGGAGGTGGAGGGGTTAGATTTACCCTTGATTAACTCCTTAATTGCTAGAGATCAGAAAATTTGCTGAATATAATCGTCTGGGGAGGGGGGCATAAAACAAAAAAATACATCATTGTAGCAACGGAGTGTAAAGAAACAGGTAGCCGCATTTGAAGTCTCAAGGTAGGTTTACACTAGGCAAAAACGGCCCTGTTAGCCGTTATTGCAAGCTGTTTTTAATTATTCTTACATCGCTAAGTGGTTATTTTCCTCACATAAAAAAAAAAAAAAATGAAAAATTAAGGTTTAGCTCATCTGGGTACTCGTCGCAGCAACATACTCCTAGCTAGCAGAATCACGCTGACTGGTGGTGTCTCAGCTGACAAAAGCGACAAGTGAGAGAGAGAGAGAGAGAGAGAGAGAGAGAGAGAGAGAGAGAGATAGAAGTTGTGTGTGTGTGTGTGTGTGTGTGTGTGTGTGTGTGTGTGTGTGTGGTGCAAACGAACATGCCTGTCTTGGGTACAAAAAAAATAACGTTATAAATCCTGGTCCGGAAAAAAAAATAAAGTGTTGGCATAATCCCCTGTATAGATGAGGTGGTGACGGTGAGTGTAGTGGTAGACGCAGACGAAGGAGTACCCGGCGCTGAATCCTAGCAGAGTGTGTTAGCTTTATGGCTGATGCAATTTCCGGATTAGCCAAGTTACCCCGTTAGAATGAGTCACTTTCTCCACTCCTCTTGGTAGTCTTGTTAGTTATATGCTTTTCCTCCTCTTCTCCACCCTCTCTCTCTCTCTCTCTCTCTCTCAAACTTCTTGCTCCTTGTTTTTTTTTTATCTTTTTCTCCTTTTCATTTTTCATATATTTCATTCAGTTTTTCGTTTTCCTATTTCCCATTTTCTTCCTCTTCTTTTTCACTCATTCAACTCTTTCTCTTTCTCTCTCTCTTGCTCTTCCAGTTTTTGCTTGTTTACTACTACTCTTCTTCTTCCTACGAGTACTCGTGTTCCTTATCCTCTTCCGTCTCATTTTCTCCTTTCCATTGCTAACTGCTATTCCTCCTCCTCCTTCCTGTTTTTCTTTTTCCTCTCTTGCTCCATTCACTTCCATTTTTCCACCTCGTCCCCCTCCTATTTCTTCTTCCTTTTTCGTTTTCTTTCCTCTTCCTCCTCCTCCTCCTCCCTCTCCTCCTCCTCCTCTCCTCCATTCTTGTTCATCGTCTTTTTCTTGTTTTTCCTCCGTCTCTTCATCTTTCACTTGCCCATTCTCGTTTTTTTCCTCTTCATCTTTTCTTTGTTTTCCATTTTCCTTTCCCCCTCCTCCTCTTCCTTCTTCCCTTTTCTCCTCTTCCTTCGACCACCACCTCCTCGTCCTTCTCCGCCCCAGACCACTAGATGATGCCGTTGTCGTCCGCTTTCTTCGCTAATCTTCTTTACTCCGATTCCCTTGTGTCCTCATCTTTAGACTATTTTCATTCTTCAGTCCGCCTTTGTTCGCATATGTTTTTCATTTTCTGCACACATTTTTTCGCAGTTTATTGTTCTGCACACTCTTGGGATCATTGTTCTTATATGCATGAAGCTTTTGTTCTTTTTTTCAGCTTTTTATTACCTCCCTTGTCTTTATTTTTTTTTTTTTAAATTCTGAGACTTATTTTCGTAGCTTCTCTTCCTGTAAATATTTAGTGTTTCGTATGCTTTGATTTTTTTTTTTTTTTTGTATTTTTGGTGCGTACCGTTATATGGCGGGTTTTTTTTTCTTAACAATTCATTCTTTAAAAACGTATGTCTGTTTCTACTATACCATCATCACATCCACCTCAGGACCCGACTTTAACTTCGCAGGGAGAGAGATATCAGAATAAACACTTGATCATGATGTTGAAGTACAGATGGGAGAAGAGATGTCTGTAGGAAGAGTGATATACGTGAATGTGGCAGTGTTGCTTTGGCTGTGTATGTGTGGCAGAATACAGGAGTAATTGAAAAGAAACTACTTTGGCTTATTCACAAATGTATAACCACACGGGGAGAGAGAGAGAGAGAGAGAGAGGGAGAGTATATCAATCACAGCTCCCATGAGCGCACACACACTCTCCCTTTTTTTTTTTTTTTTTTTTTCACATCCTTTCCTTTTCTTTCTTTCCCTTTCCCTCCCGTCACTTTCCTTTTCATTCTTCGCCTCACCCTTTCTTTTCCCTTTCCCCTCCCCGTACCTCCCTCTCAACTCCTTGTTTTCTTTCCCACTATTTTCCTTTCCCTCCCTTTCAGCTCTCTCTCCTCATGTCTTCTTTACCTCCCTCTTCCCTCTCCCTCCACTCGTTTCCTTTTACTCTCCCCCTTTTTTTTTTGTCATCACCCTCCATCCCTTCCTTCACCCATTCCCTCCCACTCTTTCTGTTCCTTTGCTGTCTTTCCCCTCCTTTCCTCTCCCTCCCTTTCTTCCCTTTTCCCTTCCCTCGCTTTCCCCCCCCCCTCTGTCTGTCTGTCTGTCTGTCTGTCTCTCTCTCTCTCTCTCTCTCTCTCACACACACACACACACACACACACACACACACACATCTGCCTGAGTTATAAGGGTGAAATGAGTTTGGGTGAATCAGTGGAATTACTTATGGTGGTTGTGGTGGCCGTGATTGTGGTAGTGATGGTGGTGGTAAATGTGGTTGTAAGAGTGGTAGTGAGTTTTTGGTTGTGAAGATATTCGTGGTTGTGGTGATGGGGGTTGTGAAAGTGGTAGTTGTAGTTGGGTGGCTGTGGTTACGCTGGTTGTGAGTGTGGTATCTGTGGCAATGATTATGGTTTTGGTAGTGGTCGTAGTTGTGGTAATTTGAGGCTGTGATAGTGGTAGTTGTGGTTGTTGTGGTTATGGTGGTAGTGGTTGTGAGAACGGTAATCGTGGTTGTGAGGGTTGTGATGATAGGGGTAGTTGTGGTAGTGACTGAGGTAGTGATGGTTGTGAGAATTGTGATTGTGGTAGTTAGTAAGTTGTGCTAGTGGTAGCGTTTATTGTTGTAGATGTGATTGTGGTAGTTGTAACAGTGATTGTGTTAGATGTGGTTATTGTGGTAGTTGTGATTATAGTAAATATAGTAGTTATTAAATTAATGTTGGTTGTGATAATAGTGGTTGTTAGATGTGATTATGGTGCTGTGGTTGTACTAGTAGTGGTTGTGGTAGGTAGAAATGCTGTGATAGTGACTGGTTGTATATTTGTCCTGGTGTTCAGTTTTTTCATAAATTTGTATTATCGTTTCCTGTAAGCCAAGAAACCATTTACAACGCTGGGTGGTAACCATATCACCAAACCAGACGTGCACCCTACGTGTCAACAAGTGGGTTGGTGGAGGGTTAGTGCCCCTCGCGGTGAAACAAATAACTCAAAGTCAAATGGCCACCCCTTACGGGATTATGGCGTCTGGCAATAGATAGATAGATAGATTATATTTGGGCAAACAAGAGAATGGATTACATAACAGAAAAGGAGGGATACCCAGCTGGGAGTGGAATGGGTAAGATGGGTTCTGGGTGAGTGAGATTATTATTTCTTATTTTTTTCGTATTTACTGGTATCTGTGTTGTGGCATAGATCAGACAGGGTGCATACTGAAGTCAATAACGCTTCTACGCTCACCTGATGGCCTCACACATCATATGTCACGCAATACACACACACACACACACACACACACACACACACACACACACACACACACACACACACACACACACACACACACACACACAGGAGAAACCCTTCAGTCGAAATTAACAGTAAAAATATGAAAGGAAGACCGTGCAGTAACTGTCATTGATATTAGAGTATTTCACCCATCCTTTATAATTCTGGGTAACCTGTTCTTGAAACTATAAGACTAGCATCAAGTACATGGCTAGATAACGTGCTCTAATTACCCACTACTTTCCAAATAATTTCTTCCTGTCTCCGTGGTGAAACTAGGATTTTTGTTTCTCGTTTTAGCCCGAGAGGTTATTACATGTATTCGTTCTCTCTCCGGACGATTTTATTGAACTTAGAATAGATTATTAGAATTCAAGTCATTCCATATAGCCAGAAGGAACCTCCTGACATCCCGGGGTACTGTTCAGTTTAATATATCGTGTTTAGCTGATTAAGATTGTCTGGCAGCAGCAAGAGCTAGAGAGGGTGCTAGCAGAATAGAGCCATACTCAGCTCAGACTTTGAACGACCCATGAACTTGTCTCTTGATCTGTTTATACTAAAATCGAGTAACTTTTTTTTTTTTTCCTCTGTCATCACATTCAGTATATGGACCAAATTTGAGCCAGGTCGAATCAGGCATTCATGAGAAAACACCACACCTTGAGCTTTGACCTTGACCTGTAACCTCGATCTTTGATCGATCTGCACCAAAATCCTTCACTTGTTCCCAGACGCATAGTTTTTATTCTGCTTGTTTACATACATACATACGTCCATACGTACACATTGGCACATTCATAAATATATAAACGGTAAAAGAGAGGGCAGACACCTTGAAGCGTTTAATCACAATGTTCATCTTTAACTTAGACTGAAGAGAGAACCTGTATTTTTTTCACAGGAAAAATCATCAGAGAAATTACCAATATGCCGGGAATCGAACCCGGGACTCTCAGGTGAGAGCCAGGCAGCATACCACACCACGACCAGATAAAAGTTAACTCACGTTGTCACAATCTTGTAACCAACGTCCCTCCGCCCCCACTGTGGGCATCAAGAGGATGAGTTAACCCCCTGGCACTCGGGCAAGTAGATGCTTTTAATCTATCCCAAACGCTTACGGCAAGTCAGAATGAAGAGAGAACCTGTATTTTTTTCACAGGAATGCTGCCTGGCTCTCACCTGAGAGTCCCGGGTTCGATTCCCGGCATATTGGTAATTTCTCTGATGATTTTTCCTGTGAAAAAAATACAGGTTCTCTTTTCATTCTGACTTGCCGTAAGTGTTTGGGATAGATTAAAAGCATCTACTTGCCCGAGTGCCAGGGGGGTTAACTCATCCTCTTGATGCCCACAGTGGGGGCCCCGGAGGGACGTTGGTTACAAGATTGTGACAACGTGAGTTAACTTTTACCTGGTCGTGGTGTAGTGGTATGCTGCCTGGCTTTCACCTGAGAGTCCCGGGTTCGATTCCCGGCATATTGGTAATTTCTCTGATGGTTTAACTTAGACCTTTGAGCCCATGACGGGTTGTTCACCCACAGTCATAGGTTACAAAGCCGCTGCATCATCTAGATTCCCACAGTAATCTCACCTAGGTGTTACCTTAGGTACCAACCGGCAAAAGACTGATGGGTAGCCGAGATGAGTGGCGCCAGCTGCCCACACCAGGATTCGAACCCCGACACTGTTGGGCTGACAGCATAGTAGCAGGCGGCACTAACCACCCAGCCACCGTAGCACATACACATACACACATAGAAACGGACTCGATCACAACAGGTACACCATTGGCGTCTGTAGTTAAATATAAAAGACGTCCTCGTGCTGAAGAGGTTAAACCAGTTGTGTGCGTTCCATTCTGCCAGATCATTTTACAAACTTTACTGCTGCCGTCGCTATTAAAGCCCTTGATCCACTTAAATGCTTCGATTTAGTCTCTCCGGAGTCGCCGCCTTTCTGGCAAGTGTAAATTTAACTTCTTAATCCATCCTCGTAAGACATAATCCTAATGTGATTTTGTGAAATATATTTGAATGAGAAATTTGGGAGAAAAGGATGGTTGTGTAGGACCTAAAAAACGAGAGAGTAAGAGACAGGCTTGAGGAGGTGGAAAAGGATTGAACAACTGAAAAAAGGGAGCTAGGAATGAAGGAGAAGGGGCTAGGAAGGAGGATGAGCTAAGAACGGAGGAGGAGGACCTAGATAGAAAAGAAAGAAAGAAAGAAGAGATAGAAAGAAGTGGTTAAGGAAATGAAAGAGAAGGAGGAGGAGGAGAGAAGAAAGAAGGATTTGAAAGTTAGAAGAGGAAGGACTAGAGGAGCTAAAAAGGAGGAAACCGAAACCAGATGAAAAGAGATGATGAACAAGGAAGTTAATTATCGAGACAAGCAAAAAGGTATGAAGGAATGAGAAAGAAACAAGGAAGGAGTAAGAAGAAACTGGGAAAGAAGGAAATGGGAGGAACTAGGAGAAAGAAAAATGGGAAAATTGACACCAAAAAGGAGGAAAAAATATATAATGATTGAGCCAGAATGGGTAAAATCATGGGGTGGGAGGAATGAAAAAGAAAGCAGGGAAGGAAAGAATAGTAACAGGGAAAGTGAAAGGGAGTAACTAGAAAACAAGGATTCTAAACTACGAATGAATGAAGGAGAGACGAGGAAATAAATTAAAGAAGCTGGCTAAAGAATTAAGGAGAAACAAGCGAGTTAATGATTAAAGAGCCAAGCGCAAAACGTGAGTGAGCAGGAAAGCAAGAAAAGAGCATAAACTTAACAAGGAAGAGGGAAAAACGAGACAGAAAAGATGAATGAACTGAAAAGGAAATAAGAAAGTGGTAGAAAAAGATGTAAGGAGGATCAAGGGAGTTAATGATTGAGAGCCAAAAGACAAGAAGCGAGTGTGGAGGAAAACAAGGACGGCATATCCAGGAAACTACCTAATGAACCAGGCTTGTCAGGAATGTGGGTGGAGGGAGGCAGGGAGGGACGACGTGAGGAAAAGATCCAGAGTCAGAGGGGAGGGAGAGGAGGAAGGAGAGAGAGAGAGGAGCGGAGGGAGGAGAGGAAGGGGAGGCGGAAGGCGGAGTTGATGGAGGAAGGAAGGGTATGAGAGAATTTCATCAGTGGCTCGTGATTGAACCGTGTCAGTCTGTCTGTATTCCTTCTGATTGGGACTTCCATGTGATTGGCTGGGCTGATTCTTACACGAAATATACCTGCCTCTGGACTATCGACGGTGCCTGTCTTTAAATAAGTCTGTATTGTGTTGGTCTCGACCTTTGCCCCCTTTAGTTCGAAGATTTTTTGAATATTGTTCCTACAACAGCCATACTGTTATTCGTGTTATGAAGAGAGAAGAGACAGTCTGTGTGAATTCCTTTCGTACGATGACATTCTTTGTCTTTTATGCTCGCTGCCGCTGTACGACTGTACAATATACTGTATGGAAAACCTTGCTTTATAGTGAAGGTTATGAAGGTTATAAATGAGGGCAAAAAGAAACTCGACCAAAATTGCTCAGAGAGAACTTCTACGCTACGCCCATAATTTAACCATGCCCCTTGACCTTGATCTTTGAACGATCCACACCAAAATAGAAACATTGCTTCCCAAAACCACACGTTATGTATGTACCTATTTTGATATAAATCGTGGGAGTCTATTTTAAGATATTTTGTTAACATAGTTAACAGACACGTATAGGTACATAAATATGTACTTAAAAACGGAGTCAGGCACAGTAGCTACGCCCTTGCATCGCAAACAGAGACGCGTTGTAACTTTCATGTACTGTACTGTTCTTGTCAGCAGTTTTTTTAACATCGTCTAGAAGCCATGTCAGAAGCTAATGAGATTACACTAAGCTAAAAAGTAACACTTAAATGAATTGGAAACTCGCTTTATTAGTTCGAAATCCAGGGGAAATAAGGGAAGTATATACTGGGACTGCCGCTCGCTACACATCTAAAAGCAAAAATTATCTGTAACACACAACTCAGATCGCCATCAAAATTTAGTCAAATCTTGCTTCGTCCATGACACATCCACAGAATTTCATTCAAATCCATCAATAACTTTTAAAGATACCATGTGGACAAACACTCAAAAACAGTTCTAAAGCGGGATTCGAACTCAAATCACGAACAAAATACAATCAACTCTTCCTTGGCCTATGATCCACATATCAGCAAAATTTCATTTAAAATCTTTCATTAACTTTTTTAGATAACTTGTGGACAAACAAACAAACAGGGGTAAAAACATAACCTTCTCCAACTTCGGTGCGGAGGTAACGAGAAGCTGGAAATCCCTGCAGCTCCCTTTTCTACTTCATTTTTATTATGCCAGCATCATTGTAAAAAACATGTCCTGACTCGGCCAGGGCTGATATTTGCCTTGCCGGATTTCTTCATTTAATTTTAGCAAGGTCACCTCCTTCGGTTTGATATTGCCTCCTTCCGCTCTTGAAATTCCTTTAGTATATTATGTATGTATGTATGTATGTCAAAATAATATAGCTTTTGAGTGGCAAGGATAAATACCAGAGTCATCATTACAGAAGTTAATGGGAGACTTTATCTAACCCATCCACTACTAGGGATCCTTCCTGAGCTGTAGAAACTATAATAATAATAATAATAATACATAATAATAATAATAATAATAATAGAAGGAGAATTAAAGTCACCATAGCATGATAGAGTATCCTGAAGACCCTGCAGTACCAGACATCTCTTGCAGAGTAAGCTGTAAAACAAAGTGAAATAAATACCATCGAATTGAAGGGGATAATAATTAAAGCAGTATTTCTCTCAGAATTTTTTTTTTTTTTTTTAGCCAGACGCCATGTGTCCAAACGGGGTGGTCAAGGTCTTAGAGTCAATTGTTTTACAGGGAGGGGCACTAATCCTCCACCAACCCCACTTGACACGTAGGGATGCCAACAGCATCTGGTGTTCCCAGGCGGTCACCCATCCAAGTACTAACCAGACCCAACGTTGCTTAACTTCGCTGATCGGATGGGAAGCGGTGTACTCAACTAATTTTACCTTAAATACTTTACTACTTCAGTTTTTTCTTGGTTTCTTCAGACGTTTTTTATTTAACTTCAGGAGAAAAATTTTGGTCTTGAAGGAATAAGATATAGCCTTCATTTACCTCTTCACTATTCATAGTCTCCCCTAAGCTCAGTCAAATCGCCTCGTGGTGGCAAGAACAAATTAAGCAGAGTTTCCTAGTATTGAGAAGGGTTGATACGGATTCATTTGTGTGTGTGTGTGTGTGTGTGTGTGTGTGTGTGTGTGTGTGTGTGTGTGTGTGTGGGTTTAATTCTTTTGTTCTCGTGCCTTGATCAGATATTCGGTGCACAGTTGAGATGCAAAGAGGCTTCCTTGGCATCAAACAACTGATTTTCCTCCTTAACTGATGGCTTGCATGACTTTGGCCTGTTTTGTGAGCTTGCAGTGATGTGATGCCAAATTCAGGTACCGGTACAGTGTTGTCAGTTTTCTTCAACATTCTCTCTCTCTCTCTCTCTCTCTCTCTCTCTCTCTCTCTCTCTCTCTCTCTCTCTCTCTCTCTCTCAGCTAACGTGACATTCTCCTGCTAACCCCTTCACCACGAGGACTTTTGATTTTATTCACACTGTATTCAAACGATTTTATTCAGTTTATGAGACACATGGAACCGTAGGCGTTGAATATAACCTTCATTAAAGCCTTCCCTACTCGGTTGCTTTCCTTTACTGAATAATCTCCTGGTAGTGGCAAGACTGGAATGAAAGTGACGTAATCGTACTGAAGGGGTTTAATGAGGTTACGTATCTCGTCTATTCTCAGGGATTTTTTTTTTTTTTTTTAACGACTGCTGCATATATTCCATTTACTGTCGTGCCAAGGAAGTGATTTGACACTCTCAGTACTGTATTTCAGCAAAACTCAAAAGATTTTATGTTTTTAAGAGTGACTCATAGAAGCCTGAGTGTTGATACTGACATTGTTAACTCTCGTGGTGGAAATAAATATAGTACTCTGTTCCAGCTAACTGCAGACTAGAATTATCACCCTAGAGTGAGTCATAGGAGCCAGATGCATATATATTTTTTTACTTTCTTCTTTCTATTTTGGTGCTTGAGAGAGACACCTCATAGCGGCAAAAATATAACAGTTGTGCTACAGTTTCTTCGCTTCCTGCCCATATCCCGAATGGAGGATGATGGACCGCAGCAGAACAACCTTCCCCTACAGTCCAATGGGATCAGGTTCAGATGTGCCTGGGGTCGCGGCCATGATTACAACTACTGCTACTATTATTCCTGCTTCCAGACGATTGTAGTCAACCTGGGAAGACTTCTCGTAATGGAGGATGATAATGAAGGCTGCATCTGACTCCTCCAGTTGGAAAAAATCCCCCTTAAGCTGAAGCAGTATCCTCTGAAGGTACAAGGAATAAGATATACAGTAGAAAGACGATATCGTGGCGAAGTGGTTGAGTCAGGCTTGTGTGATTTAAATGAATATAATCGTTAGTGTTACTTGAAGCATAATGCTGGAGTTTTTCCAATCTTAAGAAAGTTAAAGGTGACAGTATTTATTTTTCAGACGCCCATGACTCACTCTCTTGAATTATATCTTCGGACGTTGTTGGAGTAAAGCACTGAAGTCGTTCCTACCATGAGACGCTTAACAATTGCTTTCATCCACCGCTTAACGTAAAACCATGAAAGGAGTAGAAGTAAATGGACGTGGTGAGCAAAGGAATGTGTGAGATGAGGTGGAAATGTGATAGACGATGTGCCTTGGGGCAGGAGAGTTTACCCTGGGAAAATGAGTGGGGTGTTGTAGGATTAGTGGTTAGAGTACAGTGAAGGTTGCTTTCAAAATTTCTTCCAAGATTGAAAGTGTTGTGTGTGTGTGTGTGTGTGTGTGTGTGTGTGTGTGTGTGTGTGTGTGTGTGTGTGTGTGTGTGTGTGTGTGTGTGTGTGTGTGTGTAAGAAAGTAAAGAAATGGATGTGGGAAACAAAGAAATGGGTTGGATAAGGTGTACTTGTGGTGGTGGGTGGGGAATGGGTATGAGAGTATACCCAGCAACTAGAAAATGCTCACAGAGCGCATACCTCCGCCTATGCCATTGCCATTAAGAAGGATCCGGATCTGGATCCGTGGATATAGAATCCGGATGCAGTTTCGCCCCCAAATTTAATCAATTCTTTCTTGGTCCATGGGCTACCTTTCCACAAAATTTCATTGAAATTCATTGATATCTTTTGGAGATACTGTGCTTGATACCGTGGATTCGGATCAGTCCCAAAATTTAATAACTTCTTCCATGGCTTATGACCCACTCTTCCACAAAATTTCATCAAAATCCGTTCATAACTTTTTGAATAATCCCGGATCCGGATCCATGGATACAGGATCCGGATCCGCCCCCAAATTTAATCAACTCTTTCTTGATCCATGGCGCACCTTTCCACGGAATTTCATTGAAATTCATTGTGAACTTTTGGAGATCTTGTGCGGGATACTCCGGATCGGGATCCGGATCCCGCCCAAAATTTAAGCATTCTTCCTTGGGCCATGGCCCACCCTTCCACAAAATTTAATCAAAATCCGTTCATAATTTTTTGAGTAACCCTGCTGACAGACAGACAAACTAACCAACGCGGGGTAAAACATAACCATGGTGGAGGTAACAAAATCAATTCTACATCAAGCATAACATCAACATCAGACATAACAACAACAACAACAGCAACTACTACTACAACTTCAAACGCAACTACAATAGCATCATAACAAGAATAACAGCAAGGTAAGCTCGCAGTGCAGTTATTCTCCATGGTGTCTTGCGATGCTGATAAAAATGAGGTTTGGTGATCCCGAGAGAGTTTGTAATTTCAGCAGTCCAAGTTTCTCCTCAGCTAATTTTCGCGACATCCCAGTGGACACTTTCTGGTCTTGCGACAGGGTTCAGCTTTCCGCCTGTGCTGGATGCTGCCACTTCATCCTTAACTCTTCCTCTCCGGTTGGTACACTAGAGTATTTTATTATTCATGCAAGCACCAGAATTTTCGTAAAGGAGGTCAACCTGCTACACCAGCTTAGTGTATTCGTCTATGTCAGAGGCAGTTCCTCAGTTACCGGTACCTATTGGATTCCAGGGAGTTCATTTGTTTGTATATAATTTTTTAGGTGCTTATACCTCATCGACAGACTCATTTATAATTATGATTGACCAAGTGGTGATTAACAGTTGGCCAGGAAGTAAGGATAGCGGTGCTTTTATTCGGGTTTAATCAGGTAAAACAGTCACTTACAAAACCCTAGGGTATTACAGCTCGCACTTCTGAAGTTAAATAATTCAACACCTGTATGAAAACATAGGTATGTTTTACACACACACACACACGTGTATATATATATATATATATATATATATATATATATATATATATAATCATCATCATCATCATCATCACCCATTACAAGTCCACTGCTGAACAAAGGCCTCCCCTAACCTCCTCCACGAAATCCTTGACTAAGCCAATCTTTGCCACGTTATCCCTGCAAAATTCTCTATCTCATCTCTCCACTTCTTGTCTGACCCTTTTCTACTACGCCTACAGTCTATTGGTATCCAGTCAGCCAGCCTCTTGCTTCATCGGGTATCCCTTACTCTTGCCACATGGCTTGCCCATCTCCATTTATGTTCTTTTATTACTTCTGTAATATTTATGACTTTAGTCGGCTTTCTTGATCTTTTCCTGTCTCTTGTAGATATTCCCAACATTGATCTTTTCACTGCTGTCTGAGAACGAATCCATCGATTTTGTCAGTTTCCAAGTCCCACAACCGTACGTCATAGCTGGGATTATACATTCATTATTTACTTATCGTTTCATACATACTGGCAAGCCACTTTTCATTATGTACTGTATATATATATATATATATATATATATATATATATATATATATATATATATATATATATATACCTGTATATGAATGTATGTAAATTGATAAATCGATTGGGCCTGCTGCACTGCTGGCCCTACATCTTCCCGTCCTTCTTTTTTTTTTTTTTTTTTTTTTTTTTTTTTGCCCCAACATCATTGTTGTTGCCCTTCCTCTTAGGCTCTTATTTGATTTGCTAAGGACTCAGTTATGAAATGAGTGATGTAATTCATAGAGAATTATAAAATTATGAAGCAAATTTCATAACTTATCAGGCAAATTTTAAAAACTTAATATTCTCGTCTTCCGCCTTAAACACTGCCGGGTACTCCCTCTACCGCCATAAACATTGCTTGGTACCCCGAGAGTACATGTACCCCAGACTGTACCACACTGGAGCTCAGAGAACGTGATCCTATTGCTTTGGTGAACAACGTCTTGTGCAGACAAAACAGTTACTTTATAAACATTATCAGACCCTCTTCAACAACATCCCATCTCCAGACATTCCAACGGCAACAGTGAAGAAACACCCATCTGCCAGTAAACTCTCATCCCGTTTCTGACCAACTCTCGAATGCAAGAGTTAACCGTTGTCCCCAGTCCATCATATATGCAACAGGTCAGCTTTCCATCTGTTTCCTTCTGTCTGTTTTTCCTACTGTCTATGATCTCCAGTATTTCAAACGCCGTGTGTCTAGACATCTCGAAATGAACGAATCTTGAATTTGGCTCAATGCTATCTTTTTTTTGCTTTTTCTTGGAGAAAACAGTTGCTGGCTACCGGCCTTTGGTTCCTTCTTCTTGCATTTAAAAAAAAATACATAATTATTTCACGCGCAGACAGAACAGTACACTACAAGCCCCGTTTCCCTCCCTGTGTCCACCCATCAGACATATCCATAAATAGAATTGATAGAGTTCACCAAGCGAGGCTAACATCAGGACCCTCTCAAGTTAACTGCTAAGATTCTGGTTGAGCAGAATCACGGATGGCATGTGCCGCTCTTGTACAAAATTTAGGCCCACATAACATGACATACGCAATCGAGCACTGCACAGCACATGCCACTCTACTGACACAATAATATCGGTGGCAGGAATCTGTGGAACGACCCCGTACTGGCCGCTGCATACCTGAGGTTAAGGGGTCTGTTCGTCTGGCACACTGGGGTTGAGCAATATCATCATCATTATCATCATCATCACATCATCAGGAGATAGTGAAGACAAAGTAGTCGAGATTCTGCATGTCTTGGAATCGTTATGCCAGAGAATATTATTGTCATTTGCACTCTGGGCACGAGAGTCTTCTGCTTAGGTGTAGGCAGTAGTTTGAATGAGATGGCTATTGTGTCTCAAACTGTAACAAGAGAGAGAGAGAGAGAGAGAGAGAGAGAGAGAGAGAGTTTAGATTATCTTTCGACCACATGTGGGTTAATCGACTACATTTGCGTCATAAATGCAATCAGATTTCGCTGTCTGTCTTTCCAGAAAACGACCCGCAGTAATTGGTTTAAGCCAAGTCCCCAATTACACTGTCAAGTGTACAGCGAGTAGTGGGTAACAAGCCGACCAGAGAATCCAGTGTGGGGTTTTCCAGTTGCGCATTGGGTGCGCTCAGCAGTGAACCAACAGTTCCCTCCCACCTCCTGAAATGAGGGAAATTTTCACCAGAACGGGAAGCCATTCGTAAGCTGAATAAAGTAATCAGATGTTACAGAATGAAATACAGCATTTATCTCATGTGGAAGCGTATATAGTGGTAGTTGAAGAACGTAGTTATAGCAGGGGCTAATTGGCTACACAGTTACCCAGAGATGTGACCGAGCAGTCAAAGTTTGAGGTGACAGTCCTGATATTTCAAGATATATCACAGTAAATCCTTGTTGTAAGTCCATCCATTGCTTCCTATGGAGCTGATTTGAAAGTTCCCCCAATCTAGATATCAGCTATATGGAAAAAGCTGTGACATTTGGAACAAATCCTTTTTTTTAAGAAAAGGACAGTCTGTATCGGGAATTGTTTTGTGTTGAAACAAATTTCAGAGTGCTCTAATAATCCTACAGGCATACCATAAAAATACACTTGTTGCCAGTACACGGCACCATATTGTATTCCGAAATTTCAAGAATTCAGAAGACAAGCAGTAACCAAGGAAACAGCATAGTCTAAGGACAATAACTTGATCTGTTTACCAGCGATTAAAAAAAAAAAAAAAACGATAATAATTACGGGCCATAGAGCCACATTTTTGTGTTCACGAAGGTGTCTGCGAGCTTAAAATTTTTTGCAGTCATTTTTATGGAATGTCTGTTATTTGAAGATAGCACTGTTTAATGCGTAATTGATGTGATGAAATTGGTGGGGATGTTTTTATGAAATGTTGCTGGGTCTCGTGGAAGATCAGTAGAGTATTTTAACGAAATTTCAGTCAATAGCACTCTTCCCTGATCCAGCCTGGGATCAAATTTACATCCTTTTAAAACAGCAGGCCACCTCTCCAACCAGTAAAATGCATCATCTGATTCAAGGGAGTTAGGTCAGAGCGGTGGTGTGGTGGTGTCGGTGGAAGCGGACCGGTAGGGAGAAGTTCAGCCGTAATTTAGCCGTAGTTTAGCCGTAGCGAGCAGTGAACATGGCGAGTGGGGCTGTAGGCTCGGCTGTTTAGTGTCTTTCCTGGCACCTCCAACTGTTGAGTGTGATTACATCGGAAAATGCAGACTGTGGCAGAGTGCAAACCAGCTCTTGATTGTGATTGTACGAGGAAACTGTGAAGGCAATTGCTTAGCATGACTTGACTAACTCTGCCAAATTACTGTTGGCTGTTGTAACTCCGAGTGACTCTTGATGTAATTGTGTAAGTGTCTGTTGATTACCAGTGTGCGAGCAAATGCTTGGCTATAAAACTATTGTTTGATCTTTTTTTTTTTTTTTTTTTGTACTGAACTAAATGGCTGTTAATTTAATGTACGAAGAAACTATTTCAGCTGTATATACTGCACCAGATTAAAGTGACTTGATTATGCTTGATCAGAGTTACATAACTGTAATTGTTCATTGGAGTTGCTGACTTTAAGGTAACTATAGCTAGTGACTGTTGGCTCAGTGCACGAGGCAGCTGCTGATTGTGATATGAAGAAAAAAGTATTTATTGCAGTTGTTCATTGTGAGTTTGTTATTTGTGAGTGACGAGTGATTGGATAAGTGACTGTTGAGGGCACGATTACATAATATTTATAATTCGTCCTGCCTCCAGTCGATTATATTTAGCGTAGGGAAGGTCTGTCTTGCTGAACGGGTTAGTGAAGGTTGAAACTAATCTCTCCAGTTTGAAATTAAGTAAGATCGTCTGTAGGTTGTAAGAATATAAGGAAAACTGCATCATCGTAGTGAAGGGATTAAAACCATATATCTGTTAGATGACACCGGCAGGCAATTCCAGGCTGCGTGATTGTATCGAGAAACACCTGTTGAATTATTTTTACCTCACACTTCCATTGATCTCCGTGCAGTCTTCAATCCAGCGTCCTGTCAGCTCAGTGCTCCCTAATATAAAACTACTTTTTCCTCACAGTATGAAGTTGTGTGTGTGTGTGTGTGTGTGTGTGTGTGTGTGTGTGTGTTTTCTTCGCAGATTCGTTGTCGTGTGTGTTTATGAATACCAGTATGTAAGTATGTGTATGTACAGTATGTATGTATGTATTCGTAGCCAACACTGTATCTGTATCTATCTATCTTTATATGTCTTTATAGATAGATAGAGAGGTAGATAGATATGGATTTTGTTTTGCGTGTAGGTTTCTCGTTTCTTCCGTCGGCGATCCTGGTGTCTTCAGGGTGTAGGATTGAAGCGTGTTTCCCGTTTTCTTAACTGGCTTATCGGGCTGGAAAACAACATCGTCCGTTTTCGTTATCGGTCACCGGGTCACTAAAGCTTTCTCGATGGTGTTGTCCTGTTCTCTCTCTCTCTCTCTCTCTCTCTCTCTCTCTCTCTCTCTCTCTCTCTCTCTCTTACCTTTCTTTTTGCATAAATATCACTGCATCCTGGTGTAAAACCTGTACCGCCTTTTTAAAATCATAGGGTCTGTGTAGTCAGTGTATTAATGTTGCACTGACTCCTCCTCCTTCGTACTCTTCATCGACATCATCATCATCATCATCCTTTTGTTATTAACCTCTCTTTCAGTATCTCATTCTTCCTAGTCTCCCACCATGCCCGCCCTCTAATGCTGTCCCTCATTTTTCTGTCCCACCCTTCCTCCTCTCCTTTATTGCTCGCTTTCTCAGCATTCTTTCATTCCTCACCTGATATTTATTTCAGAGTCTTCCATATCCTCTTATAATCATGCGTAGTTTTTACCTCCATCTTTTATCTTATCCTTCTGTTGCGAGCTAGTCTCAATTTACTGGTTTTTCTATCCATTACTCTCCTTGATTTTGTTCTTCTTTCTTATTATTTTTCTTTCTTTTTCAGTTCCTTTGTGTGAATTCCCATTTTGTTCCTATTATCGCGCCGCTCATTTCCTTCTCGTTCGGGAGTTATGTTTTTCTTTCCCACGTGCTTTGTCGAGTTTCATTTCCCTCTCATTCATCGTCTTTTCCCTACCTATGCTTTCTCTTTCTTCCCTCTTTTCTCACATATACAGTAGGTATTTAGTATCTTTCTTTTTCATACTTGTTTTTTTTGTGACGAGAGAGAGAGAGAGAGAGAGAGAGAGAGAGAGAGAGAGAGAGAGAGAGTAATACGGACAAAAATAGGTGATTCAAGATGGAGTGTGAAGTGTATGGCTGACAAAACTCGTGAATGCAGTGCACTTTAACCTCCTTAGCTCAAAAAACATCTGACGCTCGTTGGAATAAAAAAAAAAATAATAATAATAATAAGGCTTGGTACCGATGGGATTATTGAGAATTCCTGTCTTTACTACTGGACGTCCCTTTACCATTTCAACCTGATGACGGCCTTCCTCGTTTATACTTGCTTTCTGACGCTCTTGTTTACGGTAGGAGAAACTTTTCGATTTGGGAGCGTTATCTGTTGTTCTCATTTAACTCCTTTGATGAGAGGCCCCTTTCCGAAGTTGGATAAAATTGTCTGGAGGAAGCAAGAGTCAGGTGCAGAAATTCGTCCCCGGTCTGAAGAGGTGAGGGTTGAAAATATAAGTGTATGGCGGCGAGAACAGTAACATTTAGCCCTTCAGCCCCAGGACGACATTTTGTATTTTATTCTTGCTGCTGACAATCGATTTTATACAATTTAGAAATGGACCCTGGTAATGAAGGCTTTTATGAACGCAGTGTCTAACCCCTCCAACTCGATAAGTCTCCCATCCCCAACCCGAATAAGAGCGTCTGATGGTACTAAGAATAAGATATATAAATTAGGTAATCGAGGTAAAGGAGCTAAAAGGCGTCATCGTAGTGGAGGGGTTAAGGGCCTATATCGCCTAACTTCTCCTGTAAAACTCTACTCAGCGTAATGAATGGCAAGGAAACGTAAATGAGTGTTACATGGGAAAGTATGGGGCATATTACACGCATCTGCCGCTGTGCCATATATCAGGGCTGGGATTCTCTAACAAACTTACGATCGATTCCACATTATAACTTGGATTTTTTTTTTTTTCCTGACGAAGTACACACGGGAAGTTCTGCACTCCTCTCTCTTTGTCCTTCCTGCTAAATACATATGTACAGACGTACGGTAATTATCCTCGCATAACCAAGATTTATTTTGTAGAAGGAACAAGGGACGTGAAAGACTTTGTACTCTCGTTTTTTTTGTCTTTACTGGGGGAACGAACTTACAGTATTACGACAAGGAATGGGTCGTAAGTTTATTAGTGAATCCGGGCCCAGGTCTGCTAACGGCAGTCATACATTGGGTGTTACTCGTTCTTTTTAACCAGGTGTTTTGAACGAACCAATTCTGTAAGGTGACAACAGCTAATGTATCAATATGGTGGTGCCACACAGGTCACCTTGGTAACATAGGTGTGGAGGGTGTATTCTTAGTAACTTTGGAAATTTAGTTACGCCTTTTCCATAGCTGTTTATTCAGTGTTCTCTTGTATGTTGTTTCTGAAAACTTTATCGTTTTTAAAGCGATATAAATAACATGCACAACAGTGTTGAAATATAGTAATGTGACTTAATCGTAAAGAAGGAGGAGCTACGAAGCCTCTTGTGCCACTTACAATATTCGACCTTGAATATCCCTATATAACGGAGGAGAGGCCCTGGATCCTCACTCTAGCGAACCGTCCCAGGGCAGCATGATGAGGTGGGTGTTTTACTCCTTTCGTGTCTTGTTCTGCAGTTTTAGTCATGAATCACGACAGCGATGATGGGAGCGATACGACATTATTAACAGAGAGAGTACTCAACCCACTTAAAAAGAGGTTCTTCCCTTAGCCAAAAACAGTCGTATGAGGATAGCCAAAATAAAACTGTAAAGAATTATAACTGTCCTTAAAAGTTCAGCATTATAGAAAATTATATTTAATATAATCTGTGTCTGTTGTTAAAATGAACACATGTTGAATATGCTATGGTATGAGCTCCGAAATATGTGCAAGACTCATATTAGTTGGGCTGTTCTACGCTGTTAGCCCATCCATTCAGTTGTTTCTGTTAGGTAACCTCATGAACCGTGCTGACTGAGCAAACCTGTGACTTGAAGTTAGCTGACCTACAGCATTCCGGCGTTGCCCACAGCTCCAACACACTTGAGGTCTTGTGGTGATGCCTCAGTTGTGTAAAGGTCATATAGTGTTAGTGTCAAGGGATATATACAAGCCCACATTACTTGATAAGAAAGGGAAATACCTCCCTTGTTTCAGTGGTAATATCACGCCTTCACATTGTGCGTGGTTCCAGATCGAATCCCTGCCAGAACAGTGATTAAAGTGTTTCGTTTTTCTACAACATTACACTGTACTGCATGGTGTGGGATACAAGTGCTGCCTTATTTACATGAGTCTTTTTAGTGTTAACGAGTTTTTGTGGGGGCAGGGGAAGGAGAGGATAAAGATAGATTCCACAGTAAATTCTCTACCCAGTTTGACCTTAAATCCTATATGTTCGTTATCTCTGGTTGTAGAATTTTTCCATGTAGGGTGACTGGGAGCTGAAATCAAGACTTAATAGCTAGGTTGGTGATATAAAAGTGGATCCATTGTTTATGCATGATGTTTTGTGTTGTGGTGGAATGTTGTTGTCGTTTACCGAAGTAGTTTTTATTTCTTTGTTATGGCTGCTTGGGGTATATTGAATGGGTTAAATTGAAAACTTTTATTCTCCTGTTCAGTAAGGACCCCTCATAAATCTCCAGCTCTGAAATATTCATTCACTGTTGGTATCTGTCAACTTTTTTCTTTTTTCCATATAGCCTTTTCCCAGTTCATGTGTTCACTGGTCGTGTTCTTTTCACTTTTTCGTAAGTTTTGTTCACCGATCATTTTGCGTCATTTATTCTATCGACTTGGATTTTCTCATCATGTATCGACTGTTTATGTATTTGTTCAGCGCTCGTAATTATGTCCAGCTCATTTATAATAGCCTGTTCACTTTGTTCAGCTCACTGTTCGTGTGTTCAGTGTTCACATATTACTGTTCATGTGTTGCTTTCAGTGTTCGTATTTTGAGTGTTCCTATGTTGTGTTCAGTGTTCGTATTTTGAGTGTTCCTGTGTTGTATTCGGTGTTCGTATTTTGAGTGTTCCTATGTTGTGTTCAGTGTTCATATGTTCAGTGTTGGTATGCTGTGTTCAGTGTTCATATGTTCAGAATTCATATGTTTTGTTCACTGTTTATATCTTCACTGCTTGTGGTCACCATTATGTTCTGTTCAGTGTTCATATCTTCAGTGTTCATGTGTTCAGCGTTTTCATGCTCTGTCCAGTGTTCCAGTCTTCATTGTTATTATGCTCAGTCCACTGTTGATATGTTCAGTGTTCCTGTGTCGTGTTCAGTGTTCGGGTGTCCTTCTCTCTAGCCTTTCTGTGCCGCTGTGTGTGGATATTGCTTTGGATCTTGATGTTGTGAGAGGGCTGTGGTGACACTTCCTCTCTTACCCAATCACTATCACACTCTCTCACTCCTCTTAGACTTCTCTCTCCCTCCCTTACTCACTCATCTTACACTTCTCTCTCCCTCACTCACTTACTCCTCCCACACTTCCCTATCCCTCCCTCACTCTCACATCTCTTATACTTATCTCTCCCATGTTCATTCACTTTCGCTTCTCTTACACTTCTCTTTCCGACACTCTTTTACTCCTCTTACACTTCTCTCTCCCTCACTCTCTCACTCCTCTTACACTTCTCTCTCCCTCACTCTCACTCCTCTTACACATCTCTCTCTCACTCTTTCACTTCTCTTACACTTCTCTTCCCCTCATTCATTTACTTTCACTCCTCTTACGGTTCTCTTTCCCCCACTTTCTCACTCCTCTTACACTTCTCCCCCTCTCACTCACTATCACTTCTCATACACTTCTCTCTTCCTAACTCTCTCACTGCTCTTACACTTCTCTCTCCCTCACTCACTCACTCACTCTCTCACTCCTCTTACTCCTCTTACTCTTTTCTCTCCTTCACTCACTCACTCTCTCACTTCAATAACACTTCATACACACTCGCTTTGTCACTTCTTATCATCTTCTTTCTGTTTCATCTTTCTCGCACTCCGTCACTATCACACTGCCTCCCACACTTATTTTCTCTCATCTGCTCTTCCATTTTCCTCACCTTCCCTCAAGCGCTCATTCCTCTTCCATCTCTCTCGCTTCATCTCTCACTCATTCCTTTTCCGCATTTCTCTCTCTCTCTCTCTCTCTCTCTCTCTCTCTCTCTCTCTCTCTCTCTCTCTCTCTCTCTCACACACACACACACACACACACACTACACAACCCGGATAAATTAAGGGCCCCACGCCGTATCCAAACCTGGTTTTAGCGAGGACGACTAAGACGCACGCTATTCTCTCGTACGTTGTCTTGTGTGTTTGGGGTGAGAGAGAGAGAGAGAGAGAGAGAGAGAGAGAGAGAGAGAGAGAGAGAGAGAGTTAAAATGCACAGGTATTTTCTTGAATATATCGTAATTCTATATATACCATTGTGTGTGTGTGTGTGTGTGTGTGTGTGTGTGTGTGTGTCCTTTTTTTTTTTGGCATACTAACGAAGTCTTGCGTAATTTAAGTGGGAATGTTCCATAGTTTTCCGCTCGTGCTCTTAATTGCAGGACGTGGCAGTATTTTTGGCATGGTGTGATGGTGGTGGTGATGGTGTTTTGTGATGGTGGTTGTGGTGTTTTTGTTTGTGGGTCTGGTGGTTATTGTGGTGGAGGTACGGTTTTTGATGTGGTTTTGATGATGTACTGTGGTTGTGGTGCTGGTTGCGGTGTGGTAGTGCTTTTGCGTCGGTGGTGGTAGTGTTGTGCTGGTGTTGTGATGTGTTGCATCTGATGTAACTTGCTGGTGGTGGTAGTAATGTTGTATGATACTGGTATTGTAGTGGTAATAGCAATATTTTGTGGTTGTGGTGTTGTGTTGTGGTGGTGATAGTGTATTGTTTTGCTGGTGGTAGTTGGTGATGGTAGTGCAGTGGGAATGGTAGGTTGGTTGTGACTGTGCTTATAGTTAAAGTGAATGCTTGTGTGTGGTGTTGGAATTGATAGCGATTGTTGTGGTGGCTGCCGATGCTGTTGTGGTGTTTAAGGAGATCTACAGTAGTTATGAGGTTCTGTCTGTCATTGTGTAGTTCCAGCTGTTAACTCCTTTCACGACACATTACTCTCCCTCAAACACGAGTACTCACCTTGTCCATTTACTCCACCTACTTCTTCATAATCTTCTTGTTAGTTCTTCACTCGCCATTCGCTTTCTTGCGTCTGCACAGTATTTATCTTTGTTTTTCCACATTATATCATCCTCTTCTCCACATTCTTCTCTGACTCCCTCATTTGGCCATTCTTCCCTCCACGACACTCCACAATTACTGCAGGTACGTGTTTCATCGGTTATTACTCTCTGTTTTCTGCTCTCAAGCATGGTCCATGGTTCACTTTTGTGCGTTGGTGGAGGCTGCTGCGGTACTGTGATGTTAAGGTAGTGTTCTTTGTAAATACTTGTTCCCTGTTACACGCACCAATGGAATGGCAACCGAAAACAGGAGAAAGCAACCTCATTTCCTACATAATAATCTTTACCAAAGTTTAAGGCTGCCGTTTACCCTAGTTGCCGTACATCTTGCCTGTCTAGAGGTGGCTTGCATTCCCAATGGACCCAGGTTCGTATCCCGGCTGGTGTATGAAACAGTTCAATTATTTGAATTCCGTTAAAGCAGACTTTAGTACTCTACCAGAAGACCTGCCGACATGTTGTAAAAACATCCCCACTAACATCAGTCTTGTATGAGACAACCCTACATGTATTCAATATGGACAGCGGTTGTTAGGGCCGACCTGGTGACATGTGAAGGTATAAGGAGGACTGCTGAGCCTCAGGTAACGGGTTGTGGAGCCTATGCCGAGAGGCAGACACATAAAAAAGCTTCATTCCAATTTACCCTTTTCCATACATCTCAATAAACTCTTGGATGCTCAGAATCCCACATACAGTTTTCTTTCATCTTCTCCTTGGGCGGCTGTTTCCTCTCGCCTTCTGTGGTTTAGATCGTTTGTGGTTATTGTAGTTGTGGCTGGTAATGATAGTGTGATGGTTATGTCTGTGTGTTTATGATGGTACTTTTGGTTAATGTATTGGCATAGTGATGATAGACACTGGCAGTAGTTATTGATTCTCTGCATCAAGTTCAGTTTTCAAGCCTTGTCGGTATATAGTGTTTACAGTTGATATTGATGTTGCCCGACAAAGGACAGTATTGGCTGCATGCTTAGTACATAAGAACATAAGAAGAGAGGATAACTGCAGTAGGCCGGTTGGCCCATGCTAGGCAGCTCCTAGAGGAGTAACTGAACTACTAGAATGAGATAAGGATAGCAAAGAAGAAGGCTCTCCCCCGCCCTCCAAACCCTCCAGCTGAAGCCGGCAGGAAAAAGTCAGAAAGAACACCACGCCGTATAGAAAAACTGGCTTAGACATTTTACAGGAAAGTGTGAAAGGAGAATAGAGACTATCATAGTGTAACCTGAAAAGAAAATTTTTTTTGAATTAGTATTGGTTATAAGATTTTCTTTATTCTATATCCACCCCTTATTTGTCATATGCTTATCTAGCCTATGCTTGAAACTCTCAATGGAAGAGGCAGCAACTACTTTACTAGGTAGCTTATTCCATTCGTCTACTACTCTATTACCAAACCAATTTCTACCGATTTCCTTTCTGAAACGGAATTTTTCTAGTTTGAAACCATTATTTCTAGTTCTATCCTGTATGCTCACTTTAAGTACCTTGCTAATATCTCCTTTATTTATACCATTCATCCACTTAAACACCTCAATTAAGTCTCCCCTTACTCTACGCCTCTCTAGCGAATGCAGACTTAGTCTTTTCAGTCTGTCTTCATATGACAGGTTCCGGACGTCATGTATCATTTTAGTCATTCTTCTCTGTACATTTTCTAACGAATTAATATCCATTCTATAGTAAGGACACCAAAATTGTACTGCGTAGTCTAAATGTGGCCTTACTAATGCTAGATAAAGTTTCAGTATTACTTTAGATGATCTATTGCTCACGCTTCTCGAAATAAATCCTAGGATCCTATTTGCTTTACTTCTCGCATTAATGCATTGTTGTCTAGGTTTAAGGTCGTTACTAATCATAACTCCTAGATCTCTCTCGCATTCCGATTTGCTAATTTCTTTGTTATCTAAGCTGTATTTAGTATCTCCAATGGTCTTGCCTACGTTAAGTACTTTACATTTTTCAACGTTAAATTCCATTTGCCAAGTTTTAGACCATTTGGACAATGTATCGAGGTCTTTTTGTAAGTAATGGCAATCGAATAGTTTTGTTTATTGGTGTGTGTGTGTGTGTGTGTGTGTGTGTGTGTGTGTGTGTGTGTGTGTGTGTGTGTGTGTGTGTGTGTGTGTGTAGCGTCTCCCACTGAGTCTGTCTCTCTGTCTCTCTCTCTCTCTCTCTCTCTCTCTCTCTCTCTATCTCTCTCTCTCTCGGCGTAGGACACTGAGTAGCGCCATACAAGGTCAAATATCTCATCATTAAAAGAAACATCTTTTATAGAAAGCATAAGTAGAGTGTGAAGGATATGAATGAAGTTAACTTACATGTAATAAGTTATGTATATTTAACTGGTGTGGAGAGATCTGTAGTTAAGATCATAGCACAGATTTATCCACAGACCAAGTCCAGAACTGAGCGGTGTTGGCTTGTAGGACCTTCATGATGGCGGTACTTGTCACTGATGCTCTGGTGGGGTGGATATCCTAACGCGGATGCTGCTTCAGTGATATAAGGTGGAATAACTTAATTTGCAGAGCCTTAAAAGCACCGTTTGTTCTGCCATCCGCTTTCGTAGTTGCAGACTCCCCACATGTGCAGCTGTTACCGGTCATGCAGTCCAGGAGCTGAATCATATCACTCTGGCCTAGATGTTGTTTAGAAGAGAGTGATTTGCACTGACTGCACCAGGCCAAATTAGGCTCGTGTATTCCACTGCTGACCATCTTTAAACGTGTAGAGGTTTGGAGCTCCGTTAGGCGTCAGCAGGTGTAGAATTAATTGCAAGGACGCCGCGCTCATCTTGCCATGTCTTTATTATATTTAATGAAGGTTAGTTAAGTCGAAGATAGTGTTCGAAGGAAGGGGACTAAATATTCGTAAGCTGCTCTAACGACTATGTACTTCTGTGACTCGCTGCGGCTCAGAATCACGGAGAAATATCTGTTATCAGCACAGCTTTTAGGAAAACATAAATGTTCCCAGTGATACGGAGTGGAGTCCATCAGGGTACACAATGTCGAACGCTTCAACTGTGTCCAAGGCAATAACTCTTTGTTTCATTACTTTTGTGTTGGTGGACACGACACTCCATTTCTGTGACAACAGGAACATTCTGTCTCACTGCTGTCTCCCCCCCCCCCACCCGCACCCCTCTCTCTCTCTCTCTCTCTCTCTCTCTCATACATTATGTAAAATTGTACCTATTATGCTGTAAAGTTTGTTCATTGGTTTGATCATATCTTGATTAATCTCCCTTTCTCTCTCTCTCCTTCCACGTCTTACGCTTTCTTTCATCTCCATCTCATCTCCATCATTATCAGGTTATTCCTCATTCTCTCGCCTTGATTTCGCTTTGTTCCCTTATCTTTCCCGTCCATGTACAATTCCAGTTTCATTTCTCTCTCTCTTTATCAGCTTTATATCCCTCCTTCTCCTCCTCCTCCTCCTCCTCCTCCTCCTCCTCCTCCTCTCAGTAATACTTTACTTTATTCTTCCGTCTTTATTATCTCCGCTATTTCAGTTTTCTTTCAGCTTGATATTTTGTCTTTGCTTTCTATCTTTTGTTTTGCCTGTTTGTTGGTTTTCGTTGCCTTGTTCCCCTTTGTTGTCGTATTTAATTATAAAAGATAATTCTCTCTCTCTCTCTCTCTCTCTCTCTCTCTCTCTCTCTCCCACCAATAGTGTCCGTAGGGAAGCCTCTTTCATTACTGCCCTGTACGTGACAGCAAATTGTCTTGGATTTACTGTCTCCCCTAATGAAGAGGAACACTTTTTTTTTTTGTGCCACTCTATTGTTTGTTATTCCACCTTCCTTTTTTATATATATTTCAACTGTTTTTTTTTTTTCCTCCTTTTCATGTGTTGTTCCCTGTCGCCTATTACCTTTTTCTTTGTTAACCTGTGTCTGTTTTTATTTATCTTGTCTAAGTGTTTTCTTTTGTTTTACACTCGTGCGTGTTTTCTTGTTTGTGTGTCAGATTGTTGGAATTTTTTTTTTTTGCATGTTCTTGTCATTCACTTCTGTCAACCCTTCGTGTTTGTGTGTGTGTGTGTGTGTGTGTGTGTGTGTGTGTGTGTGTGTGAGAGAGAGAGAGAGAGAGAGAGAGAGACCTGCATCTATGTTCTTTCTCATTTTCTTCTTTTTTTTTCTGAAAGTTTGGTGCCAAGTTAATCATTTCTCATCACAAAATAGTGTCCGCCTTAAGCATTTAATATTCACATGGAAGACTTCAAACCCACCCAAAACCCTCCCACCTTTTCATCACCTATTTATTTTTTCATTTGTATTCACGTCGCCCGTCAGAATGGCCTTCTCACTTTGGCTGAAATTATCCAACGATACTTCGATACACGTTCAGATTTTTCCAGTGGCACTTTTATACCTGTCAGCTTCCCAGTTTATAATCTATATCTTTTAACTCCTCCTCCTCCTCCTCTTAACAACCCTATCATTTCTTTAGTTTCATTCTCCTTTTACTTTCTTTTATTTCGTTTATAATGCGTCTAATATGCGTCTGTAATTTCTCTACGTTGCCTTCTCTGTGTTTTCTCCACTTTGTATCCTTCTTATTTTCTCTTCCCTCCTTTTTTCTCTGTCCTCTTCATTTTCGTTGACATTTGAATTCATTATTTCCCTAATTTGCCCTCTCTTTATTATTCGTACCTTGCTTTTCCACCATTTCCTCTACTCTGCCGCATGTTCTCTGTTTTATTTATTTTTTTCCCAAACATCACTTCTCTGTAATTTGTCTGATTTTAAATTCACTCCCTGTGTTTTCTCCGTCATGTCTCTTCCATATTTTTTTGCTCTTTCCCCTGCAAGCTTTCTGTAATTTCTTTATAATTTCCTTGTCTATTTTGTCTACATTACCTTCCTTATATTATCTCCAATTAGTCTCTGTTCTACCTCCGACTCTCCTTGTCAGTGCATGTGTGCTGTTGATATTCCTTCTGTGTTTACATTTTATTGAAGTAAGTTTTTCAGAAGTGCCTTTGAATTAATGTGAAGGGATAGGCGAACAAATGAAAGTGTTATTGAGGAGAGTGGTAATGTAGTTGATACGGGAAAAAAATGCAAACAAACACTTTCAGGTGCTCTGTTTATGTGGGGCGAATGAAGAATGAGAGATTAACTAATAGAGTGTAGCCTATGAGAATGAAGTATTTTGGAAGGAGAAGGAGAGGGAGACTGAGGACGAGGTTGGAAGACAAAGCATATGAGTGGGTAAGGGAGGATGGTGTGTAATGAAATGCGGGATCATTATATTGTGAAGGGACGGAATTGCCTGGAAGCTCATTTGTCAGGGCAACCCGTCACAGGATGTGGTGTCGGACAGAAGATAAATTGATAGATAGATTGATAGATAGAGATGTAAGTTCAGATAGATAGAGATATAAGTTAATACATTACAGATTCTTTTCATTATTTTTTTTTATAATCCCGAACATCATCTCACATATTCTGTTTACCCTCCCATCTTCTTGTCTTCTATTAGCTAATTTCTTTCTCTATTTCACAGGTAAGTGAAGGGGCTCCGGAGCGTGACAGAGAGGGGACGGTAAGTCAGTTCTGTCGACATTATTGGACAGTAAGTAGGACAGTATTGGACAGTGGGTATAGAAGGGTATAGAACAGAACAGAATTGGACGATAAGTGATCTCTCTCTCTCTCTCTCTCTCGTCTTTAGTGTTTTGTTTTTTTTAATCCTTTTATATTCAGTATGCAACTTTCCATGGGTTCTTTCATTTTCTTTTCTGCTTTCCTCACTCTAGTCACTGTGAGGTAGGTCTTTTATCTCGAAGGGTTTTTCGGCATTTACTTATTTTCTATTATTGTAATGATTACTATACTTTTATATCGTACTGTTTGCTTATATATTTTTTATTTTGTATCCCTCGTATTGGTTTATCCCATTTTCTAGTTTATTATATTGAGAACTTTTTGTTTCTTACGATTATATAGCCACTGCTGGACCGGCCTATCCCAACGGAAGTGGGGACGATACAGCCTATGTATCTCTACCAAGTGGCTTAGGCTGTCTGGTAGAGATAGTATTTAGTCTGAGAAGTGCTTGTAAGTGTGATTGTAGTGTTGGAGTTGCTTTGGATATGTGTGTAGTCTTTGAACCAAGTGTAATCGGCCCGCGCAAGCCGACTGGGAGCAAGCATACTTTCTAGTACGCGACACGGGTTCAACCACAGCACCCTTTATGTCCGCCAAAGCAGTACTTGGCCGGAAGAACTCTCCCAAAGTTTATTACCCTGGCGGGGCGCGAACCCTCGTTCTTCGATGTACGAAAACGCACACTCTACCACTGTATCACAGAGGCTCCATATATATATATATATATATATATATATATATATATATATATATATATATGGGTGGGATAGAGAAATATATATATAATTATGTGGTGGGATGGAGTGGACTGGAGTGTTTTATTCTTTCATTAAATACGGTGCGGGATATATATATTTTTTTTCCTGAGCAACTTTTGAGATGGTTGCTACTTATCATCAGACCTATATTCTCTCTCTCTCTCTCTCTCTCTCTCTCTCTCTCTCTCTCTCTCTCATTCAGTTTTAAAGATTTATTACTGATCTAGCACCTGATGTTAGTTGTGTGGCCGTGTATGTATATTAATAAGTTGTTCGTGTTGTTGTTATCCTCTGTTCAGTTACGATGAAATGTTTTATCCTTGGATTTGTGTGTGTGTGTGTATATATATATATATATATATATATATATATATATATATATATATATATATATATAGGCCTATATGGGGGGCGCGTATTTGTGTTTGCGTGCACGTGCGTGCGCTTGTGTGCGCGCGTCGGTTCGAAGCCATAGGTAGCGAGTTTCTTTTTTTTTCCTTTTTTTTTGTTTAACATGCGTACATGTAATGACATCAGGCGTTGTTTAGTCACCTATTCCTATATGTTCAAAAGTACTGGAGTTCAGTGTGAGGCTCCTGCACACTTCGAAGTAGGTATTTTCGGACTTTTTGTTTTTTTTACCGTATGGATATAATCATTAGTGAGGCAATAATTAATTTTTGCTGTCGAATAACGAGAGTGAAGTGCAGTCAGACATAACAGTCTGTCTCTCTTGCCTCTTTCTCATCACTGAATTCACAGATGTTTAAATTTACATGGTGGACAATGGTGCATATTTTCACCCACTGATGATTCATTATTTGCACCTCAGTTCACTCCGTCACATTCAAGGTCTGTGAATCAAGCATGAAGTAGAGGCAGGAAAGGGGAATTGACCGTACAGCTGCCAGCAGAAGTTCCGTTCCCTCTCCTTTTCATCAGTAGTTCATAGCATTATATTAATTTTGGTAGTTGAAAATACCAGTTAGTTCAAAGTAACTGTTTAACCGATAAAAACAGATTATAGTGACTACAGTTAACTTACCTAAACTAGTATAATATTGTGAGTTACTGAAAGTCAGGAGGAGGAAAAGAACTTTTGCAATGGACTGCACCACTCATTATGTAAATTTATGAGTGATAATGGTATATGTTCCCAGCTTATAATGATGTCTATGGCTA
>NC_137050.1:20407702-20477702 GCF_032717465.1 Coenobita brevimanus
TTCCCTCTCACGCTCCCATCTACCCTCTTTTCTCTGCATTTTTCCTTCGTTGCCTTTCACTCCATCCTCATCCTCTCTCCTCTCCCTCCCCATCCCCCTATCCCTTGACCCCCCCCTCTCCTCCTTCCCATCCTCCATTCTCCTCCTTCTCTTCCACTTCCCCTTCACATCTCCATCCCTATCCCTCACCTCTTCCCCATTCCTTTCCGTCTTTTCGTTCCGTTCCTCTTTCTCTCATTATTCTCTCTTCCTTTCCCCTTTCTTTTCCCCCTCCCTCTCCCTTGACCTTACACCTTCCCTATCCCTTCTTCCTACCTCCTCACCATCTTCCTCTTGCTCCTCACTTTCCTCTTTCCTTCTCTTTCCCCATTACGGCTCCCCCATCAGCCTTCTCTTTCCCTTGTACTTCTGTTCTCCTTTTCTTCCTGTTTCCTTCCTCCATCCTCTCGTCATCTTATTTCCTCCTCTGCTCTCTCCTTCCGTCTCATCCATCGTGTGGCCAGTCAGCTCAGACGTGCCTGAGACCTGTGGTAGTGTTGTGCTAGTGTGCTTTAGTGATCTGTGATAGTGGTTGTGTTAGTGTGTTGTAGTGATCAGCGATAGTGCTGTGCTAGTGATCCGTGAGTGTGTGTGTTGTGGTGACCCGTAGTGACCCGTGATAGTGTGTGCTACCTTGTGTGAACTAGTGCGTAATGGCTTCCTCGGCAGAGAGCACAGGCAGGAGAAGGCACAGATGAGGGAATTGTTGGAGGAGATGTTGGAGGAGAAAGAGAAAAAGGCTGAAGGTTGGACACTAGTTAACAAGGGTGCAACGAAGTTCACCCTTAAAAAGCAAACGGAAATTAAGACAACTAATACATTCGACGCACTACGGGACGAATGTGAAGGGAAGGCAGAGAGGGAAGTAGAGGAGAAGGACGGTGAGAGAACTTCCAGTACAGGTAAGTATAAACAGAACAAGAAAGGTAAGAAAAATGTTGTTGTTGTTGGAGACTCTCAGGTGAGATATCTGAACAGGGCCATGTATACTCCACTCGCTAAACATGTGTGTCTTCCAGGGGCCAGGGTGGCTAATGTGGTAGAAAAAATTTCAAATATCGTAAAGGAAAGTGGTGACAAACCCACTGTGTGCCTCAGTGTAGGAGGCAATGATATTAGTAGCCGTAAGAGTGAGGTAATGTGGAAAAGGTACAAGTTGATGTTAGAAAAGGTCAGGAGAGGAGGAACCCCTGTAGTGCTTGGTGTTTTACCAAGGTGGCGGGTTGGAAGGGAATGGTTGAGCAGGGCAATAGGGTTTAATTGCCGCCTTGAAAGGTATTGCAAAGATAATGCAATACCTTTCATAGACAGCTGGGACCGGTTTATGGACGTAGTGCATTGTATAGTTGGGATGGGACTCATCTTAGCAGGCAGGGAGTTACTATTTTAGCTGGAATGATAGATAGGGAGTTCGAGCTCATTTTTAGAGATTCAGAAGTAGGTGTACATGTAGATGCAGCAACTACACTCAGAAATAATTATTACCATGTTTGGATTGATGCATCGATACTTGCAAAATTAAGAACAAAAAGTTCAACCAATAGTGTAGATACATCCACTCAGGCACCTCCAAATTGAGCAGGCGATGATAGATGATAGAACAAGCGATGATAGAAGGGCGATAAGCGATAGTACAAAAAATTGTTATATTAGTAAAGTAAAGAGTTTCCCAGTTAGTAATAAAATAAATAACAGCAAATGCCAAGGTAGAGGCATAACTACTAGTAATAATCTGAAAGTGTACTACACAAACAGCCGGAGTTTACGTAATAAAATGGATGAACTGAGGGCTTTAATTTGTACAGAGAAAATAGACATTGCCGTTATTAGTGAAACTTGGATGAATACAGACACTCGAGAATTTTTAGCAGAATATCAGATAAAAGGCTATAATATTTTTGTGTCAAACCGTCGGGAAGAAAGGGGGAGGGGTAGCTATTTATGTAAAGGATTCATTAATCTGTTATAATAAAGAAGACATTAAAGTAAATAGGGACACAGAAAGTGTCTGGGTTGAAATTAGTAACAATAGGGAGAAATTAGTCTTAGGAGCAATTTACAGATCTCCTAAATTAAGTAGAGCTGATAGTAAATACCTTTGGGAGGAAATGAGGAAAGCATCACAGTCCAGCTTAGTAATAATTGTAGGGGACCTTAATCTGCCAAGGATAGATTGGAGAATTCAGACAGGAGATGCAGAGTCAGAGGAATTTCTAGAGGTAGTACAGGATAATTTCCTTTATCAGTATATAAGGGAGCCCACCAGAGGTAATAATATACTAGATTTGGTTTTAGCTAATAAAGAAAATATCATCAGCGATATAGAGGTTGGTGGACGACTTGGTAATAGCGATCATGAAGAAATTAAGTTCAAATTTATTTGGGATGTCTGTTCCACTGAAAATACCTCCACCGTTCTAATTTTCGTCTAGGAGATTTCGATGGCTTAAGAGCTTATTTTCGAACGGTATTCCACAGGGAGATTAGCTATTGGAGGGAATGCCAGGTCAGTGTGGAATCCCAGGTCATAGGTCAGGTGCAGGAAACACCTGGGGATGTCCGTCAGGTGTCTGTGAGGGAGGAGGTGGTAGATAGGAATGTAGTCCAGGTGACGGAAATTAACTCAGCTACAGTACCAAGCAGACGTTCAACCAGTGAGAAGTATAATGAGTTAATAAATATAATACACGGAGGCCAAGATAGATATATTCCTTCAAAGCCGTTTAGAACTAATAATTCGGAACCTAGATGGTTAAACAACAGATTAAAATCTCTCATAGGCCAAAGGAAAAGGAATATATAGAAAAATAAAACGTGGAGAGGAACACTTACGTAACCGGTACACAATTTTAAATAGAGAAGTAAAGAGGGAGATAAGAAAAGCAAGAGAAGTTATGAAATTAAGGTTGCCAGTGAATCAAAAGAAAACCCCAAGGGTTTTTATCAAATGTACCGAACGAAAAATAAAGATAGGATAGGACCACTCAGAACAGAATCAGGTGACATTACCAGTGAAGATAAAGAAATGTGCTCCATCCTAAATAATTATTTCATATCAGTATTCACCAAGGAAAATCTAAGCCTGGTCCCTCAAGCAACAAATATTTACCATGAGAATACGGAAAATATTCTTAGTAAAATAACCATTAGTAAGGAGGACGTATTGAAAGAAATTAATAAGTTAAAACCTCAAAAATCGCCAAGGTCCGGACGATATATATGCAAAAATTATAAAAGAAACCAAAGAAGAATTATGTCAGCCACTTTTAACGTTATTTAATGACTCTTTAAGTTCAAGAGAAGTTCCAGAGGCGTGGAAAACCGCAAACGTAGTGCCCATCTTTAAAAAGGGTGATAAATCAGCTGCGTCGAATTATCGTCCGATAAGTCTAACGTCAATAGTAGGAAAAATGTTAGAGTCAATTTTTGGCAAATAAGATTAGAGAACACTTAGAAAGATTTAATCTTATAAACGAAAGTCAGCACGGATTCGAGGCAAGGACGATCCTGCCTCACAAATTTGTTGTCATTCTACTCGGAGGTCTATGAGGCAGTAGATAGCGATAAAGCTTACGATGTTATTTATCTGGACTTTAGTAAAGCTTTTGCTAGGGTCCACACGAAAGGTTAGTTAGAAAGGTTCGAGCACACGGTATAGACGGCGATATCTTAAAATGGATAGAATCCTGGCTGAAAGGTCGAAAGCAGAGAGTATTAATAAATGGAACTAAGTCGGACTGGGGATTAGTAACTAGCGGTGTACCACAGGGTTCAGTACTCGGTCCCTTATTATTTATCATATATATAAATGATCTAGACTTAGGAGTCAATAGCAGCATCAGCAAATTTGCCGACGATACAAAAATAGGGCGTATCATTAACTCGACTGACGATTGCCATAACTTACAGAAAGACCTCGATACATTGTCCAAATGGTCTAAAACTTGGCAAATGGAATTTAACGTTGAAAAATGTAAAGTACTTAACGTAGGCAAGACCATTGGAGATACTAAATACAGCTTAGATAACAAAGAAATTAGCAAATCGGAATGCGAGAGAGATCTAGGAGTTATGATTAGTAACGACCTTAAACCTAGACAACAGTGCATTAATGCGAGAAATAAAGCAAATAGGGTCCTAGGATTTATTTCGAGAAGCGTGAGCAATAGATCATCTAAAGTAATACTAAAACTTTATCTAGCATTAGTAAGGCCACATTTAGACTACGCAGTACAATTCTGGTGTCCTTACTATAGAATGGATATTAATTCGTTAGAAAATGTACAGAGAAGAATGACTAAAATGATACATGACGTCCGGAACCTGTCATATGAAGACAGACTGAAAAGACTAAGTCTGCATTCGCTAGAGAGGCGTAGAGTAAGGGGAGACTTAATTGAGGTGTTTAAGTGGATGAATGGTATAAATAAGGAGATATTAGCAAGGTACTTAAAGTGAGCATACAGGATAGAACTAGAAATAATGGTTTCAAACTAGAAAAATTCCGTTTCAGTAAGGAAATCGGTAGAAATTGGTTTGGTAATAGAGTAGTAGACGAATGGAATAAGCTACCTAGTAAAGTAGTTGCTGCCTCTTCCATTGAGAGTTTCAAGCATAGGCTAGATAAGCATATGACAAATAAGAAGTGGATATAGAATAAAGAAAATCTTATAACCAATACTAATTCAAAAAATTTTTCTTTTCAGGTTAAACTATGATAGTCTCTATTCTCCTTTCACACTTTCCTGTAAAATGTCCACGCCAGTTTTTCTATACGGCGTGGTGTTCTTTCTGACTTTTTCCTGCCGGCTTCGGCTGGAGGGTTTGGAGGGCGGGGGAGAGCCTTCTTCTTTGCTGTCCTTATCTCATTCTAGTAGTTCAGTTACTCTTCTAGGAGCTGCCTAGCATGGGCCAACCGGCCTACTGCAGTTATCCTCTCTTCTTATGTTCTTATGTTCTTATGTTCCTCCCCTTCTCCTCTCGTTTCCCCTCCTCTCTCCATTCCCTTCCTCTCTCCATTCCCTTCCTCCACCTTCTTTGCTCTGTGTTGTCAGTGCTGCCCAACCTATCATAGTACACGTTTATACAGCGAAATCCTAATATACCCAAACCCCGTGGGGAGTGATTGTCTGGGGATCGCCTTACACCTTACCCTCTCCCTCCTCCTCACTTTTCCCCTCCATCCCCTCTTCACCCTCCTCACCATTCCCTTCCATTCCCTCCCACTCTCCCTCTCCTCGCTCCCTCCTTCCTATACCTCTCTCTTCCTATACCTCTCTCTTCCTCGAAACAATTCCCCTTCCCTTTTCCCTAGAGGGTAATGTAAGAATTTATTCCCCGCCTTCCACCATCGCATGTTAGGGAAAAAACTCGGCTTGAAGCAGGCCGAAGTTCTAGGGGAGTTTTTTTTTAGCCTTCGAAGAAAATATGGGGCTGATGTGTGTGTGTGTGTGTGTGTGTGTGTGTGTGTGTGTGTGTGTGTGTAGGTAGGTAGGTAAGGTAGGTAGGCAGGCTATATATATGTGTAAGACAAACGACCTCCTAGCATCAAAGAAAAGGAACAGGAGGAAAAAAAGCCATAATTGAATTGTTAATCACCTTTATGGGCAATGACGGGGAAGGGAAACACAGAGGGTGACGAAAAAACACGAGTTACTGCTTACTTCTTGTTCTTGTTGATGGCCAAAGTTGTTGTTTTTGTTGTCTTTTTACTCGTGGTAATGGAGGTCCTGCCACTTGATGGGAAAACTTAAATTTTTTCCGATTATCTTTTTTCTGTTTTTCCTTTTTTTTTTTTTAAGATGGTAAATAGGGTTTCGGTATTGATTTTTATTGTTACTTTTTTTTCTTTTACCGTGACTTCGTTTTCTAGTTTACCTCCAGTCGCTCTGTGAGGCTAACTTAGATATATTTTCAGTGCGATAAGAGGAGAGCTGTGTTAGCGTGGGTGTTTTTGTTGTGGTTGCTGACAATGTAATCCTTTTAAGCCAAGAACGTAAATTATCATTATTTTCTCATGTCGCTACTACCAAATAACCCTCTCGTGGTGAAGGGATTAATGAAGGCTGTTTCTGTATGGTACAGTCTCTGAAGCTGTATATATTTTCTGAGGGCTGCCAGAATCAAATCATTGTAGTGGAGAAGCTAAACAGAAGTGCTAATAGCCAGTCCCTTATTATCAGCCCCCCCCTTTCCACACCCACCCACCCTCCTGAGGTCTAGGGTTTTTGATTTACAAATTTTATTGTGTAAGGTTTACATAATAAAAATTACACAAATGGCGCACCCCCTAGTAACACATACGTCGGGTGGATTGCCTTGATGGGTTGAACCATTGTAATAAACATATAAATAGATTAATAATCACAGATATAAAGTTACACGAATATAGTATGATTATATACACATTGTTTCTTAACAAGAAACAGGCAGTTGTAAATTTCCTATTATAAAATTGTGGAGATTGTGGTATGGTCACAGTGTAATGAGAGAGAGAGAGAGAGAGAGAGAGAGAGAGAGAGAGAGAGAGAGAGAGGATTGTAACATATAGGTGAGAAGCAAGGGAGGGAAAGGAGGAGGAGGTAGGTCAGCAATTATAGAGGACTTTAGTCTGAGAACTGTCAGTAATTATAAGATTTAGAGGAGAGGTAAATTGGCAAACACAGGTGGAGAGAGAGAGAGAGCGTGGTTGCATACTGTTGTTGAAAAAGAATGATAGCATTAGATATTAAGTTACAAGAATATAATATGACGACATGACGTTACCTAAATATATATTGAGTGATACTGTTACAAAACTGTCGTGCGGTTACATTGTTACAATTTGTAGTACATCATAATATGGTACCAAATACTGTATAATATCTAAATATGCAGACTTGATGCAATATACTTAGTGATAAGTACATGAAGAGAGGAAAAGGTTACAACAGTAGAAGTTGGTACGAACTTCAGTGAGATACCCATTAGGGAGAGGGGGGAGAGGAAGGTCAGTAATAATGGGATTTAGGAGGAGATTATTGGCGGACAAAGGTGTGGAGAGAGAGAGAGAGAGAGAGAGAGAGAGAGAGAGCAGCAGAAGCGGCTGTGTGGATCCGAGGGTAGACTTCGCAAGACCTGCAGGTTACCATAGACATTTGCTCCTCACTACGATGACATTAATTAGTATATTTTACCAGCTACCAGACGATTTTCTTCAGCTTATTACTGGCCTGTGGTAGTGATGGGGTTAAGAAGTTTACTGTAACCTCTGCTGCCTCAAAACTTTTTTCATAAGCTGAATAAAAATGTAAGTTAACGGCCAGAATTAATAGGGGAAGTCAATGATGTACGGCTTGGGCTAGGTGATCAGCCTGCGCCTGCGATGGTATTACATAATAAGGATAACCTTTAGTCGCCCCCTACGGATTTGAACCTGCACATGATACAGTACATGAAAACTGACGCCCCTAGACCGCTAGGCGGCGTCATGACGACGACGACAACGACGATACCGGTTAAAATAATAATAATAATAATAATAATGATAAATCATTGTCAAGGGGTTTATATATTTTTGTAGGAACAGCTTTTCATACGGAATATAATCCGTATATTATACAGAGAATATTGTGTGTGTAGGTGGGGGTGTTCTTTTTTTTTTTTTTTTTTCAGATATTGCGGTGTCATATAACAAAATATAGACTGATTTTATGCACATATCCACTAAATAGATTTTCATTTGAGGAACGTTACAAGGGTGCATATTTGGTTGAGTACTTACAAGGTTGTTTAGTAAGCTTAGATTAATATCTCTAACAGCGCCGTCAAGAATGAAAAGAAACAAACTTTTGCCTGGATTCCGAAACAATTAATTTTATTGTGTAGTAACTTTGCCTCCATTATTGGTCACTAACTTCGCCTTTCTGGATGACTTCGTTGTTTCTCTCATCTTTTCGTGAAATGAGCTGCATAAATTCCATGACGTAATATTTATTTGGGTCTCGTTGTCTCTGCACAATTATAATCACCTTAGTATCGAACTGGTGGTATTATATGTAGCCTAATTTAACACTTTCTCTCTGTGTCGAAGCCGAAGAAAATCGTCTGTTGGTAACAATCTATCTATCTGTCTATTGCCAGACACCATAATCCCATAAGGGGTGGCTATTTGACTGTGAGTTAATTGTTTTAGAGGGAGGGGCACTAACCCTCCACCAACCCACTTGTTGACACGTAGGGAGCACGTATGGTTTGGTTACATGGTTACCACCCAGCGTTGTAAATGGTTTCTTGGCTTACAGGAAACCATTTGGCCTGTCACTCAACGTGAAGCCACCTGTAATGGAAAGAAAAACAATAAGAATTGACAGGAAAGATGGGAGAAATAGGAAGAGAGGAGGGCAGGCACAGAAAAAGAATGATAAAGACTAAGGAAGAAGTAGGCAGCACTACATCGATTGAGTGGATGATGGTCCTCACCACATACCACTACAAAAAAAATATCGGCCTGAAGGGATTCAGCCATCCGAAAACCTGTTACTTGCAGTATCTTTGCAGTTTGCATTTTATATACAACTTAAAAATTCTATTCTGTAAAATATAAAACCCCTTCATTGTTATGAAGATTTATTACTATTTTGTTACAATCTCTCCTCAAAATTCAATGGCCTCCCTACCACATATTTCATATAGCAGATTACAGTCTTCAGAAAAATCCAATGTCAGTGAGTGATTGGCACAGTTAGGGACACTCACAGGATTTGACCTCCCATATGGATGCGACAAAGATAGAGTTAAGAGTGCATAAAGTATATAGATACATGAAGAAACAGAAAAATATGTACCCCTTCACTGCGAGGGGTTTCTCCAAGATTAAAATGTCTGATGACAGCAGGAGTAAAAAAAAAATAGTTTTACTGATTGTATTTCTTGCAGATGAAAAGATTTTTATTCTTTTCAATACTAATCATCAACCCTGGGCTTAATAAAAAGTTACCTAGTGGACTAGTGGGTTAAGGCACTCCGATTGACTGTGGTTCATAACAGTTTACACCAAGGGTAGTTTTTGTTTATTCCTTTCACAAACCACTTAGGGAGGAGCGACAGGCCATTTTCCTTAAATGTTGGGAATAAGTAGCCTAGCCCCGGGCCTCTGCTTTCTGTACAGGGCAATATGTAAAGAATTGGAAAATGCTGTGTAATAGAAACAAGGCTAAGAAAAGGATATGTCACAAGGGGTTAAGGAAAATGGATATAATTAAAAAGTTATATTTGTATGACTATGATATTTTCAACCCCTTCAACCCAGTATGTCATTTTGATTCCATCCTTGCCTCTCCGACGCGATTATATTCAACTCTGGAAAAAAAAAAAAAACGCCTGGTACTGAAAGAACTGCTTCTGCAGGTAACCATTCAATGCAGATATGATTTCCATGAACTGAATAAGATCGTCTGGAAGTGGCAAGAATTAGGTACTGAAAACGTCACTGTATTGAAATAAGGAATAATTCTGTTGCAGACTTAATTAACTTCCTGTATGTGTTGATTATTTTTTGTAGTTTTGCATTTCGATATTGAATAGGTGAATTTTACGGTGGCAGATTAATGGTATTAAGACTCTCTCTCTCTCTCTCTCTCTCTCTCTCTCTCTCTCTCTCTCTCTCTCTCTCTCTCTCTCTTACCTGTCCCCTTTCAAACTCATTATCGCAATTCAGTGATACATTGCTCCATGCTAAGAGGGGAGGGGTGAGTGGATAATGATGAAAGAGAGAGAGAGAGAGAGAGAGAGAGAGAGAGAGAGAGAGAGAACAACGCTAAGAAAGGAAAATCCAAAGAATGGAAAGGATAACTTGGGGTGAAGAGGGATGACGATAAATATGAAAATAAATAATAAGGAAATAAGAGAAGGGAGGAAGATCAGGAGGATTGAACAAACAAACGTAAGAAGAAAAGAGGAAGAGAAATAGAGGAGGGAAAAAATAATAAAGTTAGAGGGAAACAGGTACGAAAGTAGAGTTGAAAGAGTAAGTAAAAACGGAGAAAAAAAATCAAGCAAAAGAGGAAGAGACATGGGTGCAATAGAACGAAGGTAAAAATAACAATTAGTATGAAAGGAATTGGAACGATTGGGAAATAAAATAAGACGAGAACAGTTTGGATAAAGATAGATTTTGAGAGGCGAGATGGTTGCGAAGAGGGATAGAGGCAAGAGGAGAGAGAGTAAATGAGGAGAGAAAGAGCAAAAAGAAAAGTTATAGTAAGAAACTTTAGAGGCAGATGCTGAATGAGGAATGAAGGACTTCCAGCGAGTACAGAAAATGAACTTGCAAAGAATAGCAGAAGAAATACCCACCAGGAAAATGACAGAAAACGAAATAACATAAATATGGCAGAAAACTGACCTGCCAAAAATGAAAGACAATTTACATGCAGAAATGACAGAAAATGAGCTTGCAAATACTGCATTAAAAAAAAAAAAAAAAGCCAGCGTAACTTACCAAAAAATGAACGTGTAAAATATGCCAGAAAGCGAACTGCTGGAGATGGTAAAAAATGAAGAAGGAAGAAAATTAACTTGCAGAGAGAGAGAGAGAGAGAGAGAGAGAGAGAGAGAGAGAGAGAGAGAGAGAGACTGACTTTACTTGCAGAAACTGTAATATTGTTATTTGAAGAATCGGGAAGTTAATGAAGCTGTCAAAAACAGAACAAGCCAAAACTTCGCAATCATTTAATATAAACTTTAAAAATATAACAGAAAATGATCCTCCAGAACGGCAGAAAAATGATAAAATGTGGCAGAAAATGAGCTTAATATAAATGGCAGAAAATGAATGATGGGAGGAAAGGCATAGTAATAAAGTAAGAGGATTAGGTAAATGGATTCGTGTATGCGTGAAAATAGAGATGGAGAGAAAGCGGTGGTAAAAGGAGGAGGGAGAGAAAAGGGAAGATGAGAGGAAACGAAAGTGTAATGGAAGACGCAAGTGGAGAAATGCACTAAGAGGCAGAGGAAATAACCAAGAATGAAGGAGACGTAGAAGATGCAAGATAATTGTGAAATGTGTTGGAGGGAAAAAAACACAAAATGAGAAAGAAATAGAAACAAGAAGTGAATGAGGTGTAGACGGAGAAAATTATTAAGGAGCAAACAAGGAGAGAGAACAGGAAAGAATTTTGAAAGTTGAAGGAATAACTGGAGCGAGAAAAAAATAGAAAAGTGTAAAGATGTAAACAAGGAAGGAGAACAGGAAATGAAACGAAGTGAAAATGGTGAAGGAAATGAAAAGACATGTTAGGAGGGCGTGGAGGAGGATTCTGAAAGAGTAGAAGAGGAAAGAATGAGAGAGAGAGAGAGAGAGAGAGAGAGAGAGAGAGAATAGTTAATGATTATTATCCCTGAAAATGTAGTAAAGCAGCAGGACTGGTGGGAAATCGAATTTGTGAGGATGTAAAGCCGAGACAAGTTAGATTCATGAGGCGATAAGGAGGAGAGAGATTTGATGTATGAAGAGTCAAGTGGAAGAGATATTAGAGATAAGGAGGAGAAAAGTTAGAGCTACGACGAGATTAACAGGAGAAAAATTGGAGGTATAGTACAAAGGAGTGCAAAGGAAAGCAAACAGCAACAGACCTAATGGTCCTTTCGAGGCTGCTTATTACAGAGAAGACTGTCACTGTGATATCTAATTCTATAAGCTGAAGGTAACGACAGTAGAGCAAGAAGGCTCTCCCCCACCCACCAAACCCTCCAGTCGAAGCTGGCAGGAAAAAGGTGAGAACCACCATGCAGCATGGAAAAGCTGACATGGAATTTTCATAGGAAAGACTAAAAAGTGGTAAACTATATTCTGTCCAACTATATCTATGCACTGCAAATGACAGTAAGCTACAGTTATCATTAATGAGTATGGAAGGGAGGGATTAGAGATACTGTAGGATGAGGTGAAGGGAAGGGGAATCAGAGGTAAAATGACGTAAAGGGAGGAGGAATCAGAGATATAGTGATTGAAGGAGAGGAATTAGAGATAAAATGAGGTAAGGAGAAGAGGAATTATAGGTTAATGAGGTAAAACGGAGAGAAATTATAGTTGATGGGTAAGGAGAGGAATTAGAGGTAGAATTAGGTGAGGAGGAGGAGAAATTGGAGGGATTGTGCGAAGTGGGTGAGGTATTTCTCCTGTGTCAGCACGAGATTCAGGTTCCTCTCGCCGTCTCTCACCGTCTCCCACCATCTCCCACAGTCTCTCACCATCTCCCAGAGTCTCTCGCCATCTGCTGCAGTCTCTCGCCATCTGCCACCTTCTCCCACCATCTCCCACAGTCTCTCGCCATCTCCCACTGTCTCTCACCGTCTATCCCTGTCTCCCACCAGCTCCCATAGTCTCTCGATCTCCCAGTATCATCCAGAATATGTGTCTCCCAGCATCGTCTCATTTATCATCATCTTCTGGGTTCCATCACAGGCTTTCACATGTTCCCAGCAACTTTAATAAATTTCCCAGCATCTATCATTAATTCCCAGCTTCTCTTAACAGACCCCAGCATCTCTCTAATTTCCCAGCCTGTTATCATTTTCCAGAATATAGAAACTCTTCCTGGAATATCTCATCTTCCAGCATCTCCCATAACCACTCAGCACCTCCCATCTTCCAGTATTTAAGCCTCACATCATCTCCCAACATCTTGCATTAATTCCCAGCATCTCCCATTATTTTTTGTGTTTTCCCATCTCCCAGCATTTTTAATCATCACTCAACATTTCCCACAAGCTATTTCCTAATGTTTCTAAATATCTCCCCTCTTTTTCCCAGTGCAGTATCTCCTAGTACCTCCCATTATCTCTCATGAGGCTTATCTCCCAGTATCTCTCAACATCAGGGATCCAATATCACTCAGTGCCTCAGTATTTCCCACTGTTCTTCATTGTCTCTCAGTGTTCATCAGTGTCTAATATTTCTCCATGTCTCTCAGTATCTCTCAGCATCTTATATATGTCACTCTGCCATTATCTCACATCGTCTCTCACCATTCAGCATCTGTCACTAATTCCAAGTATCTCGCAGTATCTCCCACTCTCGGTCTCGCCTAGTATCTCACTATCTCCCAGTAGTTCTTAGTGTCTTTTGCCATCTCTCAGTATCTCTCTCACTCACAAGGCCCCTGTGTATATCTCCCTTCCACTCTGTCGTTATCTCCCCTCACATTTTCCAACATCTCACAGTATCTCACAAAATTTGTATTACTTCTCAGTATCTCAAGCATAAAACCTGTCATTATTATCCATTATCTCGTCTGAACATCTAACATCTCTCAGTATCTCACAGTTCCCTTCGGTATCTCTCTTTATCCCTCACTATTTCCCATTATCTAATTATTTCTAGTATCTCATTTTAACTCAGCATCCCCTAGTACCTCCCATTATTTGTGTGTCCCATTACCTCCCATTATTTTTTTCTTCCATTTTCACACACACACACACACACACACACACACACACACACACACACACACACACACACACACACACACACACACACACACACACACACACACATATATCATCATTTTCAATCCCTCCCAGTATCACATTCTCTCTCATTGTTTCCAAGTACCTCCCATTATCACTCCGTATGTTCTGTTGTCTTTTAACATCTGACATCTCGATCTTATCAATTGTGTCAGTTGTCTCAACGTCTAACATCCCGGTATCTCCAGTTATCTCTCAGTACCTCTCATTTTATCAGTAAACACTGTTTCCCATTAGCCCAGTATTTCCTAGTATCTCTTATCTCAGTATCTGCCATTGCCTCAGTATGTCTTAACGTGTCCCATTATCTCTGAATCACCCATTATCTCAATCACTCATTCTCTTAACATCTACCGTCTCTGTATCTCCGATTCTTTCACATTATTCTCAGTTTTCTCCCCTCTAACATTATCTTTCATCAAACATCTGAGCGCATCCAGTAATATCACTGTCTCCAATTGTCTCTCAGCTTCTCCTAACGTCTCTCATTATCCCCATTAATCTTCATATCTCCAATTATTGATGGTAAATGGGGGCGCCCACCACCTACCATCCACTCACTTGAGGTAGTGCTAGCTTCAGATGATTGCTGTGATTGACAAACCAAATGGTTTCCTGCAACGTAAGATACAATTTACTGCGTTGGATGGTAACCATATAACCAAAGGACGCCTAGTGGTCTACTGGGTTAAGACCAGTAAGGGTTTACATCCAAAGGAAGGTTGGGGTTTATTGCTTTCACAATGCTTGCCAGGGGCGAGCGAGGTTGGTTAACCTTACTTTCAGTGTGGGGACTGAGTAGCCTAGCCCCGAGCTGCTACGCTCCTGATGGAGCATAAAGGACAGGGTGATAAGTAGGTAGATAGATAGACAGATAGATAGATATACTGTATTTTCAGCTATCCACTGTAAACTACCATTTCTCAGTACCACCCATTTTCTCAATTTACTTCCCATTTTATCTCAGTATCCCATTATATCCTAGCATCTCCAAGCAACTACCGTTGCGTCAGCCGTTTCGCATTGTCTCCCAGCATCTCCCAGTCGCTCCCAACAGCCGGAGGAAAGGAGGACCCAAAAGTTTGTGAGCTTTGTGTGTTTTGTGGTTAATGTGCTTTTGTTTGGCCAAGAGAATTCTGCTTGTGTCTCAGTGTGTGTGTGTGTGTGTGTGTGTGTGTGTGTGTGTGTGTGTGGTTTTGGCGTCGTTTTGTATGTGTGTGTGTTCTAACTTTATTGGTAGATTCGGCGCTTGGTAGATATGCCAGTATTCGCGGTAGCAGCCATTATATAGGGTTGACCCAGGTTCCAAGGACGTCACATACGGAAGGCATCGGGGTTCTCGCACCAAAACGCCCGCGAAGCTCATCTTAACAGAAACGGACTAAAAGATCCTAGCTATGTAAGTGCAAAGCTGCTGCTCCCAAAACACGAATAATCTCCTAGGAGTCACGAAATCGAAAATTATCGATCTGGTACTTTCGTCCTTCATTCTTTGTTTCTTCATCAGTCATAACTCCAAAACAAAAAGGCGTACACGAGTGTCATAAGCACCAAAGCGCTTCCTAACAATCGGGGATATTTCTTTTCGTAGTTCGAGCATTTACAGTACGTCAGTTACAGCCTAAAATTCTCTATCACTCAAAACACATCTCAGTTTTGTAAGACAGGAGATTTGTGTTGCCTCTTCCGCATGAAGATGTTATGGATACTGATTCGGTAACAGCGGTAGCAGTTATCATACAGTTAAAAGTCGTTTTGCAGAATAGCATAAACAAGAAAGATACTTCATTCGAAAATGAGTTCAGACGTAAGAATGGAAAATGTGCAGAAACAACACACACACACACACACACACACACACACACACACACACACACACACACACACACACACACACACACACACACACACACACACACACACACGAAAGACAGCATTTGAGATGGAAATAGACTCAGAGCTCTGTATCCATAACCGTCCTACATTCCACACTGTACTGACACACCGTTTGTTGCTGGTGGAATGTAGACAAGGGACAGAACAGGAATCTCCTTCTGTCCCAAATGATCTCTTGATTGTTTGATTGCAGTCTTGTTTGTTCATTTTTTTTTTTTTTAACCCCTGCATCATGACGATCATGTTAGATTATTTTTGTTGTTGTTCTCTAGCGTAGGAGACTGACTGGTACAGGAGTAGATTGGAGAGGGAAAAAGAAGATGATTGAAGAAAGAAAGCATTCTGTGTGATATATGAACAACCAGAGAGAGACAGACAGACAGAGAGAGGGAGGATGCCGGAAGACCCTTTTGCTAATATTATTATCTCGTGATTTAAGAGACTCAGAGTTTCTCTCTCTCTCTCTCTCTCTCTCTCTCTCTCTCTCATATAAGATAGATCGATAGGTGATAGATAGATAGATATAACGTGTATATATATATATATATATATACACACACACATATATATATATTTCATTTGGGGGAAGTCATTTTATGAACCCTGTAAAGTCTGGGTATCTGTAATTGTTTGTCTCTCTGTCAGTCAGTATCTTCCATCAAAGTATCTGTTTATCTAATTGTAGGGCTCATCAGTATATATACCTGTATGCACCAATCTGTTACATTAATTTTCCCCCTCCTTCCGTTTACATGATCCTCTATCATCCCTTCCATTTAACCTCTTGCTCTGCTTCTCTCCACATTCCCTGTACAGTCGGGGACAATAATTCGCCTAATATCTCACCTCCTCCAGTTCTCACTTTCTTCTCGTGGCAAATATTTCCAGACATTAGACATGGTATGTTTTTTTTTGGCCACGGTAATTGCGATACGGTATGCCAGGTAGGAAAATGACGGATGTGCTCCAAGTGGGAATTTGACCCAATGGATTAGAAGCCGAATTTTGTCCCCGACTGTACAGTACCTCTTCCTTATGCACCCTTCCTACATTAATCAACTCCCCCTTTCCCTCTTCCCGTCCTGTCATTTCTTCCCTCGTCTTTGTACTCTTCCTTCATTCAGTTCATTCTCACTGATTCCTCTCTGTTTACCATATTCGTTTGGCCTGTTCTTTGATATTCTCTCTCTCTCTCTCTCTCTCTCTCTCTCTCTCTCTCTCTCTCTCTCTCTCTCTCTCTCTCTCTCTCTCTCTCAGCATATTCTGTGTGCGTCTCTCACCACTATTCGTTTTCTTCGATTAGAACATAAGAACATAAGAAGAGAGGATAACTGCAGTAGGCCGGTTGGCCCATGCTAGGCAGCTCCTAGAAGAGTAACTGAACTACTAGAATGAGATAAGGACAGCAAAGAAGAAGGCTCTCCCCCGCCCTCCAAACCCTCCAGCCGAAGCCGGCAGGAAAAAGTCAGAAAGAACACCACGCCGTATAGAAAAACTGGCGTGGACATTTTACAGGAAAGTGTGAAAGGAGAATAGAGACTATCATAGTGTAACCTGAAAAGAAAAATTTTTTGAATTAGTATTGGTTATAAGATTTTCTTTATTCTATATCCACCCCTTATTTGTCATATGCTTATCTAGCCTATGCTTGAAACTCTCAATGGAAGAGGCAGCAACTACTTTACTAGGTAGCTTATTCCATTCGTCTACTACTCTATTACCAAACCAATTTCTACCGATTTCCTTACTGAAACGGAATTTTTCTAGTTTGAAACCATTATTTCTAGTTCTATCCTGTATGCTCACTTTAAGTACCTTGCTAATATCTCCCTTATTTATACCATTCATCCACTTAAACACCTCAATTAAGTCTCCCCTTACTCTACGCCTCTCTAGCGAATGCAGACTTAGTCTTTTCAGTCTGTCTTCATATGACAGGTTCCGGACGTCATGTATCATTTTTGTCATTCTTCTCTGTACATTTTCTAACGAATTAATATCCATTCTATAGTAAGGACACCAGAATTGTACTGCGTAGTCTAAATGTGGCCTTACTAATGCTAGATAAAGTTTTAGTATTACTTTAGATGATCTATTGCTCACGCTTCTCGAAATAAATCCTAGGACCCTATTTGCTTTATTTCTCGCATTAATACACTGTTGCCTAGGTTTAAGGTCGTTACTAATCATAACTCCTAGATCTCTCTCGCATTCCGATTTGCTAATTTCTTTGTTATCTAAGCTGTATTTAGTATCTCCAATGGTCTTGCCTACGTTAAGTACTTTACATTTTTCAACGTTAAATTCCATTTGCCAAGTTTTAGACCATTTGGACAATGTATCGAGGTCTTTCTGTAAGTTATGGCAATCGTCAGTCGAGTTAATGATACGCCCTATTTTTGTATCGTCGGCAAATTTGCTGATGCTGCTATTGACTCCTAAGTCTAGATCATTTATATATATGATAAATAATAAGGGACCGAGTACTGAACCCTGTGGTACACCGCTAGTTACTAATCCCCAGTCCGACTTAGTTCCATTTATTAATACTCTCTGCTTTCGTCCTTTCAGCCAGGATTCTATCCATTTTAAGATATCGCCGTCTATACCGTGTGCTCGAACCTTTCTAACTAACCTTTCGTGTGGGACCCTATCAAAAGCTTTACTAAAGTCCAGATAAATAACATCGTAAGCTTTATCGCTAACTACTGCCTCATAGACCTCCGAGTAGAATGACAACAAATTTGTGAGGCAGGATCGTCCTTGCCTGAATCCGTGCTGACTTTCGTTTATAAGATTAAATCTTTCTAAGTGTTCTCTAATCTTATTTGCCAAAATTGACTCTAACATTTTTCCTACTATTGACGTTAGACTTATCTTGTCACCCGGTACGTCTTTCCCAGTTTTTATACCCAGTTATTCATACCGGTTTTATTTTAACTTCAAATAAGTAGTTTTTGTGTATATAGATCTTTCAGTACATTTGAGGTTTTTCTTATATTCTTGGAAGCTTTCGACTATTTCTGCAGTATATTCTTTTCACATACCGTACGTACTCATTTTCCTTTCCTTCGCTGAACCGTCCATACCTTTTACTGCTGTACTGCTCTTTCCCAAACTTATTTTTCTCCCCGCCCTTTTTCCCCTGTACCTTTTATTCAAATCCGATTTTTCTTCTTAAGGAGAATACTGTGTTATTTCCCGTCTTTCTTCCTTCAATCATCTTTTCGTCTTGGTAGATTTTTCATTTTGTTCTATTCCTTTCTCCGCGAACCTCATTTCCGGTGCTGTATTTTTCTTTGCCATGTTATTCCTTTAGTCTGTCCACCTCATTTCATTCTTTATTTTCATCCCATCATTCCTCCAATCAACCATATTTCCATCGCTGTAATATTCTCCCTGTCTTGCTGTTCTCGGTATCTCTTTATTCATTCTCGTTTCTCTCTTGATTCCAGTCACATAGCCTTCCCATTCTCCGTCACCCCAGAATGTAGTAATCTTGCTTATTCTCTGAGGTTTTGTTATATTTCTCACACTCTTAAGCATTCAGTTGTTTTCTTTACACTCTCTCACCTCAGCACATCCCTCTTCTTACACACACACACACACACACACACACACACACACACACACACACACACACACACACACACACACACACACACACACACACACACACACACACACACACACACACACACACACACACACACACACACACACACACACACACACACACACACACACACACACACACACACACACACACACACACTGCATCTCATACTCTATCATCCCTTCCCCCTCATTTCAACCCCACGCGTATACACCCACCATTGAGCACTATCTATCTTCCCTCCTGCACCTACACCCACACACCAACTTCCCCTAACCAGATAAGAGAGTTATTTGACAGGGACCTTCTTATGTTGCCATGCCTATAATAGCAAGTGTAATCACCGTAAGTAATGTTTTATTTTCATTTAGAGAATTTGGTGGCGTAGAATGTTTTCCATTCAGCAATTCCCTTTGTCGGCTGCAAATCTTTTTCAGCTGCATGCTGTTAGGTAACTTATCTAATTTATATGTTCCCTTCCAGAGGGTTATTAGTTTTTCTGTCCTGCATGGTTTATCAGATTTATTCTACAGCTTGCGTCGGCTTCAGGGATTAATAATTGAAGTTGTGGGTTGAGGGGATAAGAGCGAGGAACTAAATTTCATAAACACCTCTTGCTGAACGTACAGAATACCTGAGTCATAGCCTGCCATATAACAAATGGCCAGGAAATATCTGTAGGTCTATTGCTGTTGTTTTCTTCTATACCTCTCTCCCTTTTCATTACACGTTAGTGTATTTTCGTTTTCTCTAACCCCAACACATGTCGTTACCCTCGCTCCATCTCTACCCACATAATCTTTCCCACGCACTTCCCTTCCCTTTAGACCATTCTTTACCCCTCCCGCAAAGCTCTGTATCACCCCTCCCACACTGCCTGTCCTCTCCCCTTCCTCTCACCGCAACATTTCTTTCATCCTCTGTATCTCCCTACCCACACACATTGTTTCCAACACACACATCCCTTCCCTGTACACTGTTCTGTACCCCTCCCACTGGGCTTTGTATCACTCCCACACTGCCTATTCTCTCTTCTACCCCCTCATGCTCCTTCCGTCACGTAAGTTACGTGGTTGTGTTTTTGTTGAGGTCAAACTCGTCTCCATGATACGTCCTACTCAGCCTTTAATGTCCTTACGAGGCCAACATAATGGGCTGGCCAGGGGAACACGCTTGGCTAAGTTAATTGTGTGTGTGTGTGTGTGTGTGTGTGTGTGTGTGTGTGTGTGTGTGTGTGTGTGTGTGTAAACAAAGGTAGATACGTATGTGTGTGTGTGTGTGTGTGTGTGTGTGTGTAAGCATAAGCATGTTTGTATGTGTGTTTGTGTCTGCGTATTTATGCATGTTTGTATGTGTGTTTGTGTCTGCGTATGCGTGCTTGTGTGTGTGCGTGCGCAAAAACAATATAAATGCAACCACAATAACTGAAATTACATGAAGTATTACAAGCTAGTGTGTTTTTTTCATTTGATTATTCTAACGTCCATGTAATTCTGCGGCTGGAAAGTCTTGCCTCAGAAATGGAAGCATTATAGAAGAAAAAAGCTGTTAATTATATCATATGTTGCATGGGTTTAAAAGTACAACTAACTCGCATCAACAGATATCTAAACAGTCAGCAACACAAACGAAGAGTAAAGTAACGAAGGCACACACCCACACGCAAACACAGGTAGGGATAACAGGCAATAAAGCAAGTGAATAAAAGTGAACTGGAGAAAAACAAGAATATCACTGTATATTATGAAACCCCACTAAAGGATATCCATACACGAGAATAACAGATCAGCAAATAACAGAAGTTGAACGCGAGCACCTATTTGTATACATGGACGGTGGGGTGGAAGTAAAGCATAGTAGAAGGAAGTTGAAAAACTAACGACATGGCAAAAATACACACTCTCTCTCTCTCTCTCTCTCTCTCTCTCTCTCTCTCTCTCTCTCTCTCTCTCTCTCTCTCTCTCTCAATAACGCAGTACATGATATCTAAGCTCTCATCACTGCACAGGTAAACTAAAGGACAAGCAAGCAAAGACAACCACCACTCATGAACACAAAGGAAGTAAAATACGACAGTTTAGGCAATGAATCAAGGAAGTGCAGGAAAAAAAGAATCTCACAATTTTAATTACAAACTCGCTCTTAAACTTACATAAGCGCTTATCGACACAAATGGAAATCGAAGGAGAGAGAAGCATGGACACCCTCGCGTGAACACTTGGGAGCTAAGATACAGTACAGGCAAACTTCCCATCGTCAGGACTTCCGTATATTGCAGCTGAAAGGAACTTAAACCACCCAAAAACAGCGGAAGCACTCCAGGCAAACGAACAAACAGACGAAAAACGCAAATACAGCCCAGGGGAAAAACACACGCTCCCAACACAACAGGAACACACATTGGGCCCACTGTGCTACAGCCCCGTTATATGCTGGTGGTGGGGAGCCGAAGTTGAAAGTAGGCGCCATCTGTCCTGGAAGAGAGAGAGGGGGAATAGGAGGGAAGGGAAAGCGGGTCACCAGGGCGGCTGAGACTATCCTGGGAATTGTCAGGTTTGGTGTCCTTCTAAACATAGGATGAACTATGCTCCATTCGCCTCTTCCTCTGTTCGTTTTTGTAGTTTTTGTCTGTATTCATATTACCTTTCAGCCTGCTTCCTTCTCAGATATACTGTAGAGTAACTCATTATTCCTTTGACGGATTAGTTTTTTTTTTAATTATTATTTTTAGTGTTGTTCATTATATTAAGAGCGACTTTCCTCTGGTATTATATTTTTTATTGTATGTGACTTCTTTGAACATTTTATAGGTTTTGCCTACTTTTCGTATTTTTATTTTACCAGTAAGTTTGTTTATTTTACATATGATGTGTATCATAAAGGAAGATGAAAAAGAAAAACTGAGATAGAGGAGAGAGAAAGAAGCAGAGTGTAGCCGGACAGTCATTCTTTAACTCCAGATTTATATGATTTTAGGGGGATTTGCTGACTCGTCTCCAGTCAAAAAATCATTGATACGAATTGGCAGCCATCTACTCCATCCCCAATATAACGCGGGACAAATGGCGTGGCAAAGTACATAGGTCTTGCCTACCCATGAACAAGGCCCTTCTGTCTGTTCCTAAAGTCCTTAATGCAGTTTTCTTTTACTAGAGCGACCAGTCTGACTGCCTGCTAACACCAGCTTTCCCTTTGGAGTTGCAATACAGGATCCATCTGTTTCCCCCTTATAAACAATCCTATCTATTTGAAGAAGCATAGCTGGGGAAGAAGCCTTGCTAGGAAAACCGTTGCCTTGAACCCTTTTAGAGCCCCTGTCTCACCACATGGAAATCCGAGTAGCATTCCTGGAAGTACCACAACATCTCTTGAGAGAGACCTTGGAGGTAACAGTACCTACCAAAATGCGCCACCCACAGTACCAGTGCCCTTTGCGCAGCAGATCTGCAAAATCACCCATATCTCTGAGAGTCACCTTCCAGGCTCCAACAAACCCTTCGTCACATTATCATCTGCAGAACTGATGCCTTGTTACCTGTCTGGTGCGAGTTGGTAGCCAACCAGAATGCCAGTGACTTGGTTGAGCGGGTGTTTACATGAGTCACTAAGCAGGTGTTACTCAAACGAAGTACTAGTGAAGGACACAAGGCACCTGCAGCAGTATCCCTTGCATCACGAGACACAACACTGAAGACACTCTGTATCTACCATGCTACTGCATGATCGACAGTGATTGTGTCTTGGTTCATATGTTTTTATGTGTGTATGTGACTCTGGGCATAGGCCTGACAGCCAGTTACCTTAGACCCAGGTGTACCCCTACGTCTCACATCCCTTCACTTGTCGCCACTTTAGCTATAATATCCACCAAATGCGCTGGATACATGCTATGGCTGTCCCACTCCGAACTGCTGTGGCTGCTGCGTTTTTATGATACTAATGGATCTTGAAGACTGTTGAAGTCTGTTTTAGTGGAACGTAAATAAGTAAACTGTTTTCAATCCCAGCCAGGGATTGAATTTGCGTCCTCTAGGACAGACATCTCTGTGCCACAAATCATCCATCAGCTGCAGGAGCCGTAATGTGAGTAACAGGCACAGCCCTCGAATATCACCAGGTGGCACAGTGTCCTGCACCAGGTGGCACGGTGTCCCTCACAACCCTCGGAATAATATTACTGTAGTCTGGTTACAAGGACCGATCTGGAGACTCTTCCAGGGGAGATCCGTCACTATTTTATTAATATTATGGTATAGTTTGCATTTTGGGGCGATTGCTGTTGTTGGATTCTCTTTAGTGTTGAGGCTGAGCACTTCGAAAACTGCCTTGATTGATTGATTGATACATATTCGTAGTTATGGGTACGTGCTTTAAAATTTGTATTTTTTTCTTTGATAATATTCCACCGAAAATCATCGCTTCCTATAACGTCATAACCACCATCATACCCATCAATACTAAGTGCGTATGCGCAGATGCGGAGCCTGCCTTCGACCCGAGCCAATGCCAGTATATTATATTTATTGGTATTGTTCAGCTGCGCACATAAATATTGATCCTCTTTATGTCCATAAATGACGTGTCAGTGGGTAGCCAGTGATATGGTTTCTGGAGCTCAACAACATTACGAATATTATGGAAGGGCGTCCTAACTCTTTGTTTGTGTAAAATGTGGATTGGTATTATTATCCGCAACTGTATTTGAAGACCATTACTGTACTCTGTACATTTTGAAGGTTTGTGTTATCTTTTATATATTTAAGTCGTTATTTTATAGGTTGTCTGTAGACTTAGCTGTAAAATAAGTAGCTCGTGTTATCATTTATTTTCTGCAGTAAGTGTCGTACATATATAATGGCTCCGCTTCACCCCTCTCTGTTCTTCTCATTTTCCCATTCCTCCCATCTCTCTTTCTCCTCCATTTTTTTCCCCTCCCAGTCTGTCCTCGTCATATTTCCATTTTTTCTTTTTAACTCCTTCTCTTTTCTCTCCTTCTGCCTCCTCTTCATTATTCTCATCCCCTATTCCCTTCCCCTTCTATCATTTTCCTCCATGAGATTTCTTTTCCTCTTCATAGACGACCTCTCTCTCTCTCTCTCTCTCTCTCTCTCTCTCTATCTATCTATCTATCTATCTATCTATCTATCTATCTTTCATATATATCAAGTTCTTTTATTTCTTCTCTCACTTTCTGTCCTCCTGTCACGTATCTCCCTTCCTTCCTCCTTGCTCTTCCATCACACTCCATCCTTCTCTCCGTTTTTCTCGTTTTCTTTTATTTTGTCCTCCTCCTTCCCTCACTTCTTCCTCCTTGTTTTCTCCCAGCTTAATGCTCTTTTCTCTCCATGTTTCCTCTCTTCTCTCCATCCATTTCCCTCCGTTTCTTTCTTCCCTCTCCCTGTTTCTCCCTCTTCCTTCGTGCTTTCTCCCTTCTTGTCTCCTATCCCTCTTCTTTCTTCTTTCGCTTTCCATCTCATCCTTCTCGCTCTTCCATTTTCCTCATTCACTCATATTCCTTGCTTTTCCACACCTCTCTCTCTTCCCCCTCCACCTTCCGTCTCCCATTCCCTTCCTTCCCTCTCCTTCATTCCCTCCTTTCCCTTTTTTTCCTTCTCTTCCTGCCTTCTCCTATCTTTTCTCCCTTCCCTCTACCTTTTCCCCCTTTCTCTTCCTTCCCTCACCATCCATTTTCCCCGCCTTCACTCTCCATCTCTCCCTCTCCTCTCCTCTCCTTCCCCGCTTCTCCTCTCCTTTCCTTGTTTTTCTCTCTCATTCTCTTCTTTCCCTCCCCCTCCCCTCCTCTCTCCAGAACCATGATTAATTGTCGTCGTCATTGGACACGACTCACTGACACGACACACACAGCCTCCCTGCCACCACCACTTCTCCCCCTCTCTTTCCTCCTTTCCTCCTCCTCCCTTTCTTCCATCCCTCCCTGTCTCTTCCGTGTCTCCTCCTTCCCCTCTTCATTCCCTCCACCTCACCTCCCTCTCTTCTACTCCCTCTCTTCCCTCCTTCCTCCTCCTCCCTCCTCCCCCCTCTCTTCCCTCCCTCCCTCCCTCTCATTTCCTTTCTCCCCCTCTGTTCCTTTCTTCCCACATTCTTCCTTCCATCTCTTCCTTTCCTTTTTCCTCTCTCCCTTTCCTCTCCCTCTCTTCCCTTCTCTACCCCCTTTTCTTCCCTCCCTTCCCATTCTTTTCCCTCTCCTCTCCCCCTCTCCTCCTTCCGCTCCCTCTTTCTTCATTTATTTTTCCCCTCTTTTCCCCCCTCTCTCCCTGTTTGCTGCCCTCTTACCCCAGTCTTCCCCTACCCTCACTTCTGTTCCACTCGCCTCCTCTTCCCTCTCTATTCCCTCCCCTCTCGCCCCCTCCTCGCTCCCCCACCCCTCTCGCTATCCTTCCTCTTGTCTTTTCAATTTTTATTCCTATCTCCCCTTGTTTTGCCTCTTCTTTCTTCTCCTCTTCTCTTTTAGTTTCTCTCACTTTTCCTCTTTCTTTTCTCTCAGTTTTTCTCATTTTTTATTTCTCCTTTTCTCCCCATTTATTACTCTTTTGCTCCTCTAGACCTTCTCCTTCAATTTCTTTTCTCCTTACCTTCCCCTTTTCCCTTCCCCTCCCTCCATTTCCCCTCCCCCCCACCATTCTCATCTTTTCTGCTGATCCTCTTCTCTTTTCCTCTTCTTTGTATCCTTCTTTCATAATTCTCCTAAGTTCATCCTGTCCTTTCCTCTCCTCCCTCCTTTGCCCTCCTTTTCTCATCTTCCTTTCAGTGTTTTCTCTCATGCCTTCCCCTCCCTTGCATCGCTTCCCAAACCCCCTTCACTCTTCTTCCCTCCCCTCCACTTCTCTCTCTCTCTCTCTCTCTCTCTCTCTCTCTCTCTCTCTCTCTCTCTCTACAGAATATATATATATATATATATATATATATATATATATATATATATATATATGTATATATCCATCATCCAGTTCTGTGTCGCCCCATGAGGAGCGTAGGAATCCTGGGTTAGGCAAGTTGGTCCTGACATTAAGATGAGAGTGACCAGCCTCACATCTCCCTGAATGGCATTACGTGAACAATAAATCCCAACCATCCCTTGGATATAAACCTACACAGACTCAATTTGATTGGAACACCTTAATTACCCACAAAACCACCAGGCCCCATAATTTGGTTATATGGTTACCACCCAAAGTAGTAAATGGTTTTCTGGTGTACTAGGAACCATTTGGCTTGTCACTCAGTGTAGAGTCACCCATAGGCAGAAGAAAGAGGAAAGACTGAAGGAAAGAAAGACAGAAGAGGAAGGATGGAAGAGAGGAAAGGGTAAACACCCAAAGCTGCTCTACATCGAGTGAGTGGATGGTGAGCGCCCCCACATACCACTATATCTATATCTATATCTATCTATCTATCTATATATGTATATATATATATATATATATATATATATATATATATATATATATATATATATATATTTCTCCTTTCCTCCTTGTATCCTTATATTGTTCCCATCTTTACCATAACAATATATTCATTTCTCTTCGTTTTGGCCTCCTTTCCTCCTCCTTTCTCTGTCCCGTCCTTCCTTGCTGCTTTCCCCTTCCTTCGCTTCCCTTTAAACTGATGGAATGTGGCGTCACGGAGAGGGAGGGAGGGAAGCACCAGAGGTGAATAAGGAAAATGAGAAAGGGGATGAAGTAAGAGGCAAGGATGTAAGAGACCACAATTGAGAGAGAGAGAGAGAGAGAGAGAGAGAGAGAGAGAGAGACAGACAGACAGACAGACAGACAGAGAGGAGGTTAAAAGAAAAAAAATGTGATGGAGAGAGGGAAATAAAATTGGAAGAGGAACAAGTGGAGGGAGGTATAGCGAGATATATGGAGGAAGCAAAAAATATAGGTGTGAAGAAAAAAGATAGGAGAGAAAAACACTCGAAGAACGCGGAGGAGGGAAGTGGGTTAGAGAGAGAGAGAGAGAGAGGGAGAGAGGTGGGGGGGGGTGGAACTTGAGCGCTGAGAGGAATGGAGGGAAGGGGCGCGAGGGAGACAAGATATATACTTGTTTACAGCGTGTTGAAAATGACGGGAAAGGGAGTGAAAATTTTAGCATAAAGTAATAACGGTGGCGGCAGTGGTGATGGCGAGGCCCTGAGGCTGGTGGTGGTGGTGATGGCGGTGGCGAGACCCTGATGGTGGTGATGGTGGTGGCGGTGGCGTGCCCTTGATGATGGTGGCGGTGGTTGTAGAGGTAGTGGTGGTTGTGGCTGTTTTTGTTGGTGGTTGTGGAAGTTGTAGTTGGTAGTGGTGGTTGTTGTAGTTATGGTTAATGGTGGTAGTGATGATTGTAGTTGTTGTTGATGGTGGCCATGGTGGCGGAAGTAGCTGTAGCTGGTGATGGTGGTTGTGGTAGTTGCGGTAAGTGGTGGTGATGGTGGTGGTGACGTTAGGTAAGACACTTTACCTATATAGCTATGAAGCAGCACCGGTGGTCAGTTGTAGCAGCTGTAATTAAAGAAAAGTGGTAGGTGATGGTAGGAATTATGGTTGTGGTTAAAATTGTTATGATGGAGGAATAAGGCTTTGAAGGGTGCATAACTCCTCTTTCCATGCCAGTTTATGTCTGCACATGAAACATTAACCCTTTCATTACTATTACTCCCTGTTGTATTCCAGCTACTCCCAAGCAACTGAACTCAGCCCAGTGAGGATCTTTCTGTCAGATGGTACTAAACATCACCTTCGTTAACCCCTACAAAACAATGGCGATATATCTGTCTTACTATTGCTGCCACAAGGCTGTTAGATTCTACTCGAGAAGACCCTTTCATGCTCAGGAAGTTAATTTGTGATGGTTGTTGTTGTTGTTGTTGTTTAACCCGGATCTGCAAGGCAGAGCAGGCCCCTCGATCACAGGCAAGCAACTGCTTCTGTGGGGCGGCCCCACAAGTACGGCACAATACAGTACCGTACATATCAAGCCCCCCCTGGTGGTAGACTAGGGCGAGGGTCTTTCCCATGGCGAGGTGCTGCTGCCCCATCCAGGGTGCAGGTGCTGCCGGCTCATCGTCGGCACCAGTTTATGTTGATATTTCTGCTCTGTGTTTTTCATTTTACATGTTTCCGGATATCCAAAGAAATAGTGATAGGCTGAGAATGGTGATAATGGTGATGGCCATGGTGGTGATGGTCGTGATAATGATTACAGTGATGATAATTTTAATGATGGTGATCAAGATCATGATGGAGATAGTGGTGGAGATAGTCGTGATGCTGCTGCTGCTGCTGATGGTGACATAGCTATTGATGCTAATAACCATGATGATGGTGATGATGATGATGGTATTGTTAAGTAAAGCGAACTCATTACGGGAGGTGGTTATTGTAGTTAGGGCGGTATTAGAGGGCGGTTGTAGTAGAAAATAATGATGGTGGTACTGTAATAGAAATGCGCTGAGTGGTGGTAGTTGTGTGGTGAATAATGTCGATGCTGTGGAATGTTGCTGTTGTGAACTGGTTAAAATTTGTGGGGCACATTTCTCTCTCTCTCTCTCTCTCTCTCTCTCTCTCTAGTTTTTCCTCCTCCCTCCTCTTTCCCGTCCCTTCTCTCCCACGCTTCCCTTTCCCTGTTCCCAGCTTCCTACTCCTCCTGTCTCTTTTTTTTTTCTTTTCTTTTTTTTCCTCATGTCTTTTTCACTCTGTTTTCGCTTTCCTTCTTCCTCCTTTTCTCTTCCACGCACCTTCCCTCCTCCCCTTCCCCCGCTTTCCCTTACCATTCATCTTACCTCTCTCTCTCTCTCTCTCTCTCTCTCTCTCTCTCTCTCTCTCTCTCTCTCTCTCCACTCCCTTACATTGGATCCCCTACTCCTCCTTCTCCTGCCCGTAATAGAGTAAGCAATTTTTCTCCCAGGGTGATTTAAGAAGTGCGCTGTATCGTTAAACCTTATGTGGCGTATTCCCAGGACGAACTACCACGCAGGCCTTAGGAAGTGAGATGGTATTGCGGTTTATATTTTGTGTGTGTGTGTGTGTGTGTGTGTGTGTGTGTGTGTGTGTGTGTGTGTATTCCCTTTCACTTTCATGGGTTTGTATGAATTTATTATTATTATTATTATTATTATTATTACTATTATTGTTATTATCATTATTATTAGTATTATTTTTGTTAATCTGCACAGCCCTTTCGTACGGGGTGGGATAATAATTACTAAATACATTCGTGCATATAGCTGAGTAAATCCTCCCGTCACTTGGCATTCATGTTAGCTTTTACTTACATGTTTCCTTTCGTGTGTGCATCGTGCCCATTCGTTGTAACAGTGGAAAATTGGGTGATTCCTATTAGTGATGATGATTTTGGTGGTGATGATGTTTGATGGTGATGATCGTTTATTATTATTGTTGTTGGTGTTGATGATGATGTTTGTTGTTTATTTTCGTCATATTATGATGATGATGATGATGATGATGATGATTATATTATTATTACTGTATTATGAAGATGAAGAAGAAGAAGGTAATGATGATGGTGGTAATGATGATGATGATGTTATTTTAGTGTTGATGAATACACATCTACAATGGGGAAATAGGCAGGTAATGAGGTGTGTAAATTGTTGGGAAGTAGATTATTATATTGATTAGTGGGCTGGACAGGTAGATACCCTATGGAGATGAGTAGATGAATATAAAAGGTAATTAGGTCTGTAATCTTACTGGCAGGTATGTGGGTAAGTAGGATGACACGTTAATAGTTCTGAGTTAGTAAGTAAGTAGGTAAGTGTGGAGCAACAGGTAAGTAGGGAGGTCGGTAGTTAGGTTGGTAAGTAGGTAGATAAGTAAATAGATGTTGGGTAAGTATATGTGCATTAATAAGTTGATGGGTAAGTTTAAAATTAAGCAGGAAAGGATGCTGATAGTAACCAGTAAGTATGTCGGTAGGTGGTTAAACGTAAGTAGGTAGGTAGTTATAAGTTGGTAAGTAGGTATAGGTAAGTAAGCAGGTATACTGTGTAGGTGGGTATAGGTAACTAAATAAGTCGTGATTGGTACATAAAGTCTGTAGGCAGCTGTATGCAAGTAGGTAATTGGATGTAGGAAGTTGGTAGATTTATGAACTGACAAGGGAGAGCGTAGATAAAGCGGAAGGCAAGATAACCTACATATTAAGTAATTGGTTGGCAAATAGGCGAGTGTGGCGTTAGAGGTAGGTAGGTAGATAATTAGGTAAAATGCAGGTAGGTTGGTAGGTAGCTAGATAAAAGGTGGCAGGTAAGTAAAAAGGTAGGTGGATTAGGCCTGTGGGAGAAATCTTACCACAAACGTCAAAGTTAATACCTCTGTCGTCTTACATATCTGACATTTCCCAGATACAGGTGATATGTGGGTGTCTCAGTAGATGTGTGACGTACCTGAGGAGGTTTTTCTTGGGTTAATTTTATGTATTAAGTTTTATATCACCGTGGGTCAAGTTCTCACCTGTTACAGAGCAAGACATTCTGATAACGATATGGGTGAATTATCTGGGAGGCAGTGTTCCACGATAAGGTCACTGAGAGGAACCCAGATTGATATATCATCCGTATTTATATAGAGAGATTGTTTTTGTGTCTGTCTGTCCTCCATGGAAATCGGGGGGAAGCCTATAGAACTTTGTAAACAGCTTAACAGATGTAACTTTTAACGACGATTTTAAGTGTGTAGCCTATATCACAGTTACTAAAGTGGCGCCCCTGATGCCGAAGATTAGAACTAAGTAGAAGTAATCAAGTCATTATGGTGGAAACATGGTAGTCAAATACCGTAGAATCCCCCCCCCCCTCTTTTTTTTTTTTCTACAACGATATCATTATTAGCAATACCGGGCCGGGTGAGTGCACGGATTGTGGCGTGGGCAGGGAGAGTGAGGTGGATGGGCACTGCAGGGTTGGTGGGTGGGTGAATAATGGAGAAGTAGGTTCAAGGTAGGAATAGGTTCATGGAAAATATATTCCTGGTAAAATGGCCCCAAGGAGGAACAGGTTCAGATGGATAGAATGAGTCTTTTCCCACAGGGGGAGTGGCATTCCAGGGTCCCAGGTAGTGCTGGTATGCACGATCATAAAGTTTTACCCGGGCAACGCCGGGTACCCCTGGTAGTATATTAACCTAAAATTAGGCCAAGAATATCCACCAGAAAGTCGGCATACTTTTCAAGGAACACTATATACAAAAATGACAGAATATTCACCAATTTACTACTGCTTGAATTTGTAGAGTAAGCTGCCTTTCCCAGCCCAAGCACTATTTTGTAGTATATGCTACAAGGGAGATTAAGGGAGAAATGTTGGTACCCGAGTCACAGTGGAAGAAGTGGATTCAATTTGTTGTCTGTTGATAGTGATTGGTTACGGGAGGATTTTGCAGGTCAGCTCCCATTACCTATACTGTAGACGAGCGGACAGTAGTTCTTTAACAAGTTTATGATTTGGGAGTCAAGAAACGTGAATTCAACCTTCTTGATTGCGTAGAGAAGTCGGGTATTTTATGTAAAGAGTATTTTGTATGTGTAGATTATGTGCACGTATATGTGTACAGCATGTGCCTGTAAGGTGGGGTATGTGTAGATTATAAGTTGCTTACAGTCTGGTCGAATTTTACTTATTTTGGAGCTGTTAGAACCTAACTGAAAACAACGGATTAATCCTCGGGTTTGAGGCTGCTTCAGCCCACGGACTGGGGATTGTTCAATATCATATCATAGCCTTGGTGTTAGCCATATTCAAGTCTTCGGATTGTATCACAGATAATCCGAGATTGATTAATCTGGAACCTAAACCTTAAACCGAAGCACACGTTCAGACACGGTGATCGTAGACAATCAGCACGCGTTTATAGCCTAACTGAAATTTGAATGTGGCGGGAAGACCAGCCTCTGAAGAAAAAGAAAACTCATTCTCTGTCCAGTTAGTACATTCATATGACAAAAAATAATCCAGGGTATAATGAAATACGGTATCACTATAACACGAGTGAGTGAAAACAGCCCCACGACAATTCATGAATAATGCAGTACCGAGAAGTTGGTTTAGTAGTGTGGGATGCATAAACACTATAAATTTTGCAGTTCAGTATTTTAGTACTACCATACCTATCACTGTGTATCATTCTGTTATATGAATTTAATATCACATTATTTTTAATGTGACAGCCATTCTCAGTTTTTCAGTACTGCTATGATGTATAAGTATCAGAAGTTGAGGCAAACTGCTTCGGTCTAACTGCATTACGGAGGAGAAAAGATTTATAAATGACCAGTTTCAATATTGTGGACTATCAATACTCAGGGTTCTTTGAACCAAAGTTAAATTTCTATGAAAACATATGCACACTGGATACTAGAAAATATATTAATTGATGATAGTGTTTATATTACAGAAATATAGTAGTAATGGGTTACTGTTTGCAGAGTCGACAAAGTTTTATGATAAAGAAGTACGGTAATATTGACAGGGTACTTACTGCACAGATGACTGAGTTTTATTATACAAAGTTAATTACGATAATAATAGGCTGTTGTTTCCACAGCTTTTTCAACACAGAGTGGGCAACGAAGTTTAACTTTTTTTTTTTTTTCCATTATCATGTATGTCAGCCAATAGTCTTCTTTCAACAAACCCTTCAGCATGTAGGAATGCGGGGAAAGAATAATGTCGTACTCATATTGAAACTTACCTGCCTCGATCTCTAATCAATCCACCCCCTTGAGGGTTTAAACCACGGAGGGACTAAACTTCGGATTAAGTGCCTCAGGTGTCTCAAATCCTCGTTCTAATGAATTCCTTTGATGTGGGATTACTGTATGTTGTAATCCAAGTTTTAAATCGGGGATCGGGTTCAAAACTGAGACTTAAATTTGGACCTTAGAGAATGAGTAGCCTACTTGTATGCCAATCACACAGTACATTGTGTGTGTGTGTGTGTGTGTGTGTGTGTGTGTGTGTGTGTGTGTGTGTGTGTAAGTATATTGTTCTTTTGTTTGCTGTAGTGACTGTACAGTATATGCGTGTGTTTGTGCGTACGGGATATATTCGTATGTAATAAACGTTTTTCGGTGCGTGTTGTAAGATGGTTTATGGCATTTTACGGCCGTGTGGGAGCCCTAGTCGAACCGTGATGAGCGTTTTTGCCTTTTGTTTCATTCAACCAGGTATCGATTCCTGATCTGAACAAACATTGGAGTGCATGTAGAAAATTTTCCAAACCTGTATTCCCATGTGTTAGCACCCAGTAAAGGTTTCATTGATAACCGATAAAGACTGGCACTCACAAACAGTGCCACTTGAACACAACACGCTTCAGCATGCACGTTTCACTTTACATTTCAAAGGCTTTTCTTGCGTATACCCATTGGCAAAGCATGGGCTGGGGCGGGTTATCCCCCAGCGATATCAGTTGAGGGCTGATCCTCAATCATATCAATCATCGGCCTTTCAGCACCGGTGTAATATGGCTTGGAGCATAGGCTACATAATATATCGCCCTCAATGCAGTGATATCCTTTTTCACTTTAATCAGGGAACCACCGGACAATATTAATGAAAGTATGGATTTAAAAAAAGAAAAAGGGCAATATTTAACCCATTCTTTTCGAAAAGTCTCTCCTTATCAAATACAAGTACACTCATCTGAATGTAACAGAAATAATTCGATTACTATTTAAAACCTTTTGCTACCACTGATCACTGCGCTGAATTAAGTTGTCTGGCAGTATCATATATATATATATATATATATATATATATATATATATATATATATATATATATATTTATATATATAGAGTATATATACTGTGTGTGTGTGTGTGTTGTGTGTGTGAGAGAGAGAGAGAGAGAGAGAGAGAGAGAGAGAGAGAGAGCCTGTGTTGCGTGGGCGTGTGTGTGAGAATGCTTGCCAAACATTCAGACCAGTTGTGGAGATTCAGTCATCAATGGTTGCGGTCCACACCGTAATTGAAATGAATTATGGCGCTCTGTCATCCAGTGGCCGGATATGTAGAGTCTAATTAATAACTCACAGTTTAGGTGCGGGTGACTGACGAATATAATGAGGTTTTGAAAGTTACAATTGTATTAGTTTTGGTTAAATCTCTCTCTCTCTCTCTCTCTCTCTCACACACACACACACACACACACACACACACACACACACACACACACACACACACACACACACACACACACACAAAGCCTGTGGACAAAATATAGGGGATATTGTAATAAAAATTGACATTAAAAAACAGCCAAGAGAAGGCAGTAATATGGTATGTCATAAGGGGGAGGGGAAAAGAGGGGTCATTTGAGGGGAGGGGACAGGATGGTAATGAGAGGGTAATGCGAAGGGGAAATGAAGGGAATCAGAAGGTAATTGCAGAGAAATGAGGGAGGGAGGGGATAGATGAAAGGAGGGGGAGGTGGTATGTGTGTGTGTGTGTGTGTGTGTGTGTGTGTGTGTGAGAGAGAGAGAGAGAGAGAGAGAGAGTAGAAATGAAAGTATGATCATATTTGTCTCATTTATATATATATGAGCGTCACCTCTAAGCTTACTAAACATTCTTATGTCAGCCAGAACTGAGTAAATAACGCACATCTTCACTATGAAAAAGTAAGTGCAGATTTTTTCTATCACATTGTGTCAGAGGAAGAGGCTTAGTTTAATTTTTTTTAGTCCAAACGAAGTCGTAGGGGAAGAAAATCCATACCGTGTCCGTCAAGGTAAGGGTTCCAGATTATTATATAAGGGTAAAATATAATATGGAGATATAAGATAAAATATGGAGATGGAAGTCAGAGCGAATTACCTCCTTCACATCAACCCTTCCCTCTCACTTCTCAACACGGCAACAGTCATGGTATAATGTTATTGCCTATTTATCCTCGTCCCTCGCCTCTCACCCTGCACCCTTTACACTCAGTTTCTCTTCCCACCTCCTTCCACCGCTCTTCCTTTCCACCCTCTTTCCTTCCATCCATTTCTGTCCTCAGCCTCTCTTACCCCTCTACCTGGATCTCTCTCCCTTCACTACCTTTTCTCCCCTCCCTCTTTCTTTTCTCTTACCCCCTTTTTACCCTTCTCTCCCCTTTCTCTTTCATCCCACTGTCCATCCTCCATCCTCCCTTCCTTCTGTTTTTCAACCCTTTAACTCATCGAATAGTTAGTTGACTTATACCCATTGACAAAGAGTCTCGAAAGGGCAAACTGGTGAATTGCTGTTTGCTTTCCTTTTATTCCATTTGTGCTCTCTCCAGCCTCCTCCTCTCCTGCCCTCCTCCTCTCCCATCCCCTCCCCTTTCACCCAACCTTCCCCGGCCTTATCAGCACAACAGTCATCGGTAACATAATTAAAGTGTTGCATTACATTCTCTCTCTCTCTCTCTCTCTCTCTCTCTCTCTCTCTCTCTCTCTCTCTCAAATCCTATCCATCACTTCTTCATCTTTCCTTCTCCTCTCTTTCCTCGTTTATTTTCCCTCCCATAAATCTACTCATCTCTTTTTTTTCTTTCCCCTTTCCCCCTTCGGCTTCTCTTTCTCCCTCTTCTATTGCCTCCCTCAGTTCCCCCTCCCTCCCCTTCCCCCATTTCCCTTCCTCCTCCCCTACCCCCTCCCTCCCCGTGTGAAAGTAACAACATCCATGACCTTTGCAACTGTTTTCTTCCTCCTCTCCCTCCCACCTTCCTTGCCTTCCACCTGCCCTCTCTCCTCTCTAACTTAATGACACTTCTCCTTCCTCCTCCACATTTCCTTCTTTCGTTCCCTCTTCCTCGTACATTTATCTCTCTCCCCCTCTTTTTTTCCTCTTTCCCCCTCCTCCTTTCCCCTCTCTCCCCTCCCGTCCCGTCCTCTCTCTCCATATCTCTTCCTTTCTCCCACTTCCCCACGTCATTCAGTAATATCACCTCCCTTCTACCCATTTTCATTCCTTCCTTACTTCCTTCCTCTTTCTTTCCCCCCTCCTTTGTGCTTTCCGTCTTTCCTTCCTCCTCTTCCCCCTCACGTCCTCTCTCTCTCTCTCTCTCTCTCTCTCTCTCTCTCTCACAGCCATAAAGAAGTACTGCCGCAGAGGGAGAAGTAGGGGGAGGAGGGAGGATGGGGAGGGGAAGGGCGATGAGATTAAGTGAGGCGAGGGGAACTGAGGGAGGAGGAGGGGGAGGAGAGGGAATAGCAGTTAGCATAGGGGGAGTGGAGGGGGGACGGAGGGAGTGGGGAAGGTGTTGGTGAGAGCAGGGAAGTGTGAGAAATATTGGACCCATTACGATTAGTGAACGCTTTCATTATTCAGTAGTGTCCATGATTCTGAATGTTACACCACCAATAGTTGAGTAATTGTGGTAATGAGAGGGGAACGGGGAGAGGAGGGGAGAAGGGGGGCATGGTGGGCGAGGGACTCGTAGCAAGCGCACTCCTTCATATGCAGTTACATACATACATACATAGATTTGCATTCGTTGTCCCACCCGTACATGACACATTTGTTTGTCTCTTTCTCTCTGACTCACACACACACACACACACACACACACACACACACACACACACACACACACACACACACACACACACACACACACACACACACACACACACACACACACACACACACACACACACACACACACACACACACACACACACGAAATTTTCGCGCTGCCTATAAAAAAAAAAAGAGGAAAGGAGGGGCAGGTGAGAGAAGAGAGGGAGAGGGAGGGAGAATTAAGCAGGAGGGAGGGAAGGAGGGGTAGGGGAGAGAGGAGAGAGAAAGGGAGTGGGAGAATTAAGGTGGAAGGAGGGAGGAAGGAGGGACAGGGGAGAGAAGAGAGGGAAAGAGGTTGGGAGTTAAGGTGGAGGCAGGAGAGGAGAAGCACAGTAGAAGAGTAACGAGTGAAAAGGAAAGCAAACAGCTATATACGTATTGGTCTTTTCGAGGCTGTTTGTTATAAGATAGAACATAGCTAGCGTAACTACTCTATGCGTCAACGAAAAGGATAGGAAAGCGACGTAATAGATGAACAAGAGAAGATATTGGAGCATGAGTTAAATAAGATAAGAAGAGAAGAGGGAAGGGGAGAGGAGAGGACAAGAAAGAAGAAGCGAGGTAAGAGAAGAAGAAAGAGTAGTGGAGAGGAGAGGGGAAGAGTTGGCCCCTTCAGCTCGATGACCTGTGAATCTTTATAATATTTGTTCGTATCAGTAGACGAATTTAGTAATCTTAGGGGAGACTATTGTAATTGAAGAGGTAGAAATAGCCTCCAATAACCTCTTGAAACTAAATCATCTGGCAGGAGCAAGCATATAATTGAAGAGACGCAGTTTTATTTAAAGGGTCTGAGAGAGAGAGAGAGAGAGAGAGAGAGAGAGAGAGAGATTGTTGGAACATTGTACTGAAAGACAAAAATATACACAAAAGAGTGTTGAGGTAGAGGAAAACGTCAACGAAGACAAACGAGAGAGATCAGAGCAAGTGAGAGAAATGAGAGAGAGAAGAGAGACATAAAGAGAAGGACCAGGAAGCCTGCAGTGTCGGAGCCAGGCAGGAGAAGGAAGAGGAGGAGAAGGAGGAGGAGGAAGAGGAGGGGGAGGGGGAGGAGGAAGAGGAGAAGGATGGGAAGAAGGAGGAGGAGGAGGAGGAGGAAAGTTGGTTAAAGAAAAAGCGAGAAAACTCTTAAGAAGATGGAGGAGGAGGAGGAGGAGGAGGAGAAAATGGAGAAAACAGAGAAAATAGAAACGAGAGGAGGAGGAGAGAAGGAGGAATAAGAGGGGAAATGAGGGTTTAGGATGAAGAGGAGGTGGGTAGAGGAAGGGAGGATGAAAATGCAGAATGAAAAGAAAACGAAATATAAGAAGAAAAAAGGAGGAATGCGAGAGAGATTCAGTTCATCAGAGTGTCGGTAGACACACTGTGTAGGGACGACCCCGACGCATCCAGAAGCCTTAACATGTAATCCTTCGTAACATCCAAACTCGGATGTATTGATATTTTTAAGTATCCAGCCTTAAAACTTATTCTTGTCGATACCTAACATATCTCCTAAAGTAGCTAAAACAACGCTAATACGCCATACGCTAAAACACACAGGACAAAAATCCCTATTTCTCCACATTCTTCATGCTGCTGCATTTTTTTTTTTTTCTGCAGCGAATCCGACAGGTCTATAAGTGGTGGACCTGGGGGATCCTTTTTTGTTTCATCTTCAAGGAGAGTTCGAATTTCTGCTATTGGAGAGCTGTGAGCGATTTTGCTCTGAAATACAGATTGAGATTTTCAGTTGATATGACATCAGATATTCTATGGCTGCAGTAGTTCCGCCGGAGGTCTATGAAAATAGTCTTATCTTGTTCTTTCTTAGTGCGCTTTAGATCAAAGATGTCTAAACAGATCACCTTTTTCTTTCACATGTCGGTTTTACTTTCTGCAAGGTCGGAAGCACAGCAGATATTTTCCAAGACAGATCAGAGGTAATAGGTCGGGAATAGGTAATCTTTTACAGTTTTTATTCGATTTTGATCAGACTTGGTACAAAGGTAAAAGGTGAAAAAAGGTGAAATGCTTAAGTTTTGTGAACAATCGGTCAAAATTTAAGGTCACAGGACAGATAAAATTTTCGACCCTTTAGCTCAGAAAGCTGACGTCCAATTTGGACAATACTTGGTAGAAGGATTTAGAATTATCCATAGATTAAGTTAATCAGTATTGAGAACAACAGGACAATGGTGAAGGTCACAAGGCAGTGTCAGCACACTTTTAATAAAACTGAACTAAACCCTGGTGGAGGGGGTCATGATCAGTCAAAGATCAAGGTTACAGAGCTCTGTCAAAAGTTCAGGCATAGTCCAGTATCAAGACGTAGAAAATTTCTTGTTACAGTCTCCAGAAAATTTTATTCAGCTCAAGAGAGGCTTTTCGAACGGGAACGGGTTAGTCAGAGCCATCGTTAATCGCTTCACTAGAACGATGCTCGTAAGTTGAAAAACTGATTTTTAAAAAGTGGAGTTTTCTTACACAGATTTTTACAAATCAGTAAAACAAATACGAAAAACATTTCATAAAATGTATCAAGATGTCGGGATGGCATTGCGCCAAAAAACAGCGGAACATTGGTATTATGGATCCAGTTTCATGAGATAAATGTCAAGAGTCATGCAGGCCTTTTTCCTTGCGTTCGGGTTAAGCCAGATTGTTTCAAGTCCAGATCGTTTAACTCAGCTCAGGTCCAGTATAAACAATTCAGTTCCCATCAGGACACATCTGGCCCTTCACATGTAGGTTACTTGTATTCAGGCCGTAATGTCAGTCAACGTCCGTTCATATCAGTTCAGGTTCCGTCATGCCTTTCAAATCCATTTCGGCTCAGGCAGTCAGTTCCAAGTCATCCAAGTGAATTCAGGTCCGATCAGGTCACTTCGGTCCCAGTTAGGTCAAACTAGATCTGTTCAGCTATTTTGTTCCGGAACGTCCAGATAGTCCCGTCAGTACAATGACTCCTTCGTCTTTACTGTATTTCTAACGACCGCCATATAGTTACATCTGAGAAAGGTCCACAACAAAGAAATGGACTTGAAACAATACCTCCACTGAGATCATGTTAGTGATTTCCGAACTTTGTGGTTTCCAGTAGTCCAAAAAACTGTTAGCACGTTGGGTGCTCTCCATTTCACTAAATGAATGCCTGGTGATCCAGTGGGTTAAGAAGTTCCAGCTAGATGCTATCCATGCAGGCATCCATTCAGTGGGTGGTTCGGGGTTTGCGTTATGCCAGTTAGGAGAAACCGGACTGGTCACTCACCTTTTACATCCAAACTGTGTAGCTAAGCCCCATGTCTCTACGCTTGTGATGGGACAATGAATACCTGGATGTTGGATAGAATGGATACTTTACTTTCATCATTATCATAATCATCATCACCATTACTATTATTATTATTATTATTATTATTATTATTACAGTGAACTTGTTGGGAGGGGGTACAAAAACAAAAAGTGAGCAGGACGGGGTGGGACCGTGTTGGTTGATTGGGCAGATGTTCTTTGTACACGTGCAAAGTCGTTGTTTGTGGTGGCCATTCCCCCGTCCCACTCCACTCACCCACACCCTTCTCATTCCACGTCTCTCCACTCTATATCCTCCTTTCTTACTCTCCAGTTAGTCACCTATACCCACCCCTGTCCCCTTTCAGTGATCCACATCCTCCCTTGTCTCCCTCCAGGCACCAATACCCTCCCCTGTCACCCTCCAGACACCCACACCCACCCTTGTCTCTCTCCAGTCATCACCCCCCCCCCCCCCGTCACCTCCTATAGTCTGACAAATCTAAACATAGGGTTTGGGTGGAGTCACCCCCTCCCTACACTATTGCCATGTTTCCTAACCCTACGATGTATAACGCCTGTGGTTTGTGTAGTAGGAATGATACATAAACATAACTCATACTAATATAACTGTAATGAAAGTGCTGACATGTATCAAGGAAGAATAAAACTATTCTGCATACTATATTATACGATAATAGAGAAACGTGGCATAAAAATTTGGCAGTGTTGCTCTAAAAATATTCTAATTATTATTTACTTCCCCAACACTTCTAACATTGCTAATTAATTTAGCAAGTATAATTGCAAGAAAATTTGAAGGGATAAAAGTGGGAAGAGGCGATCCTTTCATAATTAAAATAAATATATCAAACAGCTCTGGGGTGGCAGCACTCACGCGACACGTGTTTGTGTGTACGCTATGGGAGGTCACCAACCCCCAACAGGATTTAGGCCTATTGGGGAAACCTCTATAAAAAAAACGCGCCGTGACTTTTACCTCAAGGGTGGTGCGGAAATAAAGTCAAAATTATAATCCATACATAAAAATGGAAGTAAAAAACCATGGATGACACATAACAAAATCTAGTGAGAGAAAGAGAGAGAGAGAGAGAGAGAGAGAGAGAGAGAGAGAAATAATAATAATAATAATAATAAAACTTTATTTCCACTAAACAGTGGGTATTCTTATACATTATACAGTAGTACAGCATACAGTATGAAAGTTCTATACACAATATAATACAAGTTGATACATATGGTGGAGAATAGTCACCTTCCCCTGTCATCCTCCATTCAGTCGCGCACCCCCTCCTCTGTCACCTGTGCAATCCTTTGTTCCCCTCAATTATCCACACCTTCCTGTTTCACGCTTCCTCCTCCAGTCACCTACGTGTTCTTCCCTCACTCATATCTCAGACACAGACATCACCTTAACCTCTAGACACTCACACCATCCTTCTTCCTCTTCCAGACACTCCCATACTCCTCCTTCCTTCTCCAGACACTCCCATAATCCTCCTTCCTCCAGACACTCCCATAATCCTCCTTCCTTCTCCAGACACTTCCATAATCCTCCTTCCTTCTCCAGACACTTCCATAATCCTCCTTCCTCCTCCAGACACTCCCATAATCCTCCTTCCTCCTCCAGACACTCCTATAATCCTCCTGCCTCCTCCAGACACTCCTATAATCCTCCTGCCTCCTCCAGACACCCACTCAATCCTCTTTCCTCCTCCAGACACTCCCACAATCCTCCTTCTTCCTTCAGAGACTCTCACAATCCTCCTTCCTCCTCAAGACACTCCCACAATCCTCCTCCATCTTCATGATATTGAAAGAAATTAATAACTTAAAACCTCAAAAATCGCCAGGTCCGGACGATATATATGCAAAAATTATAAAAGAAACCAAAGAAGAATTATGTCAGCCACTTTTAACGTTATTTAATTATTCTTTAAGTTCAGGAGAAGTTCCAGAGGCGTGGAAAACCGCAAACGTAGTGCCCATCTTTAAAAAGGGTGATAAATCAGCTGCGTCGAATTATCGTCCGATAAGTCTAACGTCAATAGTAGGAAAAATGTTAGAGTCAATTTTGGCAAATAAGATTAGAGAACACTTAGAAAGATTTAATCTTATAAACGAAAGTCAGCACGGATTCAGGCAAGGACGATCCTGCCTCACAAATTTGTTGTCATTCTACTCGGAGGTCTATGAGGCAGTAGATAGCGATAAAGCTTACGATGTTATTTATCTGGACTTTAGTAAAGCTTTTGATAGGGTCCCACACGAAAGGTTAGTTAGAAAGGTTCGAGCACACGGTATAGACGGCGATATCTTAAAATGGATAGAATCCTGGCTGAAAGGACGAAAGCAGAGAGTATTAATAAATGGAACTAAGTCGGACTGGGGATTAGTAACTAGCGGTGTACCACAGGGTTCAGTACTCGGTCCCTTATTATTTTATCATATATATAAATGATCTAGACTTAGGAGTCAATAGCAGCATCAGCAAATTTGCCGACGATACAAAAATAGGGCGTATCTTTAACTCGACTGACGATTGCCATAACTTACAGAAAGACCTCGATACATTGTCCAAATGGTCTAAAACTTGGCAAATGGAATTTAACGTTGAAAAATGTAAAGTACTTAACGTAGGCAAGACCATTGGAGATACTAAATACAGCTTAGATAACAAAGAAATTAGCAAATCGGAATGCGAGAGAGATCTAGGAGTTATGATTAGTAACGACCTTAAACCTAGGCAACAGTGTATTAATGCGAGAAATAAAGCAAATAGGGTCCTAGGATTTATTTCGAGAAGCGTGAGCAATAGATCATCTAAAGTAATACTAAAACTTTATCTAGCATTAGTAAGGCCACATTTAGACTACGCAGTACAATTCTGGTGTCCTTACTATAGAATGGATATTAATTCGTTAGAAAATGTACAGAGAAGAATGACTAAAATGATACATGACGTCCGGAACCTGTCATATGAAGACAGACTGAAAAGACTAAGTCTGCATTCGCTAGAGAGGCGTAGAGTAAGGGGAGACTTAATTGAGGTGTTTAAGTGGATGAATGGTATAAATAAGGGAGATATTAGCAAGGTACTTAAAGTGAGCATACAGGATAGAACTAGAAATAATGGTTTCAAACTAGAAAAATTCCGTTTCAGTAAGGAAATCGGTAGAAATTGGTTTGGTAATAGAGTAGTAGACGAATGGAATAAGCTACCTAGTAAAGTAGTTGCTGCCTCTTCCATTGAGAGTTTCAAGCATAGGCTAGATAAGCATATGACAAATAAGGGGTGGATATAGAATAAAGAAAATCTTATAACCAATACTAATTCAAAAAAATTTTCTTTTCAGGTTACACTATGATAGTCTCTATTCTCCTTTCACACTTTCCTGTAAAATGTCCACGCCAGTTTTTCTATACGGCGTGGTGTTCTTTCTGACTTTTTCCTGCCGGCTTCGGCTGGAGGGTTTGGAGGGCGGGGGAGAGCCTTCTTCTTTACTGTCCTTATCTCATTCTAGTAGTTCAGTTACTCTTCTAGGAGCTGCCTAGCATGGGCCAACCGGCCTACTGCAGTTATCCTCTCCTTATGTTCTTATGTTCTTATGATACTCCCTCAATCCTCCTTCCTCCTCCAGACTCTCCCACAATCCTCCTCCATTTTCATGACACTCCCACAATCCTCCTCCATCTTCATGATACTCCCTCAATCCTTCTTCCTCTTCCAGTCACGCGACCATCCTCCTCACGTTCACCATTATTCACTCTCTCTCCTGTCCCCCACCAGTCGCCCATACTTTCCTCACCTTCTCCCCTGATCATCCAAACTCTTTTCCTCCTCCCTCTACCACCCATACATTTCCTCCTCCCTCTCCACTCACCCACATACTCTCCCCGTCCCTTTCCACTTACCTACACCCTTCATCCTCAATCACCAATACTTTCCCCCCTTCCATTTATAGGTGGGAAATACGATGCTGATGACTTTAAATGACTTGATGACGTGGATAAAATAGTTATAAGATGCTGACAAGGAAGAGCAGGTAGCATAATGATAGGATGTTGATAATTGTAACTCAGTGGTTATGAAGGTAAATAAGAGTTCGAAGTTATCTATAAGCAGGACGAGGCAATGTTTGGATAAGTGAATGGAGAGATATACATAGTTTATTTGTCGTCGCCTGTGAAGGACCCCCCCTTTTTTTATTTGCTTAGTTTAATCAGTTGCATTTTTACTGGTTTTGAATTTTGCCATATCGATTACTTATCTAAAGATACACTTCAGGCACTTGTGGTTGAGTCGGGCCAGTGACGTTTGTCATCAGGTGGGTCTGAAATCCGCTTGTGTATCAGCTATAGACGCCATGATAAAATTGCAGGGTTTTCTGTCTTGGTGGTGGGTGGCGGTGATCACAGTCCTGCCCCCGGTTCACTTTACCACACAACCCATCCCCCAACCTGTGGGTGGCCCACTTTTGGTTGGGCAAAAGAAGTGGGACGACGATGATAAAAGATGGTATACTAAAATCAAGTCCTGGGTAAGAAAATACGGGGAATATATTCAGTGTGTTTTGATCGTGATCGCCGGTGTGGCTGTGGGCGTGGGTATCGCCTTTTGGGAAGAGAAGGTCGGAGCTCTGACGCATGAGCATCTCGCCGATATCAAGAAGTTGTACCCAGCCCTCTCACCCTGGTGCCTGGACAGCTGGGGCGGACGGGTGCCTTTCCTCCGTCAAGTGTTTCCCGATTCCCATAGGAGCGCCGAGGAAATGTGTGGATCACCCCCCGTCGTCTACCACACTGTGCCACTCTATTCTACCCACCTCCACGCTCATTACCGGACTTGCCTGGAAGAGTACTCAGCTCACCAGCTACAGCGCAGGCAGGTGCTCGCCGACATCATGAAATTTTATATCATTTACCCAATCCTTTGCTTTGCTCTTGTCTTCGTTGTTATCTTAACTTGTTCACGGTATTCTAACCAGAAAAGTTCTTGACTTAGCTCCTATTTGCATGGAAAGTGTTGAGATAGCCTTCCAGCGTCACCCAGACTTGTTGGCTTTATTCTCCACCCGAACATAAGTTGTTTTATTGTTCTCTTTTTTTTCTTTCGTATCGTTCGTTGTATTGTTCATAAAGACTCCAACATGCCTGCATTCGTCAGCCCTAGTCACCTAATGGTAGCTCTCCACGCTGCTCGATCTCTGGCAGCCTCCCTATTTAGTCTCTTAACACTGACGTTACACCTTACTACCTCGTTCCAGGTTTTTTTCGTGCCTTCCTGGACGACTATGGGGCCCACCAGCTGGAGCGTAGGCAGGTGCTCGCCAATTTCCGCAGGTTTTATTTACCGTACTTTAACCCACCATAGTCCGTAATATTGTACGGTCTTTTCTCAATTTCACTGTACTTTAACTCCAGGAGATCTTGACTTTTCTCGTTTTTGCGTGGCCAAAAAAATGCTGGGCAAACAAAAAACAGCGTCACCCAAATGTGCAGGCTTTATTTTCTGCCCAACCATGAACTCTCATTGCTTTCATTGTTATCTATATATAATTTGTACTGTATATCAACTCTAGAAGGAGATAAACCCGCGTCCAGCTGTTATGAAACGCAGATATAATATTGTTTGGCGTTAACAATACTGGGATCACTGTCTCCAGTGTGCATCTGTTTCAGTGATGTAGTGATTGTTTTCCACTTTATCTTAACCTTTGGAGGACACTTGTTTGCGTAAGGCACAGCTGGGATAATATTGCGTCACCAAAACGTGTAGGCTTTACTTCTCCACATCGTCCTCCCCTGTTTCATTGCCCTCATGATTTGTTTCAGTTTTCCTTTAGAGGGACATGAATTCACTCTTATTTGCATAAAAGGAATTAAAATCGTGTGAAGTCAGCACGACTTGACAGGATTTAGTTTCTATTTCTCTCTCAACCATGCTTGTTTCTTCACCCATGAAAAACAAAAAATAGGACTGGAATAGCGTCAGCAGCTCTACACATGGACCGTTCTCTCCATCCTTTAAGCGCCTGTGCCACGATAACCGTTATTACTTCACTGTATATTAATCCTAGATGGACATGAGAAGTGGAAGGTGCTGACCAGTACGTATTATACTGTAGGAATTATTTCTTGTGTTTAAGCTCATAATTATATAAGTATCCTTTATCATTTCACAGCGAAGGGTTTCTCTGAGAGCATTAAAATAGCCTGGCGTACAAGCAAAGTTCTTATTTCTTGACCAGATGTTAAATGATACAGATATAAACGTTTTTTGCTGATAGAATTATTTCTGTGATGAGTAAAATGGTTTGACGTTCGCCAGATAAAATGCAGAGTTTGTTTTCGCAGCGAAGGGGCGAGAAGAGGTAATGCCACTCGTAAGCCGAAATAGATTTACCTGTTGTCAGCAAAGATAAAGTATTCAGTAATTTTCGTATTCTGGAAGAGCTAAGGGACTGGAAGCCACTCATTATCAGGAATGAAATCGTCCAGCGCCAGCCAGGATGAAGCTGCCAATAAAGCTTGTACGGTATCCTGAATGGGTTGAAGGACTGGGTACCGCTCTTATCTTGGAATGTAATTGTGTGTCATCAGCAAGTAAACAATGAGCAGTTACTTCTGAATTGTGAAAGTCTCTCTCTCTCTCTCTCTCTCTCTCTCTCTCTCTCTCTCTCTCTCTCTCTCTCTCTCTCTCACACACACACACACACACACACACACACACACACACACACACACACACACACACACACACACACACACGTAACTTTCTAGGGATATGCTTATCTTGCAAAGAACTGTCAATATCAGAAGTGTAAGCTCAGCGGTATTATAATGTTGATATCAGATAAACATCAGAACAACACATATTTCTTTATTAGCAGAGGAAAACCGACACATGTTTATTCTGTCGATCATCATCATCATCATCATCATCATCATCATCATCATCATCATCATCATCATCATCATCATCATCATCATCATCATCATCATCATCATCATCATCTAACCCCTATAAAGGAAGTGCGCAAGATACAGTGTCATCATCATCACTGTCACCATCACTATTTCCACCTTCAGTCATCATCGCCATTATTAAAACTTCCCTCATCCCTGTTGAAAGTTTTCTTATTTTTGTCGGTATTTGTACTGTTCATTCCACTGAGAAAGTAAATGGCCATTACTGTGAGACTCTTTAGCCTAAAGCCTTCAAACTTTGTCAGGTTAATCGCCCAGCTGGCAACTTGTTCTTGCAAATATGATGGGACTCCATCAACCGAATCATATTATTCAGAATGTAAAAAACTGATTCCAGACATTATACTGTATAAGAAACCCCGTAAGCCAGCAAGCTGAAAATTTACTGCAATATAGCCTTAAGGCGGCCGCTTTGCGGGAAGAAATATGATTTGACCCCAAGGCCCCTTTGTAGCTCGGTTTCTATTGGCTCTGGGAAGTTTTACTTTAACAAACTTGTCCTTGGACTATTTTACTGTGATCTAATTATTATTATTATTATTATTATTATTATTATTATTATTATTATTATTATTATTATTGTCAGCCTTCATTCTGTCCCCATTATTTTACTAGATGTTGGTTGCTTCCAGACCAGGGAAAAACAGTAAAACAGAAGCACATATTTGGATGCCCAGCGTAAACGATTCCTATCTCACTATCTCATTCCACCCTTCATTAACTACATCAGGTAAAGGGCATTGTGTTGATATTACTCTTGCAGTTACCACACAAATAGTTACGTTTGGCCTTCATTAACCCCGCCACCACTAGGGCCCACACATGAATATAATCGTCTGTAGTTTGTTTTCACCTGACAAAGATTCCGAACCTCTTTCAGCCCAGTTTATGGCCAGGTGTAATCAGATTGGGGGTTAGATTTCTCTATACTCTTTTTACTCTAACTTGGGCAAAAATTGTTATCTCTTCATAATGAATGCTGAGTTATAACAATAGATTAACAATATAATATGCTGCTAGTCACGAGGCAGTTCTATTGAAAGGACGTAGAGCCACTGTATTGTCTTAGTCTCCCACTGAACTATGTGAAGTAAGCAGCAAAAGAACAAAAATATGGGCCAATTACGTGTATAAGAAGTGTAACCAGATTCTTGCCCCGTAACAACTGTAAAGCTCATCGAATTTCAGGCAACTATGACTTGCTGTAGTAGTCAGGTTGTGAGAGTGACCCAATTTTGGTAGATGGAAAGAAACCAACTATACTGGTGACCTGGGAAAAATGTTAAGTACGTCATCGAAGTGAAGGGATTGACCAAGTAAATACTATCCCATTTTCATACCTAAGGATAAACCTTTTGCTTGTTCACAACTACTCCCACTTCAGCACACGCAAGCCAAACCACCTGCACGCAACCAAATAAAAACCTGCACATTAGGACGCACAAAAACACAAGGTCTGTGAACACACACACACACACACACACACACACACACACACACACACACACACACACACACACACACACACACACACACACACACACACACACACACACACACACACACACACACACACACACACACACACACCGCCATAATTCATAAATGAAAACCGTAAGTAAGGGGAGTCCCGGGCGTGCAAATATAAGTTTTCTTCTCAAGGCGTCAAATCCACCCCACCCCCAGACGGTCAGGGCTGGTGTGTGTGTGTGTGTGTGTGTGTGTGTGTGTGAGAGAGAGAGAGAGAGAGAGAGAGAGAGAGAGAGAGAGAGAGAGAGAGCGTAGGTGTAAGGTCACGAAACAATCCAGACCTCTTATCAGGAAGCAATAGTCGTAATGAAAGCCAACAGTGGTAATAAAGAACAGCAGTTGTGTTTGGAGTGGCCAATTCTGATAACGCCAGGTCAATGGGAGTAAAACATCGTCGTCATCAGCGCCATTATTATCGTTATCGTCATCGTCGTTATCACTCTCACATTTGCATCACTATCGTTATTGTCGTCGCGTTATTCTTTTTTATTATAAATGGGGTGGACTGAAGAAAGGGAAATAGTCTCTAGAGAGCCCAGCCAAAAGAACCACATCACCATACACTCACCATTTAGGTCTTCAAACATAACGTCATGTCAAGTCAGATTAAGCACTAAGGATCATTTGATTCGTAATAAACTCTAATGAACTCATAATAAAGACTATAAAGGAAGGAGAATGGCCAAGAACGAGATGGAGGAACAAGATTAAGGAGTTTATGAGGGTAGTAGGAATTTGAGGTGTGACTGAAACTGTAGTTGTCCACATGTGGTCCACTATAGGACTGCACCTTTTTCCTAATGTGAGAGTGATAGCCAAAATGAGACCATCCACATGCTGGCGAACAGCGGAAGGAATTGGGAAGGCGTGTGTGTATGGAATGGGATGCTGTGCTCTGGCGTATAAAGAAAAGCGAATATTACAAGCACCTACTTTAAATATCCGCCAAATTAGGGGTTCCGAACCCTGGAGGCAGAGCGCACCTTCATCACGAGTTGCACAGGGTGCCACCACGCCACCGTGTCCTCACTGAGTAGGGAAATACATACTTGTATGTCTTGTAAGTAGGAGCAGTTCCATGCGGGGTGTTAACGTTGTGATGAATAAGGTATGGGAGTAAGGAAGCGCTACTTGTAACTATACTGTGGGTTGTTTTATAGTGCATATTTGAGGTTCGTGTTTAAAGCATAATGTTTGGGATTCGGGTTTTTATTTGTGTATTTTTTTACCCATGCTGTACCACAGCAGTGATTTATGGAGGTACTTTGCCAGCCTAAGCTAATATAATAATTTAGTCAGCTAGGCTACGCCAGGAGCATGTTGATTCTAACACCAGCGTACAGTAGTGATGCGTGAACAATGTCTGAGGGACGGGAACATAAAGTGAGGGCAGTTCAAATAAGATGTTCCAGCAGTCTTTCTGAACTGATTTTGTCGGACATAATATTGATCTTGTGATCGCGATAAACCTCTGATTGTTCATGTCAACATTATAATAAATTATGAGAAAAAAAGTTTGAACTTTCTTATCAGTGCTGACTGCGTTTAAAAAGCGGGATACTGTCTAACCCTATCATTTCCTCAAAGATATTGTCAAACTGACCGTCATTGATTAGGGGCTTGCATACATCTTCCCGCATTCAGTTTTAATAACATGGCTAGTACAGTGACAGCTGGACTTGAGATTGATGCGGAAGTTAGGTAGTGGGGAGGACAAAGGCATATCTTCTCGAGGCCTTTGGAGGCTTCCCAGGACAACCATCTTAATTCCTTTGTGCATTTACTACGTTTACCCTCTTATGTTCGGAACAATTCAGGTAACCTATTTTCTTTCAGCTTACGCCAGATGGTTTTATTTACAAGAGTGCGTCATAGCAGCCCGAGCTTTAGTACTGCCACCATTAACATTCTCATAGTCGAGACAAATAAGTGTTTTGTTCCAGCATTCCCAGACGATTTTGCACGACATAGTCATAGGAGGCCAAGTTTTAATGTTTTCCTTTAATTTATGTTATTTGTGCAGACTGAATCATTATCAGAGCGAGATAAACGATGTGTAAGAAAATATTAAACTCATCAGAACGATAAAACCTCATATTTCTGGCAATTTTCTGCTTAAGAAGAACCTCTCTAATTGAAGAAATTGATGGCAGTCACCATGAACTTCACTACGATAGCCACTTTTGTTTTATTTTTAATGTCTTGGACGCTTTTATTCCATCACAGAAAGAACATCAATCATTGGGAGGATCAAGGAGTAACGGGCATGATAATATCTCATATATTGGAATACAGGCCAAGGTGAAGTACTGTACTTCGAGGGAATTCGGGCAAATGGAGCGAAAGGAGAATGAGAAATGGACTAACAGTGTGTGAGAGAGGAGGGGTAATATGATGTGACATGAACCGTGAACAAAATGGAAGGACAAGGTTAGGGAGTATGATATTTATTAAGGAAGGTGGAGTGCTGCCAAGTGGATTAAATTAGGTTTAATATATTGTCAAAGAAAGTGTCAGGGAGGGTTTTCAGGATAATATATACCACGAATAAGGTGGGATATTTGATCACTGGTTGTCTGAGGGAGTGTGAAGTACCGCCAAATGGAGCAAAAGGGGATTGATATATTGATTAAGGGAGTGTGTGTGAGTGTGGGTTTCTGAGATGATGTATACACCGTTAACGAGGTGGAAGGATAGATAGAAGAGTTTAGGCATGGTAGTGGATTTTCGCTAAGTGGAGCCAATGGAACTGTGTATTGACTGAGAAAATGTATGAGAATGGATTAAAAAGAAAATGTTTATACAGAACAAGGTAGATAAGATCAGATGGTATAGATGTGGTGAAATACCTTCACATATATATATATATATATATATATATATATATATATATATATATATATATATATATATATGCGTACCATCTTAAGAGCTCTTTCTCACTTTTTACGCTCCATGTGAAGGTATTTCACCACATCTATACCATCTGATCCTATCTACCTTGTTCTGTATAAACATTTTCTTTTATATATATATATATAACGGAAGCTCAGAGGCTGTGTGAGAGAGTGTGAAGTGCTGCCTGATGGAGCGAAAAGGTACTGATATAATGACTAAGAAGGTTTGTGAGAGTGTGAGATGATAGTATCATCAACAGTGGTGTGATATGATTATATAGTTTTGGAGAGATGGTGAATTGCCAACAGACAGAGCGAATGGAAAATGATACATTGACGAAGAAAGTCTGTAAGAACGGGTTAGTAAGGTAGTATATACCAGTTATAGATTAGAGATTATATGAAAGGGGGTAAAGGACCAACAAAAGGACTGAAACGAGATTAATGGCTGAGAAAGTGTGTGAGAGAGTGGGTCTGCGAAAATGTTACATACCAAGCAAGAAAAAAAAAGTATAGGATAAGATGAAAGATTTAAAGGGATAGTAATTGGATGCTGCCAAATGAGTTGATAAAATTTGTTATTGAGTAGAAAGATGTGTGAGTGGTTTTTGACATATACTGTGAACAAAATGGCAGGAGTGGATTGCCGTCAGACGGACCGAATGAAGGCTGAGAAAATTACTAGCAGAGTGTTTGGGAGTGAACGAGAGGGAAGCTGGAGCGTCATGGGAGGAAGGGTCGGGAATGAGTAGGTACAGAAGGGCCTTCAAGTCTTTTATTCGGGCTCTGAATAACAAAGTAGTAGATACTGGTAGACCGACAGGTATATAAATAGAGGTATATATAGATAGATTGATTGATAGCTAGGTAGATAGACATTTAGGGAGTTAGACAGACAGGCTGACAGATGGATGGGTAAGTAGACCACATTCTGGGACTGGGCTCTGTATAGTCTGAAACGGTACAAAATATAGAATATACAAGTGCTCGTGGGCCCTTCGGGCCCCTCGTTTTGCTCCTGCGGAGGGCTCTCCCGCTGCTATAACATATTTGAGTTATTGCTATGGGCAAAAACTTCTACGGAGATCCTATGCCGGCGCTGGGAGCGGCGTTTTTTTTTTTTTTTTTTTTTTTTTTTTTTTGTCAAAATGTGATCGCTCATTAAATATAGTATAAGTTTTTCAGTCGTGATGGGACTAAGTTTTTTCACATCAGCGAATTTTTTGCGATTTTTGTGTCAGTTTTGGTGTGATTTCAATGTGTAGTTTTGGCTGCCCAAAACACACACACACACACACACACACACACACACACACGGCTAGTTCAATAGTATATTAGACAGATGTTCTTTCAAGTTCCTCTCCCATCCACTTCACCCATACACAGACAGACAGAGAGACAGTGTCGACAGACAGAATTAGATAGGTAGACATAGTTTGATGGAGATAGATAAGCAGATTGGTAGATAAATAAACAAATAAATATACAGATCGGCAAATAAGTAAAAGTAAAAATTCAAAGCAGTCTGTCTGCAAGAGATGAAAGCAGTGATAGAGGGTCAGTGAAGGGTGAGGCTAGTGAAGCTTGGGTTGAGCACAGCGACAAACTGTTTACGGCTGTTTTATTGGCCTCACTTTTATCCTATTTCTCGCTTCTCTTTTGTCTCTCCTTTTTCCTGCTTTCCCGTCTGTTTTTCTCTCACTTTTTCTGCTTCCCTTTTTGTTTTTCTCTCTCACTTCCTGTTCTCCTTCCAGTTTTTCCACCCCTATGTGTTAGTGTGTTGCAATCTCTCTCTCTCTGGGGCCAGAATAACTCACCGGTAGCGCGCTTGGTAGTGTTCGCGCCTCACGACCGTAGGGTTGGCAGTTCGAGACCTCACCAGAATAGCGTATTTGTGGTGAGAGATGTAGCGGTCACTCCAAGGATCTTGTCTTGCCCTGCAGTTCTGTATGGTCCATTTGTCCTAGTTCGGGGGACTATCTCTCTCTCTCTCATATATATATAACATATCTTTTCCATCATATATATATATATATATATATATATATATATATATATATATATATATATATATATATATTTTATATATATATATATATATATATATATATATATATATATATATATATATATATATATAACATACCTTTTCCATCATTATACCTTTTCCATCATTCCTTTCTCTTACCCTTTTGTTCCTCTCTCCCTCCTTCTCTCCATCCCATTTCCTCAATCCTTTGCACGTTCACTCATCTCCTCCACTTTCCCTCTCTCCCTTGACAGGTACAGAGGCGGAAGTACATATTTATCTAACTGCACTCATTTTCGTTATTTCGCCACACCTCAGCATGTATTTCTTTAGTTTTGTTCATTTTCTCTGTATGGTGAAAACTTTGATCATTATCATCATCATCATCTTCGCCGTCACCGTACTGTCCATTAAATAAAATATGTATAAAATATAATACTAGTATATAAGAGCCAGCGTTAGTCTGTAGTGTGCGATGAATTTAACATCTGTATTTACTCAGTAATAATCTTTTAGTCATTTTTTACAGGTGATGAAATGAATTTAATGTGTGATAAATGGAATTGGATAAGGAAAATAAGTGGATAAGAAAGAGGGAAGGGAAGAGATTTAAGAGAGGAAGGGGAAAACAAGAAAGAAAGACATTCGTAGGAAACAAAACAAAACGAAAAGGAAGGGAAGCGAATGGTCTGAATGAAACAGATGAGTAGTTAGGGAAGGGCATAGTCGACTGAGTCTGAAGGTAGAAGGAGGCGAGGTAGGCTAAGAAAAAGGTGGATGGATGTGGTATGCTAGTGTGTAGAGAATTAGATGTGGAAGTTGATCAGGCTAGGATCGTGTTGAATGAATGGATAATGTGTTGAGGAGGACATGGTAAAGGTGGAATCATTTTTTAAATATGACTGTTGGTGTGTTGACGGTATGTGGCAGGTCTGTTATAAAGAACACAGAAAAGCTAGATGTGCAGATGGCTTGACCTGTGAAATGGAGCTAGGTTTCCTGGGGTTTGAACGATAAACAAAGGAGTAACTGGTCCACATCACTGGGCAAGCTGTTGATAGTTCTTCTACTTTTGTGTGTTCTCTTGTTGCCGGACGTAACCTCTCCCCATCCGTAGGCAGATAAAAGATCAGGATGATAGTGGTGAAATGGAAATAGCTTCCATGGATTTCCCATTACTGAACAAAAACATCTGAAGCGGAGTGTTATTTGTGTGTGTGTGTGTGTGTGTGTGTGTGTGTGTGTGTGTGTGTGTGTGTGTGTGTGTGTGTGTGTGTGATCATTCTTTAGGTCTGATAGTATGTGCGAGCAAAGTATCTCAGTTTAGATCCGATTTGGACCTGACATGACGGAAGGGTTGCGAGATTTCCCAGGGCTTGATATATACAATATATATATATATATATATATATATATATATATATATATATATATATATATATATATATATATATATATATATATATATATATATATATATAAGTTCGGCCCATAGACCAATAATTGTAGGACGTCGATGTTGCATTGCGAATGCTCCCTCATTTATTATTCATGCAACCACCAGGCAGTTATATTCAGCTTATTGAAAATATTTCTTTCCGAGTAAGTTAATGAAAGCAGTATTTAAGTATTACAGATCAAAACCATTTAAGGGCAGAGTTAAATCGTTCTGCTGCCAGCAAGATTAGAGTACAAAAAATGCATTATCGTAGTGAAGGCGTTAAATTTGAAGAAATGGGGCAGAACCTAAAAAAAAAGAAAAAAAAAGAAAAGAGAGATTGGTGTATGATGGAAGAAAAATGGAATGGGATGAAGGAACATGAAAAGGAAGGAATATATTAAAAAAGAAATATTGCGGAAAGAAAAATGAAGAGAGCATGAAGAAATGAGAGAAGAGAAACGGTAAAATAGAGAATTCGGATGATGCCTTGGTGGAGCATGACGTTGAAGTAGGTTTACAAGCACGATCTCCGACTGCCTCGATGAAACTCGGATCTGTGTCTCTTGAAGGATCCCTGGTTATCTCGGTGGGAGGTTGGCCCTGTGACTCTTCAGCTCCGGGGCTTCTCTCCATCCCTAGCGGACATCCAAACCTCATGTTTGCCATTAGCGGTACCGTCGATCACCCTGTACACTGACACCCCACTGGACCTCTCGTCACTCGCCCAGGTTGTGACTTGGACGGTACTGCAAGCGACTGAGAGGTCGAAAGAAGAGATGACAGAAGGGACGGAGGATTTTGGATACGACGAGCCAGGGCCGTGCTTAGGATTTCTGAGAGGGTGGGGGGTTAAAATAACACTTGTTTCATAATGAAGTTTATTCGCTATTTCATTCACTCATTCATTCATCATCTAATCCTATGTTGCCCCATGAGGAGCGTAGGAGGCCGGGACTTGGTAAATTGGTCCAGACATTTAAGATTAGAGTTACCAGCCTTACTCATCCCTCCTGGGTGGCATTACGTGAGCAATAAAGCTCAACCAACCTTTAGTTGTAAACGGGCACTGATTCAATCGTATTGGAGCGCTTTAATGACCCACTAAACTATGTAACGCAATACGGTAAACTTGGGTACTGTCACTGACTAAAGTACTGAAAGGATACAAACTCAGGGTAATTTACATACTGAACACTACAGAATCTTGGAAGTGAAACAAAGAATTTAGTCGTTTACTTGACATCTTTCACTAAAAAACACAGGAAAAACAAGAGGAAACAGTTCTTCACTCGCTGATATTTGACGGTAAACTAACTCACACTGCACAAAAGACCGTTTATATACCATTATGAAATATTCTAGAAATGTCCACTACGTTCTACAGACTTCCATTTTTTAGAAGCCTTCCGTGACCTTCCATTTATTCACTTCGGTAACAAAACGTTCTTGGACCTTTGTGAAGCTTCTTAATTCGTTCTTTCTCATATTTTGTAGAACTTTTTAACTTTTTCTAAAATTTTTCTATCTTGTAACTTTATTAACAGAATGTAATTAATGAGTTGCTTTTTTAGTATTATTTTCATTCGAATTTTTCAGTCTTTCCAAATGGAGGGATTAAACCCTCACCCCCCCCCCCCTTGACCGTGTACAGGGCCTTGCGTCGAGCCTCCTTCGTGTCACACTCAGATTCCGAGGACTTTGAAAGTTCGTCAGAGTCTACAAGTTGTGAAACTTCTCCTTTGATGTATTTCCCAAGGGCTCAGGGAAGAGTGTGGAGACGCTGTCTAGCCGCACACACTAGGGATGATGATGTTAGAAAGGGAAGGGGGGGGGGGCGGGTGAGAAAGAGCAAAAGGAGAGCAAAGGTGCTAGAGGCAAAGGAAGAGCAAAGAGAAAGAAAGCGCGAAGACAAAAGAACTGAGAGGAAATAAGACAGTGAAAAGGAGAGAGAAAGAAAGATATGCATGAAGAGAAGAGAGTGAAAACAAAAGAGAGAAAATGTGAATAGAAAAGAGAAGAAATCAGAGAAGAGAATAGATAATATTTAGAAGAGACAGGGGTGAAAGGCGACAGACATGAAGAAAAAGAGTGGAAGTAAGGAGAGGAAAAGGAGGATGAAAGAGGATAAAATACTAGGAAAAATATTGAAGAAAAGAATATTATGTGCTTCTCATTTGACAGATATGAACAGGATTTTAACCCTTTCAGTTCGATGCCCAATTGATATTCTTCCTATCCTCCGACGATTGAATTAACCATTGGGATACGTCTTGTGCTGAAGTGGTTAATGTACTGTCTCTAGTTTGTATAGTCTCTTCAGAGCATCATATATTGGTCAGGTAGAAGTAAAAAAAAAAAATGATAGGGGACTGGAGGATATGAGTATCACACTGAAGAACTCATTTTGTCTTCCCTTGTCCCTGTCCACCAAGCAGCAAGGGGTGTGGTAATACCTATGTGATAATTTCCAGCAACAAGGAACTTAGCAGATGTTAAATTTCTGCTGTGTTGATCTTTGTGAAGCGGTAGACACTAATCTGAGCCTCATTCTTCTTCTTGACTTAATTATTCTGATTCCTTCGTCCTCTGCACTTGAATATTCTCCTCTTTACTTAAATGTACTGGCTTCATCCTCTTGACTTGAATGAACTGACCTTCTTCCTTTTGACTTCATTATATTGCCTCCTTCTTCCCGTTGACTTGATTTTACTGCTTCTCTCTTCCTCTTGACTTGATTATACTGCCTCCTCCTTCCCATATACTTCATTACACTGCTTCCTCCTTCCCGTTGACGTGACTATACTGCCTCCCACTTCCCACTGACTTCATTACACCACTTCCTCCTTCCCTTTCACATGATTACATTGCCGCCTTCTTCCTGTGCCACGATTGTGCTGAAGTTGGTGGTTGTAGAATGACCACACAGCTCTGGGATCGAACCCGGCTTAGGAAGACTACCACTCTCAGTTGTTAGTGACTGTACCACCACAGCTGCTGAAAGGATAACACGTCTCACAATCATTCATTCCCGCGACCATGCAGATAGCAGAGTGTAGTGCCTGATAGTGGGTGCATAAGGCATGGTGTTAAATGAGAGAGAGAGAGAGAGAGAGAGAGAGAGAGAGAGAGAGAGAGAGAGAGAGAGAGAGAGAGAGAGAGAGAGAGAGAGAGAGAGAGAGAGAGAGAGAGAGAGAGAGAGAGAGAAACACGACTAAGAAGCCAAAGAGAAGAGGGAGAGGAAAAAACTGCAGGAAGGATGTGAGTAAAAAAAAAAAAGTGATTAAAAGTAGGGGAGAGGGAAAGACCAGTGAGTTATGGTGACGGCTGTACGTGATTTAGGTCTCTGTGGTGAGTTTTTATTTCAGGTGATTAATTGTAGGTTATCTATCTATATTTATCGTTTATCCATCTGTCCGTATCTAATGTACCTGTCTGTCTGCGTACCTGTTCACTTACCTACCAGTTTTTCCATCTATCTTTATGTGTATTTGTCTGCCCATATGTTTCTCCGGCACCCAGTTCTCCGTTAATTTGTCCATCCATCCGTTCGTTTATTTTTTTTTCCCGTCTATCTGTCCACGTATTTATCTTTCTTCGTGAGTTATGGTGATGGCTGTACGTGTTTCGGTTCCATGTGGGGCGGTTTGTATTTTAGGTGATTAATTTTGGTTTATCGTTGTCTATCTCTTTAACTGCGTAGTCTGTCTGTTTCTCTGTATGTCTGTCTTTGTGTATGTATATTTTCTGCCAGTATGTCTGTCCGTTTATCTGTGGAGCTGCCGTTTTGTGTTCTCGTGTCGACATGGATTTTGACCACTGTAGGATATTTAGACTCGTGTCCTTATGTTTTGCTTTTATATAATGGTAATTATGGTGGTCTCTGTCTGTCTATCTACCCGTCAATCCTGCCTGTTTGGTACAAGCTGTCTCTCTTTATCTCTTCCATACTTTTGTCTGTCTACCACTCTCCTCCGGTATGTTTATCTTGTGTGTATAATTATTCATCAGTTTATCTGTCAGTTAACCTGTCTGTCTATTTGTCTCTCAGTCTTTCTGGGCTATGGTAACTGCAGAGCGTGATTTACGTATCCTGGCTCAGATTATTTCCCCATATTTTGTGATTTGGTCTGTCAGTCTAATGTATCTGTCCATTGAACTTCTGTTTATCTCAGTATTTACACGTCTTTCTCTGTGTGTTTAATTATGTGTCTGTCCTCATCACAGTTGTTTCCTTCATCGTAATTACTGTGGCATTGAAATGAAACTCGAACAAGCATAACTTCGCCCGTAATCATAGAAATCATGTTACAGTTTATTCACTTTAAATTGGCGGAAATTTTTCGTTATTTTGCAGCTAATTTTCTGAAACATAATAAAAAGAACTACTGTGCCTCTGCATTATTATCATAGCATTTTTTTTTTTCACCAGCACCATGTTTTAATCTTAATTTCTTGTTGTTGCCCAGCATTCAGGATGGAGATAGGAGACTGAGGGCCAAGTTAAAGTGAATAGTACAGTGGGTTGAGTCTCCATCTCCCTCTTATTTACTGCGCCTCTTGTTGTCATTGCCAGCCTCGTTAGCACTCATTAACTCAACACTCATCTGGGTCATCGTTTTACCCTACTCATTACGACCTCATCATCATCATTATACTCAGTACTTTCAACTTGAGGCTGAAATTAATGAGTGCCTGGGAGTTACGGCACGCTTCAGTTGCATTCTCTCTCTCTCTCTCTCTCTCTCTCTCTCTCTCTCTCTCTCTCTCTCTCTCTCTCTCTCTCTCTCTCTCTCTCTCTCTTCTCACACACACATCACACACACACACACACACACACACACGTATATATATTTTAAACTCCTATCCCTCTTCCTCCTCCCTTCTTAGCCCTTCCTCCTCGCTTTCCTTACTGCACACCCCTCTCTTTCCTACTCTATCCCATTTTGCTGCTTCCCTCCCTCATATTCCCAGTCCCTCTTCCCTTAACACCTAGTTTTAAGTTTCTGTGCCTACCTTTCCATACGTGTTTTTATCCTGTTTCTTCCTATATCTATCTCCCCATTTTTCACCTACTTCCTGCACTCCCTCCCTCCCTTCTTCAGCACCAATCACCCCCTCCCTCACGGCCACCTCGGGACATCACGCAACTTCCATTTTCCCCCCTAATTTTTGGGGGGTAGATCGTTAATTGGATTATTTGGAGATTGTAATAAATGATTAATTTTTTAGATTAATTTTTAAACAGTGGATTTTGTTCTTAAATTCTTTTGTTTTGAATAATAAAAATGGTTGTCGGATTTTTTTTTATTAGGTGCAATATTCAGGATATGGTTCAACATTTTTCTACCTTTTCCTTTTATCATTTTACCGTTTCTCCTTTTTCTCCTACCCCCTTTCCCCTGTTTCTTTTTCGCATTCCTCCATTTCTCCTACCTATGCTTTTATTTCTTCTCTCCTCCATTTCTTCAGCTTATTTCACTATTTCTTCTCTCCTCCATATCTCCTGCCCTTTCCACACTCTCTTCTACTCTTTCCACTCTTTCTCTTACCCTTACTCTTTCCACTCTTTCTCTTACCCTCTCCCCCATTCCTCCTAATCTTTCCCCCTCTCTTTTCTGTCCTTTTCCCCTCTTTCATTTATCCTCATCTTTTCTTATCGTTTACCCTCTTTCTTTTCCCTTTTCCACCCATTTCTTGTATTCATTCCCAGTTATCTTCTCCTCTAGCCCCATCTTTCCTCCCCTTTCCCCTCTTCCACCTACCCTTTCCCCTCTTCCACCTACCCTTTACCCTCTTCCACCTACCCTTTACCCTCTTCCACCTACCCTTTACCCTCTTCCCCTTCCCCGTCTCAACCCTCACCTCTATCCAATCTGTCTGTTGAATAAATTACCCCTTCGTGATCTCATAATGAATTTCTCTCTCTCTCTCTCTCTCTCTCTCTCTCTCTCTCTCTCTCTCTCTCTCTCACCACGATCACCTGGTATATTTTCATCTGCCTATGTCCAACAATTTCATCCATCTGAGACATCCCATAAGACTGGAGATTTACAAACAGCCTCCCAGAACGATGACGCCTCTTCTATTTATTCTTGCTGATGCCACCCGATGTTATTCAATTTCGCACCTGTAGGACACCTTTGTACCTTTCTATCTTCGGAATATTTTGCTCAGCTTTGGAGAGATTTTTCGAGCTGGGGGGATTAGATATAGCCTTCATTAACACCTCCAGCACCAGAGGTATATTCTAAGCCAAATAAAATCACCAGAAGATAATGGTAAGATAATAAAAAAGACTTTGAGGGTAGTGAATGGGTTAATGGGGAACTCTGGTATCTCAGGGGTTAGTTTGACTGGCGACCCTGTGGCTTGAGCAGAGAAAAAAGAGAAAAAAAAGAAAAGGGAATATTAGATGAAGAAAGAGTGTACCCAAATTGAGACATGGGCCCGTATTCATGTTGCGTTAAGAAGCTCCCTAGCACCTTTTCTTAAGTGATTCATTTTGCTTATTACATCTGGCTGCCCCCCCTCAGTATTACATAAATCCATCTAATATCGCCATACTCAGCATAAATAGCGTACAAAAGAATATTAACTAGCCATGGCCAAAACTAAATCGCTAAGGAAGAAGTGCTAAGGAACCTTTTTAAGTGACGAGAATACGGGCCTGCGAGTCGCAGGCAGCAATCGACCGGTCACTCACTTTTTTCTAGGTGTCCTGAATTTCTTTAAGTTACAGTGAGTGTCTTGAGAGAGAGAGAGAGAGAGAGAGAGAGAGAGAGAGAGAGAGAGAGAGAGAGAGAATGTCCTTAACACTATTCTAGGACTTTTGTCATGCTCTTTTAACTGCCATTATTCAGGGGAGAGGGTAACGATTTCTTCTTTCTATCTAGCCCTGGGTACGGAATCTGATAAAGCGTGTCTCGCGCTTTCGTTTGTTCTGAGGAAGAAAAAGAAGGTAATGGGCAGAGAGACAGATAGACGGCCAGACAGACAGACAGACAACAGCTGAAGAATTGAAGTCATCACCAACATCAGTCATCATCATCATCTTCATCCTTATTCCCACCTGCAGTTGGGATGAGGTAGGGAAGCTAGGAAGTGGGAAAAATATGATAGTGGGAGAACTAATCAACGGCACTCCCAGTGAAGTGGGTCACACACATAGTTATTCACCATTCAAGCCCCTCGAATCCTGGCTCCACATGAAGGGTAAGACTATGTCTGTTCACGTGTAGATTCATAATTACTGTACGTATCAGATAGTTCGACGACTGTCAAGTTAAAAAAGGGATGCCAAACCTTTGTCATACCAGTACACTCCTTCGTATAAAATTAATCTATCCAGCTAGAGGCCTTATCAGTTCCCCGGCCTCATCAGCTTCCATAAACTGTCTGAATCCATGAAATGAATAGTGGGAGGACGGCGGCATTTATGATTTTGCTTTAAATGATTGGTGTTTGTTCAGTACTGATGCGGTAAAATGTATTTTCTCTTACGTGCGCTCGCCATCGTTCTCGCCATTTTCTCATTAAGGGTATGGGTGTTCTGAGGCAGTTTTGTTGTCATCTTCAGTTTCTTCTCTCTGTCTAGCAAAAAAATATATATTATTCCCTCCTACCATCCCTTTAGATAACTTTTCAATGTTTTGTTGTATATATATATATATATATATATATATATATATATATATATATATATATATATATATATATATATATATTTTACCGGTATACCTTATTTTCTCCGACAAGGAGAGTATGTTTTCATCCCTATTTGTTTGTTTGTTTCTCTGTTAGCAGGATTAGTCAAAAACTAAATGAGAAATTTGGACCAAACTTCTCATTTAGTTTTTGACTAATCCTGCTAAGGGTAGATAGCCCATGTCCCAGGGAACACTCGATTAACTTGTGGGACCGATCTGGATCGTATTACTGATACTGGATCCGGAAAACATATTTGTGAAACTCTAATGAGTGATGAGAAAACCTAACTTATTATGATGAGTGGTTTGGAAATTCCGTTGCCCTTGTCGGAGAGATGCGCTCCACTGAGTGCCCCTATAGTTCTGTATCATTCTTGCCAATTTGTGGCATCCTGGAAAAAGAATTCACAAAAAATCGTAAATGTTGGTGCAGAAACGCAGTCCCATCCATACTGTGTAAATCTACAGACAGACAGACGGACAGAACGAGAGAGAGAGAGACAGAGAGAGAGATTGCATCCAGGAGATGAATTCGGTCAGGGCGCATTGTTTGTAACGTTACTGGGTTAGCTAATTGCTAGTCAGTTTAGTGCAGTGGGACTGAGACGCAGCACCGACGCGCAGAGTGGGGCTATTGGGGACAGTGTGGTTGTGGAAGGTGGAGGCTTTTGTTCTTGTTGCTGTTACTATGACTCCAGGCTCATGTGGACGGGAACTCTGTACACTGCAAGCTTCAGTTTTCCTTCTCCTGTAGCCCACCATCAGTTTCGGGGTTGGGGAGGGAGTTGAGGGACTTTTGCATAACCAGACAGCACAACAACCAGGTAATGTCGGTGTCACATTTTCAAGGCGTCCCTTTCCAACACCAAGGAGTGACTTTATTTTTTATTATTATTATTATTATTGAATGAATTTGGGACAGTGTGTAGGAGGAGGAAGCTGAAAGTTAATGTAAACAAAAGTAAAGTTATGGTGTTTGAGAGGAATGAAGTCACAGAGTGTGCAGTGAGGTTGGATGATGAGGATATGGAGAATGTGAGTGCATTCAAGTACTTGGGTAGTGTGATGAGTAGGGATGGAACTTTGGGGGATGAAGTGCGTGAAAGGGTACAGCAGGGAAGGAAGGTTGTTGGTACACTGAAAGCAGTGATGAGAAATAGGGAGGTGAGTATGGAAGTTAAGAAGTCACTGCATGATAGTATTGTGATCCCTACCCTGACGTATGGAAGCGAGGCATGGACCTTGCAAGAGGGGAACAAGTCAAGAGTGAGAGCAGTGGAAATGAGTTACTTTAGAGGAGCATGTGGAGTGACGTGGAGGGACAAGTTGACGAATGAAGAAGTGAAGGAACGCTGTGGGGTGGATGTGAATGTGGTTGAGAAGATTAGGAGAAATACACTGAGGTGGTTTGGACATGTGAAGAGAATGGAGAATGAAAGACTGACTAAGAGGGTGTATGTAGGTGAGGTGGAGGGAGGGAGAGGGAGAGGTAGACCGAGGATGAGGTGGAGGGATGAAGTTGAGAGGTATATTAGGGAGGGGGGGTGAGTTGGGGTAGTCAAATGGTGGGTGACAGAGCGACTTGGAGGCGTTTTGTTTGCGGCCACCCTTTGCGGGATTAGGGCGTCAGGCTATAGATAGATAGATAGATAGATTTTTTTTTTTTTTAGCCGGGTGATATTTTTAGTTTATTCTTCATGATTCCAGAATTTAAATTAGGAATGCCTGTCGTATTGAAGAGGTTTATTAAGGCTATATATAATAATCTGTTCGGAATGTCTCTCCTTAGCTGAGTGAAATCGTCAGGAGATGGCAAGAGTAGCCTAATATAAAAATAACGTCCCTGGATTCAGCCGGTCAAGATTGTGTAACATGACGCCTGTAGTTCATCCACCTGAACCTAGCGAGTGGCAGAATAAGATGATACTGCGGCCCTACGCCTCTTCATGGCTTTTCTTCATGATTGGCACCATAATTTTTCAATATCTTTTTGCAGCTCAGCATTCAAGATGGACGTATAATGTGCCATATTTTTTCAATATCTATTGCAGATCAGCATTCAAGATGAACGTATAATAATATCAGGTCAATTGTAAGTGGACAAAGTATAATTGTGTAGTTTTGAATGCTTAAGCCCTATCTTCCTGGCCAACCAGACCGTCGACCACAGGTATACAACTGCTTCTGTAGAGCTGTTGTACATGTACAGTATAATACATACACCGTGAAGGAATCCTGCGCCTCCCTGTGGTAGACAGCGCCTCTCCAGGGTAGGGTTCTTCATACGGAGAGGTACAAGGAAATATGAGGAGGTTCGGCTCCCAAATGAACTCCGCTGCTCCACCCAAGGTGTATAGCTCCACCACAAGTAGGCTCCTCGTAAGATCCTGGTTTTTAGTAATAGCATGCTTTGTAATACAATAAAAGAGCCATCCCCACCCAGGTCACAGATTGTTAGCGATGTACCAGTGTTGCCATCTAGTAGAAATGTCGGAAAAAACGAATGTTTCCGTATAGGTGTTAAAATTTTGAGTCTCATGTAGTCTTTTCCATTTTGTTCTTCCTACCACCAGACAATTTTATTATATTTTAAGTGCACTTCTAGCAGTGAAAATGTTAATAAAATCTATTGCTAACTGCGCAAATTAGAAAATTTCTTCTGAAATGAATAGGTATCGGGAGAGAGGAACAGTAAGCTACAAAATACTGTACGTCATAGGGTTGCAGGGGCTGATGGGATGAGGGGCAACCTCACGAAACGACAAATGGGACGAAATGGTCATCAGTATGGTCTCGAAAAGATAAAAGTATAACTTATGATCGTCATTGCAGACTGAGACCTGGACGGACAGTGTGTTGGAGCTAGTGCTGTTTGCTGGTGGTGGAAAGTACTTTCTGCTCTGTTTTCGGTGTGGTGATTTTATTCAACCAAGGAAATAACTAGCCTAATAATGCTACTGGATATATTTGTCATTAGCGTAGGCTCGCTTGAATCTTGTGTAGACGATGAGTATGAGGAGGCTTTACAATTTGTGCTTGCTGCAACCCGACTTTTTTTTTTTTTTTTTTTGTCGCTAATCATTTCAGGATTGAGGAATTATTGCTCACAATTTGCTCCCTGATGCCATGCAATTGCATTCCAGGATAAGAGCGTTTCCCAGTTCTTTAACCCATTTAGAATACTGTACTAGCTTTTGACTGCATTATCCTGGTCGGTGATGGACGATTTTGTTTCAGAATATGAGTGGCTTCTCGTTCTTTAACCGTTCAAGAATACGAGAGTTGCTGAATACTTTATCTTTGCTGACTCTAGATATATTCCAGCTTAGGAGTGGCGTTATCTTCTCGCCCCTGAGCTGCGAAAACAAACTCTGCAATTTATCTGGCGAACGTCAAACCACTTTCACACACACACACACACACACACACACACACACACACACACACACACACACACACACACACACACACACACACACACACACACACACACACACACACACACACACACACACACACACACACACACAGAAACCAACATCAACGGAAACGTTTAAAACCCTCATGAACCAAGACCCTTACTTGTTATATCAGCTAATGCCAGTGTACTTTAATTATCTCAGAGAAACCTTTGGCAGTGAAATGATTAAGGAATAAAATATAGTGAAGTAATTTTGAGCTCAAAGACACAGGCAGCGGGGGTTTGGGGAAAATAAAGCCTAAAGTAAAGCCTACATGTAATAGCCAGCACGTGCCACCACTCATGTCCTTCTGGGTTAAACTACAGTGAACAATTAACAATATCCTGAAACAGGCAGTGGATGAAGTGTTGGTGAAAGTAATCCGTGTACAGTACCGCTGGCGCCAGGCAGTTTTTTTTTCTAGCCCCCCCCCCCTTTTTTTTATGTGCAAAGAAACACCCTTGGTGGAGAGAGAGAGAGAGAGAGAGAGAGAGAGAGAATGTCGTCTTCCTGAATTCAGACGATTTAAATCCTTTCTTGTGCAAATAAGAGTGATTCATGTCCTGGAGTTATGAAAATTTGAAACAAATCATGAGGACAATTAAAAGGGGAGTACGATGTGGAGGAGTAAAGCCTACATGTTTTTTGGTGATGCAAGATTATTTTTTACCCGAACTGAGCCTTACGCAAACGAGATTCCTCCAAAGGTTAAGACAGACAACAAAAATCATGAGATCAGTCAAGCAGATGTACTTTGGAGAGAGCGATTCCTGTTTTGCTAGCGCTAGGTGGTTTTATTTCCACTTTTTAGTGCAATTAAATGAAGATTCATCTCCTAGAGTTAAGATACAGAAAGAAAAAAAAAGAGGGCAGTAATAGCTGATGGTCAGATGGAGAATAAAGCCAGAGATCGAGCGGCATGGACAGCCGCCATTAGGTGACCATGGTCGTCGCCAGCATGCATGTTGGAAGGAAGGAAGTAAAAGTGATGAACTAGCACCAAGCTGTAATATGGCTATATGGCATTTAGGCTGGCGTTGAAATCGTCATGCGTGAAAGTAGCGTAAGGGAGAAAGGGTCAGTGTCAGTGGGAAGTCCATAAACTATTCATGTTATGGAATCGATTGTCTAACGTGATAAGAGTAGAGGGATAATAAAGGCCGGAAGAAAAACGGGAATGTAAGGAAAAGAGGTATGGCAGATGAGAAAAAGAGGACAGTAAGAGACGAAAGATGGAGGCAACAAGGCGCCTTTTAGTTGCCTCCTACGACAAGCAGGGATCCCACCCCCCTCTCCCCAGGGGGTTGGCAGCTCTTGGTTGTGCCCTCACTAGCGAGGTGTCCGGCATGGGAGACCCTACCAGAACTACTGGGACACGTAAGCTTCCCCACCACGACAAGGTGGCTGCCTCGGGGAAGAAGCATTTTGGAGACTTTATAAATAGTGCAAAACGATAAAGTATAAGGAGCGAAGTCAAGGCTTTTTCGGGTTAGAACACCGTGAACAAGTTAAGATAATAACAAAGACAAGAGCAAAGCAAAGGATTGGGTAAATTATATAAAATCTCTTGATGTCGGCGATCACCTGCCTGCGCTGCATCTGGTACTCTTCCAGGCAGGTCCTATAGCGAGCGTGGAGGTAGATGGAGTAGAGTGGCACGGTGTGGTAGGTGACGGGGGGTGATCCACACATATCCTCGGCGCTCCTATGGGAATCGGGAAACACTTGACGGAGGAAAGGCACCCGTCTGCCCCAGCTGTCCAGGCACAAGGGTGAGGGCGCTGGGTACAACTTCTTGATATCGGCGAGATGCTCATGCGTCAGAGCTCCGACCTTCTCTTCCCAAAAGGCGATACCCACGCCCACAGCCACACCGGCGATCACGATCAAAACGTACTGAATATATTCCCCGTATTTTCTTACCCAGGACTTCATTTTAGCGTACCATCTTTTATCATCGTCGTCCCACTTCTTTTGCCCGACCAAAAGTGGGCCACCCACAGGTTGGGGGATGGGTTGTGTGGTAAAGTGAATCGGGGGCAGGACTGTGATCACCGCCACCCACCACCAAGACAGAATACCCTGCAGTCTTGTCATGACTTGTATTGCCGATATTATTCTCTGTCAAAAGTAAAATTCAGATCAAGGAAAAATCGATGTAGATAATAAAACCACTACCGGTATACGAATGAACGAACCACACTTCTCCTTTCAGTTATCTCTTTCGTATCTCCTCTTTGCTTATAGTTATTCCTGAATTTTTGGCGGGGTTGTCTTTTACCTGCAGCACCAAGTCACTTACTTGACAGTCATCAGCAACGGCATCCCATGATCACCTCCTCGTCCTTATAGCTATTTTAGAACCTATTTCTTGCTTTCGGTGTTAGGTCAGTTAGTCATCAGCTTCGCATGTCCCACAAATAACTACGAAGGGGAAGGTGTGGGTAACTGGGAGTGGAGGATGAAGGGTGTGGATAAGTGGAGGGGGAGAGGGAGAGAGTGTGAGTGACTGGAGGAGGAAGAAAGTCATGGGTGACTGGGGGTTGAGGAAAAGGGTGAAGGTGCTTCAGGCTGAACGTGCAGCGAATATGGATGACTGGTGGGGAACGGGAGAACATGGGAGAGAATGAGGGTGAACGTGAGAAGGATGTTAGTGACTGGAGGAAGGAGGATTATGCTGGTGACTGGAGGAGTAAAGGGGAGGGGATGGCGAGGACAGTATGAGTGCTTGGAGGAGGGAGAAGGATGTAGGTGGCTGGAGGAGGAAGGATGAGTGTGTGATTGATGGAAGGGTGCATGGGAAGGTGTGAGTGTCATGAAAGGTAGAAAGGATGATGTAAATGACTGAGTGGAGGGTGAGTGGGGATGGTGTGTTTAACTGCTGGGTAACTGGGGGAAGTTGTGTGACTGGAGGGTCATAAGGTTGGGTATGGTGACTGGAGGATGACAGGGGGAGGGTATGGTGAGTGGAGGGTGATGAGTGTGGGTGTGAGTAACTATAAGGGATGACGGGGGGAGGGTGACTGGAGAGAGACAAGGGAGAGTGTGGTTGGCTGGAGGATGACAGGGGAGGGTATGGGTGACTAGAGTGGTACAGGGGGAGGGTGTTGGTGACTGGAGGATGACAGGGGAGGGTGTGGGTGACTGGAGGGTGTGGGTGACTGGAGGGTGACAGGGGAGGGTGTCGGTGACTGGAGGATGACAGGGGAGGGTGTGGGTGACTGGAGGGTGACAGGGGAGGGTATGGATGACAGGATGGTGACAGGGGAGGGTGTGGGTGACTGGAGAGGTACAGGGGAGGGTGTCGGTGACTGGAGGATGAAAGGGGAGGGTGTGGGTGACTGGAGGGTGACAGGGGAGGGTATGGATGACAGGATGGTGACAGGGGAGGGTGTGGGTGACTGGAGAGGGATGGGGGGGAGAGTGGGCGACTGGAGGCTGACACTGGAGAGGTACAGGGGAGGGTGTGGGTGACTGGAGGGTGACAGGGGAGGGTGTGGGTGACTGGAGGGTGACAGGGGAGGGTATGGGTGACTGGATGGTGACAGGGGAGGGTGTGGGTGACTGGAGGGTGACAGGGGAGGGTGTGGGTGACTAGAGAGGGATGGGGGGAGAGTGGGCGACTGGAGGCTGACAAGGGTGGGTTTGGGTGACTGGAGGGTGATAGAAGGGTATGGGTGACTGGAGAGGGAAAGGGGAGGATGTAGTGACTGGAGGGCGATGCGGATACGTGTGGGTAACTGAAGGGTGGCAGGGGAGGGTGTGGATGAGCGGGGGAAATGTGTGGGTTATTGGAGGGGGACGGGAAAGGGTGTGGGTTACTATGGAAGGATGTGGGCGACTGGAGAGTGACAAGTGTGGCTGTGGATGACTGACTGGAGAGTGACAGAGGAGGTTGTAGATGATAGACCCGTGCTGTGAGAAGCGTGTGGGCTAGTGGAGTGGGACGGGGAATGCCCACCACAAACTACCCACATCCAGCACACAACACCATCACAACAGTATCCGTTTTTCTACT
>NC_137050.1:20482702-20485202 GCF_032717465.1 Coenobita brevimanus
TCCCTTCCGGTCCCTTATCACCCCCTTATTTCCCCCACTCTTTCTTGACGTTATGTTTCTCCCAGTTATAAAGCTAATAGTACTAACCTTAAATAGTTTCCAAAATAAGTATTTATTGAATAACAAAAGAAAATGAAAATGAAAAAGAAAAGAAGGTAAGGACCGAGGAATAAGATTTTTGTAATTTCACCAGCCCGATTGGTCTCTCCCAAGCTATTAATAATAATTGGCATTAGCCAGAAGAGAATAAGAAAAGAGGCCCTTCAATATACTCTGCACATTTTAATACCCTTTTACAATATCAGGACATCGCTGTTTCAAGCGTGATGTGTCAGTGTGTTCATAATATTTTACACTCATTATTAATGTGTATATTTTGCCAAATTAAATTTTGTTCCATTGCTACTCTGACAACCTCTCTGTTATATTCAGCAGCCAAGTTGTACTCCGCATGAGAGAGAGAGAGAGAGAGAGAGAGAGAGAGAGAGAGAGAGAGAGAGAGAGAGAGAGAGAGAGAATGTTATTATGTCTCTGTTTAAGTCAATGAGGAATTCGATAGCGTGAATGATTTAGTACATGCAGGTGTGGTCCATTTTAGCGGACCACTGTAATCATAGTTCTTCTGTATAGTATTTTTATGTCTCTCCATGTCCCTGTTTTTGAATCATGCCTTCACTGTTTATGATGATGGAAGTAGGTATTATAATGATGGTGGTGAAGACAGAAATAATGTTTTAAGTGATCCATATTTTTTTTTTTAAGATCTCGTTTTGATCTCTGTATAGGACTGATTATGACTGGTCTGTCCACTTTCGCTTGGCCTAAAACTGCCACGTATCCCTCTTGAATGCCGAGCTGGAAAAAGAGATTAATATTATGATTTGGTGTTCGTTACAGAGCACTGACCTGTAAAGGATGTAGACCCGTTGTGTTGTCGTATTCTGCCATTGAGCCACGCGAAATTAGCTTTAAAGGCGAGAGTCTCCGTCAAATTAAAATGATGGAACTACAACGACCGATGTGTGAAATGTACTGGTTGTGAGTTGAATAAATTTGTGCCAGTAATAGAATGAATAATTAATGAGGCCATTGCACAGAAACGCTAATGGAGCTTGTTCGAAAGTCTGTCAGTAAACGCGGTCACTCATAAGTTGAATAAAATTGTCAAGCTCTACGATGAGTGGATTGTCAAAGACGGCGTCGTACTGAGGGATAAGGAACATGGCGTAAAATAATATGGATAAGAAAGAACCATGTCACATTAACCGGAGCAAGGCAGCCAGGTGATTATACGTGAGAGTCATTTAATATAGTTAGTGGTGACAGAGAAGAGAGACTGGTTCAGCAGTTAATTGGTCACTTACGTAATTATAGGAATATTACTATCACTTGTCTGAAGCTATCTAATTAGGCCATATATTCTTCTCATCTAGACTCTTCCTTTTCGGCTGAATATTCATCTATTCGTCCTCCCTTTTCCCTCTAATTTCATTCCTCGATCTCATGTCCTCTCCTTCATCTGCCCGGGCTACTTTGACTCACTTTAATCCTTCCCTTTCTCTCAGCTTTTCTTCTGTCTCTGTATACAGTATCTTTCTTCCATGATCCATTGCCCCTCCTATTATCTATCTGTGTTATGACAGCTTGCGTTCTTGCATCCCTCCCTTTTTTGCTCTGCGTGTCAACCTTGATATATTGTTCCCATTCAGTTATGTATCTGGGTTATGACATTTTTTTTCCCTTTCTCAGTAGTTTTCTTCTTTGATCCATTGTCCCTTCTGTTATTTATCTCATGACAGCAAATTTTATCCTCCTCATTTTCTGTTTGTCTTCCTTGGTCTGTTGTTCGCCCTCCAGTATCTGTTGGGTTACACTGATATGCCTTTTTTCTCCCTTACAAATCTAGCTTCATATCTTGTGTCCTCCTTCTACATATTATTCTTAGTTCATTGTATACAGTGAAGACATTTATTTTTCAGCTTTGCCACCACCAAACGATTTTAGTTACTTAGGAGAGCCTCCTCATACTTATGGATTGATGAAGACTATACCTTACCTCTCCAGTTCAGTAAGTGTTTAGAGATGAATTTTTCGTCAGTTCACTAACAAATTGGTGGCAGAGGGAGGCGGTGGCTGAATCGGTAGAGAGGCGGCCTGCAGTCCTAATGGACCCAGGATCGAATCCTGGCTGGGGCAGGGGACAGTTTAAGGATTTGAATTTCCTTAAAAAAGCAGACTTTCCTGATCTGCCAGATGACCCGCCGACATGTCGTAAAAGTTTCCCCGCTAATACTAGTACACCAGTCCTGTATGAGACAGCCCTAGCATGTATTCAGTATGGACGGTGGGTGTTAGCGCCGAAGTGGTGACATGTGGAGGTGTAGGAGGACTACTTGGCCTTGGGATAGGTGACTGCCCCCAAGAAATAGGCCCTGAGCCTTTGCCCAGAGTCGGTAAAAAAAAAAAAAAAAAAAAAAAAAAAAGAAGGTAGCGACCAACA